>NC_034010.1:23913578-24251911 GCF_000346465.2 Prunus persica
TTGGGCCCAAATTTTACATGTTTTGTAAGAACTTATGCCCAGGGTACCGTGGACAAATTCCAAAGGGCCAACATTGCCACCAGTAGCCATGCATGGAGATAAAGAAGGCCATTGGGCATACAAATAGACCAAGGGAGGTTATCATTTCAAGAGGGCAATGTATTTGCATTCCCATCACCATCTTTCAAAACCCCTGCTTAAATTACGCATATGGGTACTTGTGTGCCCTCTTTCTCTATATCTTTTATCCAAAATACTTACAGAATTACCAGCTCAAAATTGAAACTATTGGAGTATGCATTTGTTTTTTATTACAGGAGTGATAATCTCAAAACATGCCAAGCCCAAGGGTGTGCAATTGATTGAATTTTAAATAAAATAACGCATGTGAATAGAATCTATTTCCTTGTTTGTTACCCTTCTTCAAATAATTAATAATGAGATTTTCAACTAATTGCAAAATCAGGAGCTCAATCAAACATGTAATTAAATTAATTAGCTCGTTATCATCATATCCTCTCATCGCGTGAATTGGCGTAAACCCTCCGGTACTTTTTATGAGGACAACTTTTTATTGCAATAAGAAAAGGTCCAGAGGGTGGGATCTAAAGTTGGTCTCCCTAGCATGACCCTTTTTTTTTTGCCATAACGAGAAAAGGAAAAAAGAAGATAGGATTAAGATAGGATTAAATGAACGACTTATATTGTGTTCTAAAGGATCACTCTATATTCTACATCAAATCTGTGTGCTCTATAGTTGGCCAATAGGATCACTCTATAGTCTATTAGTCGTTAGTAAGAACACTCGAACTTGTAATCTCTTTTAACATTAAATCAAGAAGTATTCTTCGACTATCAATTAGTCAGTAATTCAAGCATATAAAGGCCAGACTTCGAACGTTGAACCTATGGTTTTTCTAATATAGCACATAATATAGTAGTGAGTGATAATAATAATAACAATATAGAACTGAAATTTCTTAGATCATATCCAAAGTTAATATAAACAGTGGCCGAGCCACTCCTAGACCTGGAGTGGCTCTGGCCCCCCCTCCCCCCCATATTTTTATCACTCCTCTATTATATTATATATAATATATAGAATTTATAATAAACAACTTAGAATTTAAGTTAAAATTTCTTCAAAAATAAATTCGACATGACTCAATTAGAAATATTTAGCTCTAAACATGTAAGTATTGAATACTTAAGTGTTTTATATACTTGCATTTTCTACTTCGACCCCCCAAACTTTACAATTCCAGCTCCACCCCTTGATATAAATATAATTCACAAAAGTTGCAGGCCTTCACCACCAAAGCTTGTTATAAACTATTCCATAGTAGCATTCGTCAGCATCTTAACAAATATGCACCCTCACCCTCTTTTCTATATATTTATAGACTCAGCTGGGGTTCAAATTTTAATAACTTTGTGTTTTGAAACCTTTTGCTTAGAACCAAATTAAACCCAAATAAAAAATAAAAAATAAAAAATAAAAAATAAAAACTCCACCCCTCCTACTACTTTGCTAATCCATCACCAATATTTAGTTGCCAATTTGCAATCACCTACCAAACCCAACAGGCACATTCCCTTTGGAAGCAAGTTGCCTCAACCAGTCACCCTCCCTTATTCCTGCTCGATTTAACCTACACACCCACTTGACCTTGCCACTCAATTCATTACAAAATATATCTTCAATTTTGAGGCCATTTTCTATCAATCCCAAACTTTTTTTTGTATTTACTTTTCTTTAGTAACTATAAAAAAAATCACAATATAATAAGTCGATGATATATATATTTTTTTAACAATATAAGTCGATGGTTGAAGAGGGGGCAGAAAAGGAATAGGATTATGATATATTATTAGTTCAATCCCATCAAAACGTACCAAGAAAATAAAATCCCAATATGGTATTTCTAAAGCAAATCACATTGGAGAAAGCTTAAGTTGTCAAACTAATAGCAACACCATTTTTTTTATAAATACAAGCGATAATCTAAACTGCAAGAGGGGAAGTTTCTCACACACACACGCTATCAAGGTGTCATGAGAATTCAAACTTAAAATCACTAAACTACAAGTCAAAACTTTTTTGATTGGGCTAGACCCCGTCGTCTATAGCAACACCATTTATGAAAAGTAACCTCTGGCTGCATTTTTCTTAATATAAATGGTTTCCCTTGCAATAAAATAAACCCAATGGTCATGTACGGATGAGGAAACGCAAGAATAGTTGGTTGATCTTTCTTCATCCGGTTCACCTTTAGCAGAAACATCTCAACTAACAAATAGCCAAGTTTTAATTTTTTAGAGCAAAACCCAACATTCATGTCCTGGGAGATTTATACACATATATATAGATGGTTGTTTGTGAAACAGAGGGGCGCAGGAAGAAACACAGTTTCAACTAAAACTGCAATGAATTGGAACGTCTTACGACCCGAATATGCAGCATGGCAACCCGAATGGACCGTGGAAGATATCCGGTTAACATTTCTCAAATGTACAAGATGGCAGGTGGAGGAAACCTTGGATCCGATCAATTGCCCTTACCACTACTTCTGTGACAGTGTTTACCCAGGAAACTACTCGCCTGCTGTGGATTTTCTGCTTCTTTTCTTTGCAGCAGCGTCATACTTGGCAACCCTGGTCTTTATGGTGATGCACATATCAGGTAGAGGTCAAAGTTTTAGTCAGTCAAAAAGGTACTTGCTACCTTCCGGTCCAATTGCTCTTCCACTTATCATCTTGGCCTTAGCCAAGGGCCACCGGATAAACTCTGCCTTTCCTCTCTCATGCACCGGTCCAGCAATCCTCCTGCTGGTTCTGATTTCTGCTCTAACCTTCGACAATGGAGCAGAAACAGACATCAAGTACGTGCTTTTTGAGACATCAACCATCTCTGGAATTTTGCATGCAAGCATATACTTGGATTCTGTCATCTTACCCTACTATACTGGTTTTGACGCTCTAGTCTCATCAACTTTTTCAGGTGAGTGTGCATCTTGTGTGTGTCGTAAAGAGGTTTTGATTGTGGGAGGAACATTAATATCCTACAGGGGATGGTCATTGACCACTTTTTTGGTTGTGGGCACCCTGTGTTGGAGGATTATATGCCGGCTTGGGGGAACAAAAAGAGGAAAGTTCATACTGATTAGGTCTTTGCTCGGGAGTTCAAGCTGGATTTTGATAATCATAGATTGTGCTTATCTAACCACAAACACCCCACCAGAGAGATTGGTGTTGCGAGTTGCTGCTTTTGGAGGTATATTTGTTTTGATTTGCCTTTATGTAATCAGAGAAGCATTCACTCACATCACACAATTACATTCTGTGTATAAAAGTAGGACAGCAGTTGTTTGCAACACAAGCAAGGTAGAAATGAGAAAATGATGAGAAGAAATATGAGTTTCCACCAATTACTAATCTTTTTCCAATATTTGATACAGAATTTACCGCGAGTCATAGGAATTGAGCAGCACAAAATTGATCTTAAAATACAAAAAATGTTCCGGGCTGATTTACTACTGGCCACGGGGTAGCAACTGTTAAACAGAGATTGCAATCCAGCAATGATAAACTCGAGCAATATTCCAAAGCAAGTCACAAAAAAAACCTCCTCCTGCTAGTGTCCATTTCCGGCTGTAAATCAAATGAGTAGGGGAAAAATATACAGCCAACTATGAGTAAGAGATATTATTGAATACTTGCTTAAGATAAAAAATTATGAAGTCAATATAGAGAAACAAATTGATTGATAAGTGGACTACCTTGTGAACCCACTCATATTCCCCGCCTTTAGTATCAAAGGTCCCATGCTGCAGACTGAGTAGTTTAAGGGTGAAACGAGGGCCACACTCCTGTGTGTTTAAGATGGAAACAGTGTTATGACAAACCATATATGTTTTTGACAAGGGACTTATAACTGTTTCTGAGAGTATATAAAGACAACTTTTAAATCCGTGATTTCATCCTAGTAAACTGCATCCTATGAAGGCCATGTGTCAGTACTCTCCCTTCCTACTTCCATTTGTGAACCACACCACAGTGAAGGACCAACAAAGCATAAAGATATTTCCAAGTAGTGGAGTGAGGCCTGAGCCAAACAGATCAAGATGAATAAAAAGAAGTGAGAGGGAAGAAAAGATAAACTGATTGGCACCAACCTGAAGACGGGCAATCACTTTCCCTTGAGGTTCACTCTCACCCTTGGCATCCTTGGTCTTTTTACCTTTTGACTCGGTCTGTTTAGTCTCTTTGGCTTCAAAAATATACCTGAACGCATGGTAATGCAGTGTATTCATTAGCAAAAGAGAAGCTTTAGAAAAAATAAATAGTAAAATATTTTCTCATTGCAACAACTTAAAAATGCCAAAGAAGCACACCGATGATGCCGGAAGAATATAAAATCTCGCTGGTTGTGGAAAGTTACAACTCGCCGACCAGGAAAGTTTGGTTCTTGTGGGAAAAGTGACTGTATTGATCTGAAAAAAACGGATCAACAATGCAAACCATTAGAAAGGGAGAGGTGGATTAATACCATTCTTATTTAGATATCAAACAGCTATTAAAGCTAATTGTACAGGGAAAAAAATAGAATAGTACGGTGCACTCATTTCAATTTAGACCACATATGATGAGGTGTGCGCCAACCTAAAAGTACTAAAATGCATTGCCTATAGTTTGGGAGAACGTTTTAAACAAGATAAAGAACCCAACCTTCCAATACGATGACCAAGGCGTGTTGTAAAATTGTTTAATACAAGCTCGGGCTCATGACTGGTTGGATTTCCATGATTCTGCAGGTATTTCAAATAAAGAATAAGAAACAAAACAACTATTTAATAGTGTAGTTGAATGAAAATCCAAGGAGACTAGACAAACTGTAGGATGTATTGTTCAAGTGTTTACAAGTTTCTAATATGTATCCACTTTTTACTCTCCATTGGTGAAAAAAGAAAGTCAAACACCCTTCAGTGCAATATGTGTAACAACAGTGTCAACCACTAGTTTTGTCTTAATACAAAAAACGGAATGTGACCAACCTTGATATCCTTGCGTAAAACAAGATTTGAGAGCTTGAAATGGGCAGTAGGTCCAGTAGGTAAGCCAATTATTACGAAAGCATCTACAAAATTATTACAATAGCTGACAGTTAGATAAATTCACAACAACAAGAGAAGCGGAAGATAACACTTCAGTGACTTCACCAACAACCTAAAAGTTTATCATCAGAATAAAAGCCCGAGAGAGCAAATATTGACAGAAAGATTCTATAGAAACCTCCAGAATGAGATAGGACCAACCTGGTTCCCTGCGATTGGTGTGAACAACAATTATGGATGTGAAGTCTTTCTTATTTGCAAATTCTACAATCTGCAAAAGATAGAAACATACATATATAAATTGTTCGAATTTCAAGTTTTTTATATTGGAAAGGGAAAATTTTCGAACAAGAAAGCACCTTTTTCAAGTCATAAGTTCCTCTTTTATAGTAGTGTGCATTTGGGATCACTGAAAGTAGTTCCTTTATTAAATCAGGCCCCCTCTGCAAACCCAAAACAAAAAAACCATAAACCAAAGATAACCTACACAAAATAGCAAAAAAGTGGGCATGGAGGACAGTACATACAGAAGAATGGAAACGGCAAGTAGTGATTAATATTTTTGGAGTCCTTTCGCGCTTTAAAATCGAACTAAATTCATCGGCATCATTTCCAGCAAACAGCTGCAATTGAACACAATACAAAAGGCTGAAATTAAGCAAACCATCATTTTATTTTTGATGCATAAAGAACATCACTTTCAGATTTGCTACATTGCAAGGCAATAAAAGACAAGCAAAAAACCAAGCAAGAGAGAGAAACCTCTTCGTCGTCGGGCTTACAAACAGTCTCATCGAATTCCCTGGTGTTCTCAATCGTCTTAGGGATCTTCTTCGCCGGAAGCTACACAGTGCAATTAGCAACAGCAATTAGCTAAATAAACCAAAACTAAAAATCAATCATTAAAATACCAATTCAAAATTCAAAATTACCTCCTCGCCGAGCTCGAGAGCGCGCTTCTCGGCGGCGTCGCGAGCTTTGGCCTTCTTGCGCTTCTCGAGTTTCTTCTGCTGCTTGAGCTTGGCGTGGATCGCCGACCTCTTCTCCTTGTTCTTTATCATCGACGGCAGAATCTCCCTCTTCTTCTCTATCGGTTGTTCATCTCCTCCTTCACTTTCGCTTCGCTTCCTCTTATCATTGCCCCCCATTTTCCCAATTGCTCTATTGATTGATAGCACACCTTGCTCAGACTCAGATCACCTTCCTCTACCTCACGTTAGGGTTTTTGTTCGGCCACAGTAGTAGCCACTAGGGTTTATCTAGTTATTTCCCTCTTTTATTTTATTTTACTTTTGGTGTTTTTTTTCCTGCTGGATTTTATTTTATTTTATTTGCTCCAGGCTGAAATTATTATGTGCTGAATTATAAAATAATAATTCCAGCCTTTTGTCTGAATTTTGATACCCTCACTTTTTTCGAGATTTCATTTTCTTCACGTCTTTTTCTATTTTGTGTGTGTTTCTTTTCTTTTCTTTTTTAATGACAAAAAATAAAATCAATATGTGACTGAAAATAAAATCTGACTAAATGAAATCATTTGTAGAATTTGGATAATATTAATTTTCTGACTATATTTTATGAAGATTTGAGCTTAAGGTCCGGCCCACAATTTTTAGTTTTAACCCAATAAAGAAATTAAGACCAATCTATATTGTTATGTGGTTGCAGCCCAAAAATAACAAAAATAGAGATCCAACAGCATCCTTTAAGGATCAAAAGCCCCACTAGAGTCCACACCAGATGAAAAAATTGACTGTTAAAAATGTGGCCTCTTTGTGATCAGATTCATCATGGGGTCAAACGATGGGAGATGCTACAATGAGGAGTTTAAAGCGAGGTAATTATTTGAGGAGGCCAATTAAACTGTCAAAACATTTAAAATGTTTAAGTCTTATAATTTTTTTACATTTGTTGATAGTGAGATTGACATTCTCCTCATTATCGCTTCCCCGGTCAAGTGACCTCTTGTACGCCACGAAAATGTTTGTGGAGGTCGAGTTTTGTAGTTGGTGCTACCCTTTGAAGGCACCACCTATTCAGCTGCTGCGTGCTTTCTCTTTTTTTGCTTTTTTTTTTCATAATAAAAATATTGGATAAAATGACATCGTTTTGGCCCAGGCAATTTTTTTTTAAATAATCTGCCTCAAAACAACAAGATTTTGGCTTAGGTTTTATTTTATTTTATTTTATTTTAAAATTACATGAGCTAGGATTAATAAATAAATAAATAATGCAAAAAGTCACTTTTGATTTATGTGTTTTATCACTTTTATCAGAAAAAAGATAAAAAAAGTCCTTGTAATTTCAATTTGGCCACTTTAATCCCTTTGGTTTTTGCTTTTGTCCCCGGGTGTCGCCTAAGGGTTGCCTCCGTGCTGTGCCTGTGCCTGTGCCTGTGCCTCCACTTTTACACCATGAGCTCTTGTGCTAATAATCCTAAAATCGCCACTATCTAAAATTATTCTTTACCAAAGGGCAATCCAGCTTATGGATTACCAAAATATTAAAGCCAGACAGTTTAGAGGTTGCAAATTCTGCTGTCTTATTTGAATTGGTGATAGTCTTCCAACATTGAGCTGATCACTATGGTAACAAGTAAAAATATAAAATTACAGAAGGTTATTTGTTTTGTGGCATTGGACCACATTCTGCATCTTCATCTTCAGCTGCTTGTGTATGCTTGATCACAATTAACTTTGGATCATTGCTTTTACCCCACAGTAAAATGTACATGCCAATTATGACCAGGACAGATCCCACCACACTGTTCAATAGGTCAATTATTAATTAGCAACAGGGAAATATAATCTCATGACAGTAAAAATAATATTTTTGCATCCAAAATATATATAATTGAGTCAACCTTCCAAGATAAATTTGTTCATGAAAGAAAGAGAAGTCCACCATAGCCACAAATATCTGAATGGTGGGTGTAAATGCTGCTGTGAATAGCGCACCCTTTTGCTTCACACACCATGACATCCCTACGTAGCACAACCCTGACCCAACTGCTCCCTGTGTCGAAAACACACACGAAAATCGAATCGAATCGAACACATGTGCTAGCTAGGCAAAATTTGAAGGGTGAAGACGGGTCAAGAGATGCAGAAGAAAGAAAATACTCACAGCATATGTGACACTTAAGATCTCCAACTTTCCCTTCATAGCCCACATTGACATGGTGAGGTTCCTCTCAGTGATAAGGTACAAGATGGCTGCCTGAATGGCACCGAAAAACGACAAGATAGCGGTGCTGGAGTATTGAAAAGGATAGCTCTTGCCAATTTTTGCTTGTATGAGGAACCATGAAGACCACAAGAGGCAGCCTACCAGCAAAAGCACTGAACCAACTGCCCACCTCCCTGTCTTCTTAGCTGAAGTCATGGTATTGACATGGTTTTGCATTTGAGTTGTGTCTTGTGAATTAGGGTTTGTTAGTGGCATTCCTTTGTACAATGTCAATGACAAAGCTCCAGCAATACATATCAGCGCACCCAGGATTTTGGCTATGCCACCCTTGCTCTTTATGTTCACTTTCTCTAGCCTGGAAAGTTAATTAAAGCCAATTATAATGAAGTTAATTGCAGTAATTGTGGTTTAAGTCAGTAATTAATATAGTAATTATCTTATTGTGTGCACTTTACCCAAACGGTAGAGCCAATAGGAAGGTGAAAACAGGCACCATGTTGATAAAGGCACAGGAATATGTCGCAGAGGTGTATTGAAGTCCAATAAGAAATAAGTATTGTGTGAATGTTACCCTGAAGGACATAAGTACATTTGCCAAAGATTCTCAGTGCATTATATGACAACATCAAATGAAAAATGAGATAAAATAAATGAAATCAGAGGAACCTCATCAATTGGCAATGCCATTACTAACCCAATAAGAGCACTGAAGAAAAGTTGGCATATGATTCGAAATGTGAGCTCCGGTCTGCTTTTTCTGCAAGAAAACTAACTACACATTAGGTAGTCGAACGAAACTATTTACACCATATTTACCGACTAAGTCTTCTGCAGAAATGAGATGAACCCAAAAGACATAAGTTGTATCTATACAAACAATATGATCAGGAAATATATATGATATGATACATGTAACATTACTCTTAATAGTTCCACAAAAATTTCTGAGCCGAATTGATGGCGATTGATGAGGAATTGAGTAAAAATATAGGTCTTACCTTTCCCAAAAGAAGGCAATAGGTGCCAAGAAAACAGCAGAAATCGACTGTCGATAAGTAACAATAATCAAATGGTTCAATCCTTGATCCAAAGTCTTCTTCAAAAGTACATTAACCATAGCCAATGCAAAGTTTATGACCAACATGGCAACAATAGGCTTCCATTGTTCACAGCAATTCATCTTAACTATATGTGAGCCTGCCCTCTCACTTCTTTCTGATTATTGTGATCCAAAACATATATATATATATATAGGCCAAGCAGGCCACCCTCCCATATTTGGGGATAGACAGGGTAAAATTCTAGGCATCATTTGAACAGTGGTTGATGCAACCAACATGCATTTTTTAATAGTTTCTTCAACCCTTTTAGCTGTCTTTTTACTGGAAATTTGTCATAAAGTTACGTACAGAATCAATTACCAAGCAATCCATCACTATCAATGACTTCAGATAAGTAATCAATTCTATATTGCATTTATTTAATATTAGGCTCCATTTATTTAATAAGTAATCAATTCTTTCTTTCTTTTGTTTTAAACAATTTAAGGAAAATTAATTAGGAAGAAGTCAGAAGAAATATGCAGGATATAATAAGCATCTTCAAAAAGTTGGCACTGGCTGGCAGGCAGACATGATGGCACTGATTTGTTGAAGATGGTATCTAATACTTCCCTTTTAAACAGTATGTATCAGTGCAAGATTTGGAAGGAAAATGTATCATTCATTGCTGTGGCATTGTCTAGCAGAACAATATGTCAAATCTTGGAAAAACCAAAAAGGATATAAGCCAACGTGAAGCTAATGGTTCTTTCTTGCTAGCAAAGTGCAACGACAAGTTAGTTTTGTTATTAGCTTGGATGAAAAATCTCATGTATATCTGCTGCTGATGTTTGTAGACGCGTCACGATCAAACACATGATGAAAATGGACATATATTTTATACATTTTGTATGGAATATTCCGGGGATCCACTTGATATATATATATATATATATATATACACTAACGAGTGTCAGCATCGTTCTATGCAATGTACATGGGCACCTTCATTAGTAAATTTAGGTTTTAATCATTAAAAAAAAAAACTTTTACTTTTAGACAAAGTCAAAGCTTTTTCAAAAAGGACAAAAAAACCTCTCAATTTTCAAACAAAAGACATGCAAATGTAAAAGATTCCTTAGAAAATCTAAAAATAAATAAAGGTAATTTTGTCCATTTTGGGTTCTTTTAAAAAATTTCTCTCTCATTTGGCCTTTTCCGAAGTCTCCCAAGATTTTTATTAGCACTTCATATGCACTATGTGAAACTATATAGCACCATGCAATCACTAACAAGCCACACATATTAGTTGAATACATATGTTTTTTGCATTTGGGAGGATTGTATTGAACCTATTGTTGAAGGAAAATGTGATCCTCCCAATATAACTTTACTATCATTAATTAAATAATGGAGTTTTATTATTTTAGGTACGTAGTATCTCTTAATACCCTTCCCCTCCCCCCCCCAACCCAACTCCCCTCCCTCTACTTTTCTCTCCTCCTTTTTATAGTCTTTATGAGAGAGAGATATGAGATGGAAGAATTCCCATTCAAATTGGATTCCTCCTCCCCTTTATCTGATGAGGACTAGACCCACGCAACATTGTGGGGATTTCCAAACCCATGTTTGATTTTTTTTTTTTTGTGGGTATTTTTGAAGGAAAATGTGATCCTCCCAACATAATTTCGCCACCACTAATTAAATAATGAGGTTTTATTATTTTAGGTTCGACCCATTTAAGACACAGTATCTCTTAATTAAAATCCCTTACTTCAAGGGAACACCCAGACTTTATTTCTAGGGTGTAATACCCAAACTTGTTTTCAGAGTGCAAACCTGTATTTGTTTTCAGGGTGAAATACCCAAGCTTTATTTTCGGGCTGCAAAACTCAATGCTTTGATTTCAGGGTTTATTACCCAATTATGGATTGAACATCCAAGAAATTTTGAATCAAAGGATGTCACCCCACATGGATTGCCATCCATTCGATTGATTAAAGGGTTGCCACCCAACATGGAGGACCTCAAGAGAGGAGCCTTGATTGCCTCTATCATTTTTCTTCAGCATGGTTGTGCTCCATTCTTCCCCAAGCCTTTCCGCATTTTTTTTTATTTTTTATTTTTGTATCTCTCTACAACCTGCCGGTCAAGGATGGAGCTAGAATTGTAAAGTTTAGAGTGCGGAAGTAGAAAATACAAATACATAAAACACCTAAGTATTCAATAATTACATGTTTAGAGCTAAATATTTCTAATTGACTCATGTCTAATTTGTTTTAGAGGAAATTTTAACTTAAATTCTAAGTTGTTTATTACAAATTCTATATATTATATATAATATCATAAAAGAGGGATAAAAATATGGTGAGGCCAGGGCCATTCCAGGTCTAGGAGTGGCTCCGCCACTGCGGTCGGCTGTCCCCCCCTTTTTTCTTTTCTCTCCTTCTTTTTATAGAGTCCTTATGAGAGAGATATGAGATGGAAGAATTCCCATTCAAATTGGATTCCTCCTCCCCTTTATCTGATGAGGACCAGACCCACGCAACATTGTGAGGCTTATCCAAACCCATGTTTGTTTTTTTTTTTTTTTTTTTGAGTGCATTTTTAAGGAAAATGTGATCCTCCCAATATAATTTCACCACCACTAATTAAATAATGGGAATTTATTATTTTAGGTTCGATCCATTTAAGCCGCAGTGTCTCTTAATTACAATCCCTTACTTCAAGGGAACACCCAAACTTTATTTCTATGTTGCAATACCCAAACTTGTTTTCAGGGTGCAAACCCATATTTGTTTTCAGGGTGAAATACTCAAGCTTTGTTTCCGGGGTGCAAAACCCAATGCTTTGATTTCAGGGTTTATTACCCAATGATGGATTGAACATCCAAGAAATTTTGATTCAAGGGATGCCACCCCACATGGATTGCCATCCATTTGATTGATTAAAGGGTTGCCACCCAACATGGAGGACCTCAAGAGAGGAGCTTTGATTGCCTCTGTCATTTTTCTTCAACATGGCTGTGCTCCATTCTTCCCCAATCCTTGCCGCATCTTTTTTTATTTTTTATTTTTGTATCTCTCTACAGGCTGCCGGTTGTACCCCCTTTTTCTTTTCTCTCTTCCTTTTTTATAGAGTCCTTATGAGAGAGATTTTAAATGAAAGAATTCCCATTCAAATTGGATTACTCTTCCCCTTTATCTGATTATCCTATTTCCTTATTTATTGAATCATGATCCCTTCCTTTTTCTCTAGTCATAAGATTAGGAACAATATGACTTCTAGGGAGTTTCAAACTTGTTTTGAAAACAAGCATAGGGTGAGGACCAAACTCACACAACATTGTGGGGCTTATCCAAATCCATGTTTGAATTTATTTATTTTTTGTGCATTTTTGAAGGAAAATGTGATTCTCCCAACATAATTTCACCACACTAATTACATAATGAGGTTTTATTATTTTAGGTTCGATCCATTTGAGACGCAGTGTCTCTTAATTACAATCTCTTAACTCAAGGGAACACCCTTTGATTCCATCATAAAGAAACAGAACGTGCGTGTTTGGTTTTGCGGCTGCTCTCAAGTCCAACCTTATGGTGCCTACGTATGCCTTGTGGGAATCAAGCTACTCGTAGTTCAAAGAATTGTAATGAATAAATGACTCATTGCAAAAAGGGGAAATTTCAATAAAATTTGATTGAAAAAAGTGTTTGAGTGAATTTAGCTGAATAAACTGGGGATTCGATTTTGATATGTGTTTGGGGTGAATTTGGTTAAGAATAAACCAGGGATTCAAATTTGGTTGCTGTTGCGTCTATTGAGATGCTAGACTGCCTACGTACCTTTGACAGGATCAAACCAACATAGTTCGAAATTGATTTGTGTGAAGATAGATATTTGATTTGTGGGAATTTGGTTGATGTAACCAGTGATTCAAATTTGGTTGCGCTTGCGTCTATTGAGATGCTAGACTGCCTACGTACCCTTAATGGGATCAAACTAACGTAGTTTCAAAATTTGAAAATTAATGGGTAAGTGTAGCCCAATAATTTAGAATTTGTGTCTTTGAAACAATTTGAAGATTTTCATAGGTAGATGACCCATGGAAAAAATTGGAGACTAATGGGTAAGTGTGGCCCATTAATTGAGAATTTGTGTTTGATTTGATTTTAATCTCATTGGAATTTTCATGGGTAGATGACCCATGAAAAAAATTAGAAATTAATGGGCGAGTGTAGCCACTAATTGAGAATTTGTGCTTGAGAGATTTGAATTTAGTCTCATTGAAATTTGCATGGGTAGATGACCCATGAGAAAAATTAAAAATTAATGGGTAAGTGTAGCCCACTAATTGAGAATTTGTATTTGAGAGATATGAAATTAATCTCAATAAAATTTGCATGGGTAGATGACCCATGAGAAAAATTAGATGGTGTTGTATCATTTTTCTTTTTGTCAATGTCCAAGAAAAATAATGAGCAATTTTGATTAACCCACTAATTTTCTAAAATTGACATTTGCATTTGGACCCAAATATGTCTATGAAGATTTTTTAAATATAAAATTAATCCATTTACCATATAATTGGAAATTTGGGCCTCTTTTAAATTTAATGGGTAATTATTTGGATTACTCATTAATTACTATGGGCTTTTGAGAGTCAATGGATAATTATTTTTGACAGCCCATTATTCTATTTTGGGCCTTTGATATTTGTTGTCAGTTAGCCACGAGCAAGGAGCCCAAAAAAGCTTTGGTCCAGCCACCGATTGAAACAACTTGATTTTTTGTTTTTTGTTTTTTTTGTTTTAGTTTTAGACCAGTCCAGACTAGGGGTGGGTACGGTATAGTATTGAGCTCATACCGCTACCGATACCGAAAATTAAAACCAGTATGGTATGATATGAGATTATCGTTTGCCAAAGTTGGTATCGTACCATACCGTGCCAAATCGGTATCGATACTATTTCGGTACATAAATGACACAACTAAAAAATGAACCAATTCAATATTCAACATATTCATTCACCAAAATAAGTGATGCCTAAGTTACAGATTCAAAGATTCAACATATTCAATATCCAAATCTAATCAACGAAATCAATATCCATCAACATATTCAATATCCAAATCAACCAAATCCAAGAAATAAAACGACATAAAACAAAAGAAATAAAATGACATAAAACAAACAGCTTCACCAAACTTATGTATGCTAAAATCTCGACCATGTTTGAGGCTTTCAAACCTCAGAAAGCTTGAAGAAGCTTGTACAAACAACATAGCTTTGACAGTAGTATATATAGATAGAAATATACATCTTACTGAAAAATTATTGGTTTTGCATGAAACAATGTATCCAAGTCTCAATCAGTCTGAACGGCTAATAGAATATTCAAAATCTTTTTGAACTTTCCAGCTTACATTTTCCGAAAGGATGTGGAGCACGTGCTTTCTCTATAGATGTGACTGAAAGCAATGCAACTAAGCCCTCTAAAAGTACTTTCCACAGCAGAATATATATATTTCTCTGGCATAATGCATTAAAGTATTGATCTCTTGGAAACTAAGGGCAGATCAAAAAATTATTCTTCAGTATTCGGTACGGTACGGTATGATATTGACCAATACCAAATATTTGATACCACTACCATACCATACTCTATTGGTACAGTATAGTACGGTACCGAATATCTCCCTACCCTAAATGAAACGGTATTAAATCGGTATGGTACGGTATGGTTAATGTATGATTTTGGTATTTCGGCTTTAGATGCCTACCCCTAGTCCAAACACAGAAGAAATTAGTGTGCCTTTGTTTTTTTGACAGAGAGGGAGAAAATTGATCAGATTCTCCAAAGGTAGAGTTAGAACCCATTTTTATTTGCTGTGAGATTAACACCCCCTTCCCCATTGTTTTGTTTATGGGTTTTGTACCCAAATTGGACCTGTCATCCAGAGAACTCACATGGATTGCCATCCATTTGATTGATTAAAGGGTTGCCACCCAACATGGAGGACCTCAAGAGAGGAGCCTTGATTGCCTCTGTAATTTTTCTCTAGCATGGATGTGCTCCATTCTTCCCCAAGCCTTGCCGCATCTTTTTTTATTTTTATTTTTTGTATCTCCCTACAGCCTACCGGCTGTCTCCCTTTTTCTTTTCTCTGCTCCTTTTTATAGGGTCCTTATGAGAGAGATTTGAGATAAAAGAATTCCCATTCAAATTGGATTCCTCCTCCCCCTTATCTGATTATCCTCTTCCCTTATTTATTGAATCATGATCCCTTCCTTTTCTCTAAGCATAATATTAGGAACAATATGACTTCCAGGGTGTTTCAAACTTGTTTTGAAAACAAGCATAGGGTGAGGACCAGGGCAGGAGGGGCTTATCCAAACCCATGTTTATTTATTTTATTTTGTTTTGTGAATTTTTTTGGTTCAACACCTGCTAAGACATCTTACTTTACAGCTCGCTCCATACTCTTTTATACAATTAGAGCAGTTCCCGTGGGCTGCCCTTACCAGGGCAGGAGGGGGCCCATGCCCCAAATTTATCTTCCAGCGGGTTGAAGTTGCCAGGAGAGTTGCTGGTGCCCACGAAACCAGGCCATCCCTCAGGCAAAATGAGCTCGTGCTCTAGCCTGGGTTTGCTGACGTTAGCAACCAAAAATTTTTTTTTTAAAAAAAGAAAAAAAGTCTACAAAAAATTTCAGAATTTTTTTAAAAATAAATACTTAGTCATATTCTTCACTTCCCACACCAAAACTCTATACAAATTACTCTCCTCATATCTCATGTGAATAGTGGTTGTCATGGCAATGGGTGGAAACACCACAATGTTTTGCAATGGCTATCACTATTCACTTAAATAGTAACAACCTTTGTCTTGCTCTTATTCTTTGTCATGACAAATAGGTGAAAGTGCCCTTAGAGCCAACAATGTAAAAACTCCATTGATCTTCTTTTTTACACTGAAAATGGCTTGTCATAATTTTAATCTTAACTCATTTCTCCATCATTTCATTGGATGATGCCATTATAGTTTGAGTGAAACAGGAGAAGAGCCCAAACAACAAAACTAACCCATTAAAGATCTGGGCCTGGCTAACAACAGGAAAAGTGCCTTACCAAGTGCAGCCCAACTAAAGTAAAAACTGCTAAACAGTTCATATAGTTTGTCTTCTCGTCAGTAGTGATTTATGTTTTCGGAGATGCAATGCGCCATGGAAGGCCTTTCCTGGTCAAAGAGCAGTGCAGTGCTTCTCAACTGGGAGACATACTGCTTGTGGCCTCCATCACTAAGACTCTCTCAAGCTCAGGTACTCGCAACCTCCCCGACCCTCACACCCTGTCACTCTCCGAGCCTCTTCTGCTTCAAATCCTCCGCGCCCAATCCCTCCACCCTTCCAAAAAAGTCGACTTTTTCAAATGGTGCTCTCTCACGCATAACATCAAACACTCGGCGCGCACCTACTCCCACATCCTCCGCACCGCTTCCCGCGCCGGCTTCCTCCACGAGGTCCCGCATTTGCTTCACTCCATGAAAGAAGATGGGGTTGTGATTGATTCCCAGACCTTCAAAGCCTTGCTCGACGCGTTTATTCGTTCAGGTAAGTTTGACTACGCGCTTGAAATCTTGGACATTATGGAAGAGGTGGGTGCTAGTTTGAACACAGATATGTATAACTCGGTTCTTGTTGCTCTGGTTAGGAAAAACCAGGTGGGTTTAGCGATGTCCATTTTGCTAAAGCTTCTGGAAGGAGGCTGCTCCTCCCAGGTACCCAATTCCATTGCCTCCAATGAATTGCTGGTTGCTCTTAGAAAAGCTGACATGAGGGTTGAGTTTAAGCAAGTGTTTGATAAGCTTAGAGAGAATAAGGGGTTTGAGATGGATAATTGGGGGTACAATATTTGTATTCATGCATTTGGGTGTTGGGGTGATCTGGGTACTAGTCTAAGCCTCTTCAAGGAGATGAAAGACTCTAACTTGGAATCAGTGGGTCCAGATTTGCCTACTTATAATAGCCTCATTCATGTGCTCTGCTTGGTTGGGAAGGTGAATGATGCACTTACTGTATGGGAGGAATTGAAGGGCTCTGGCCATGAGCCTGACGCCATCACCTATCGAATTCTTATTCAAGGATGTTGTAAATCTTATCGAATAGATGAAGCCACCAACATTTTTAGTCAAATGCAGCTCAATGGATATATCCCGGATACCATTGTTTATAATTCTCTCCTAGATGGGTTATTCAAGGCCAGGAAGGTTAATGATGGCTGCCACCTCTTTGAGAAAATGATTCAGAACGGGGTGAGAGCCTCAACGTGGACGTATAATATTCTCGTTGATGGTTTATTTAAGAATGGAAGAGCTGAGGCTGCTTATACCCTATTTTGTGACTTAAAGAAGAAGGGTCAGTTTGTGGATGGTGTTACATACAGCATTGTTGTGTTGCAACATTGTAAGGAAGGTCTGCTTGAGAAAGCGTTAGGGTTGGTGGAAGAAATGGAAAGGAGAGGCTTTGCTGTTGATTTAGTTACCATATCATCACTCTTGATTGGGTTGTATAAAGAAGGTAGGTGGGATTGGACAGACAAACTCATGAAGCATATTAGAGATGGTAATCTAGTGCCGAGTGTTCTTAAATGGAAGGCCGATATGGAGGCTTCAATGAAAACTCCGCAGAGCAGCAGAAAGGATTACACACAATTGTTCCCAAGTAAAGGTGACTTTAGCGAGATTATGAGTTTAATAAACTCTGCTAACTCAACAATGGATGCAGACCTTGATTCAGAGGATGCCAGAGTTAAAGGTGATGATAAGAATGTATCCACCGATACTGATCAGTGGTCATCATCTCCATATATGGATCAATTGGCTAATCAGCTTAAGCCCATTGACCACTCCTCTCAGCTGTTTTCATTGTCTAGAGGGCAAAGAGTTCAGGACAAAGGGGAAAGCTCATTTGATATTGATATGGTCAATACTTTTTTGTCTTTATTCTTGGCCAAGGGAAAGCTGAGCTTAGCTTGCAAATTGTTTGAGATTTTCAGTGATCTGGGTGAAAACCCAGTGAGTTACACTTATAATTCCATGATGAGTTCGTTCGTCAAGAAGGGCTACTTCAATGAGGCATGGGGTGTACTCAATGAAATGGGAGAAAAGGTTTGCCCCACAGACATAGCAACATACAATGTGATAATTCAAGGCCTGGGGAAGATGGGAAGAGCGGATTTAGCCAGTTGTGTTCTGGATAAACTAATGAAGCAGGGTGGGTATCTTGACGTGGTTATGTATAACACCTTGATTAATGCGCTGGGGAAAGCTAGCCGGATTGATGAAGTAAACAAGCTCTTTGGGCAGATGAAGAGTAGTGGAATAAATCCTGATGTTGTCACTTTTAATACACTTATTGAAGTTCATAGTAAAGCAGGTCGACTCAAAGATGCATATAAATTTTTGAAAATGATGCTGGATGCAGGCTGCTCCCCCAACCATGTTACAGACACTACTTTAGATTTTCTGGGTAAGGAGATTGAGAAATTGAGATATCAGAAGGCATCCATGGTGCGTAATAAGGATGATTTCCGCTGAAAAGAATTTGTTCTATTCAGTTCGAGTGTAGTCGAACATGTTGTGACTTTTTCAAGTCATGTGAAATGAGAATTTGATAGGCACGCCCTCTGAAGTGCCTTTGGGGACTATGGATATAGTTTATCAACTTTGGTCATTTCTCTTAACTTTGTTAAGGTAGCTCTGCCTGAGCAAGTGGTAGAGATTGTGGATCCCGTTCTTGTTCTAGAAAAATTGGAAGTGGAGACGAACTCAAACAATCGTGTTAAGAAGGATAGGGCGAGGATTCACATCATAATTGAAGAAAGCTTGTGTTCAATACTAGAAATTGGTGTCGCTTGTTCTGCAGAGTTGCGTGGAGAAAGGTTGGATATCAGTTATGCCATGGCTGAGATGTCTGAGATCAGAAACGAATAGAATAATAGAGTAGAAGCATACTGGTGATATGCTGCGTTAGCATGTAAATTTTACTGTTTCCTTAAGTGAAAGAAGAAGCTTTCATATTTGATAATTTTACTATTTCCTTAAGTGAAAGAAGAAGTTTTCATATTTGCGTGATCACTAACCACAGTATAGTGGATAACTTGTTCAACAGCCCGAAGTGCCCAAAACTTTGACAAAATTTCCCTGATTATTTATATTTTGTTGCCTCCTCCTTTGCCATTATTCAAAACGCAGTTACATAGAATACAATGACTTAATACATAATCTCCTTCCGTAAATCAATTTCATTTATTGTCTGTTACGTTACAACAACACGTATGACTATTACCCCACAAGACTTTTCACTTCTCATGCCTACTTCTTGCCTATAAACTCTCCCTACATGCGATCTTGCATATGCTCATTACTCAAGTACCACCAACGGGTTTCTTTCTACGCATACCTGTTCAACAGAGATGAAATAAGCAACTGAGAGAAAAAGCAGGTGGCAGTGTGTGAGAAATAGGAATGCATTTTGACCTTTGCATCAAGGATTATACAAAAATGACATTTGAATCTAATACAATGTTTGACACAAATCATCATAATCATAATTCAAGATCGTATGTATATCCAGTTTCTCTTTTCTAATTTTGAGTGGGAAAATTGGGAGGAGGTGTTTCGCAAAGATGGTCTTGAAATATATGAGGAAGCTTTAATCTGTAAGAGGGTTACGGCATTACTTCCAACAGATCTTGGCAACACGCAATGATGGCTTGTGATCAACACATTCTGGAAGAATGTATTTTCTTGGGGAATTGGCTATGGAAAAGGTGGAAAACTAAGCTGCACAGCTAAAAACAAAATTCTAGATCCTATCACATAAACTTGGGGTTGTAAAACTTGACAAGTTGTTTCAGAAAACTGCAACTTTGAGTGAATAGGCAGAAGTTTTGGGCAATGAAACATCTCCACATTTATGCAGGGTCATAACAAAAACGAAGGTATTATCGTTTACAAATTTGCAAGTGGCTCGTTGACATCTCATAAAAGATAAATTCTATCATTTATATGTTCCTAGATCACTTAGCAACGTCTAGAATGAGCTAGGAATAGGGCACTGAAGTTTTTCGTTGTCCTTTAAGGAGTACGTACCCGCAGAGCTCTTGCTCCAGAGAACCTGACCATCAATAGCAGTGAGGTGCTGATCATCAAGGCGCTTCCAAGTTTTGATTGACTTGACTGCTCCCCAACCTCCCTTTTCGGATTTCTCTAAGCTCGCTACCACCACCCTTGATCTCCTATCCCATCCAGCCTTCCCATAAGCGTGATATCCAAAACCCCCAGCATAACAAAGGTTTATACCAGATAGCTCCCCACAGAAGTCATTGAGGTGATCATGGCCTATGAAAGCTGCCTTCACATCTCCTGCTGCGACCATGGTTGTGAAGAAGCCAGAGTTCACAGAAGCAGAGCTAATTCCTTCCTGCCTCACTCCTGTAAAGTTTGATGAGTCAAAACTAGCAAATTCTGGTAATGGTATGTGAAAGAATGTGAGCCCTGGCGCAGGTGCTTTCTGTGCCTGTGGCTTGCTCGTGTATGCTTTCTGCAGAGTAAAACAAAAGGTTTTATCAACTGTGTCATCAGAATTAACCAGAAACCAAGAGACTTATTCAGTTTGAATATTAACCATCACAAAATAATCCATTGGTAGGTATTATGCATGGGTTGATAGAAATGACTTGTAAATGTGGTCCAGCAAAACTGGTGAACGAAATAGCGAGGTTAGTACCCGAAGCTTTGCAGAAGTTCGTTCGAACCAATATTGCTGGGAGGGTTTGATCCAACCATAGCCACCTATGGAGGGAACCGTGGAGTAATCTCCACTGTCAAGGAAGTAGAGATTAAGAACCGATTTGTTTTCAAAACCAGAGCCCTCAACTCCGGAGACCTCCAGGTTGTAGTTCCCAAAACCATCAATAACATCTTGGTCCAAAGGATTAACTTGAGCCAGAGTGTTCTGCAACCCAACTATGTGTTTCATGACCCCTTCCCTCGAAAGGTCGGATTCCTGATCATGATTCCCCATAACAGCTGCCCATGGGATGTTGGACGAGATTGCTGGGGCAAATGCCTCATTCAAAGACTTAGCAGCATCCGCAGCATCAAACCCATATATGTTATCTCCTGTTGCACACAGGTCAGATAGAAAATCCAATCAGAAATGCAAGGACCAGAGCTAAATCAAAACTTGCTAAGCAAAGCATGCCTAACAGTGTCAGTGAGTGATTCATATTTGTCAAATACCAAGGCACAAACCAAATTTCACTGCCCATCAGATAATAAAACAACCCATCCTATTGGCATAATCCCAGAGATGGGCTGTTCTATTATCTGGTGGGCAGTGAAATTTAATTTGGTATTATGAAATTGAACATGAACATCAGTTAATAAGGACAAAGAAATGAGAGAACAAATACCGGTGAAAACAATGAGATTGGGCTTCTCAGCTTGAATCATGCGGTGAACAAAGGCGGTGGTGTTGAGGTCAGAGCAAGTTGGAAACTGGCTCGGAAACACGTCCAAACAAGTCGTGGTCTTGCCATTCCCATAGTGCATATCAGCCACTTGCAGAATCTTAAACTGCCCATCTGACCCAAACCTCAGCTTCTTCTTCTCACCTCCTTGGTGGTGTTGTTTTGCTGCAGCCAAGACCCATATGGGAAGCAAAGCCGCCACCACCACCACCACTATTAAAAATGGAATCTTTACCTCCTTCATCGTCATCCTCAATGCACCAAACTCATCTTGCGAACCACAGTTGGGTTTTACTTATATGGGAGAGAGTCTGAACAACCATTAGAAATTCAACACTTTGCATTTAATCTTTTCTCCAACAATCAAACAAAAGTCTGAATCTTTATGCCCTTATCAGTCTGCATAATTTGTTTGTTGGTAGATATCTCTCTCTGTATAATTTAATTAACAATAAATATCACGAGACAGAATTGACAGAATTTCTGTAAGCATATTCCACGGTCGATTAAAGTGTGCTAATCAGCATGGCTTTGTGTCATTGTAAGCAGGTCACACAAGCTTGTTTTCTTGCTGGCACGTGCCAGTCCCTCATTGGAATTTCCAGCCATATTATAAAAAGAAAATAACAAAAGAAAACTGTTGTCTTTTTAACACATGAATTACAATTTACACCTGACTACGTACGTATGAGGTTGGCTTTCCTTTGTTTCAGGAGAGAGAGAATTTCTCTCTCTTATCATTAAATATGCGTAATCCTGCTTTTTCTGTTCACTTTTGACTAAATCAAAACCAGTACGAAAATTCGATAATTTCGTCTATATTATTATTTTTTTGGGGGAGCGAAATTAATTTCAGGTATATATCGTCAATTTATCGATAATTTCACCGATATTTTAAGAAAGATATTTTCGTAGTCACTTAACCACCACGCTGTTGATGACTTTGTGATTATAAACTATAGAATCTGAGTGGTGATTTCCCCACTCCAATTTTATCCACTTACACTCTATTTTATAACTAAAAAAGGAGTGTAAGTGGATAAAATTGGAGTGGGGAAATCATTACCCTAGAATCTAGTATATATAATACTTGCGAGACTTTCAAAAATCCTGAACTTTCAAAAATTAAACAACTTAAACTCAGAGCACACTGGGGTTCAAACCCCTCTCAACTTTGAATTTTTGCAGCCACTTAACCACCACGCTGCTGATGACTTTGTGATTATAAATTATGGAATCTAGTATATATAATACTTGCGAGACTTTCAAAAAATAAACAATTTAAACTCACTCACGCTCTCGCACACAATGGGATTCGAACCCCTCTCCACTCCGGAATTTGCAACCACTTCACCACCACGCAGCTCATAACTTTGTGATTATAAACTATGGAATCTAGTATATATAATACTTGCGAGCTGCTTTTCAAGTTTCAACTTTTCATAGGAACTCTATGTGATACTAAGTCACTTATGTATCTTACCATGCAATGTATAAAATGTAAAATATTGTAATAAATCATTATATATAAATGATTGTGGTGTGTTTAATCTTTTTTCATTAATTACTACATATTTTCTACACTCACGGTGTTTGTTAGCTCGCTATATAATCAACTTAAATTAGTTAAATCCATCATGTAATGCATTTCCTTCCAATTTTTTTATGATAAACTAATAGATAATTGCAGTCTCGATCTCTTGGACCACAGGAGTCCAAGAGATCAGGACTGTAGATAATTGACTAAATAAGCATCCTCAAAAGTTTCAATAAAAATTTTCAAGTTTTTCTTACAATTTCTGTGGTTTTTATTCAATTTTTATCGATATCGATAATATCCTGATATTTCCATCGAAATTTCCGTGTTTTTGGACTACCGATATTTCCGATATCACCGATATTTTAGACCTTGATCAAAACCACAAGCAATCCTTTTTATCTATATGGAAAATACTTTCCTCATTCCTTAGAAGTAAGAACTCTTACTTTACCACAAGGTTGGTCTTGAGATTTTGAAGACCCTATGCAAACCTGAAATTGGGCCTCACATAAGCTAACGCAAACTTACACCATTACGTAATGTCATATAATAAATGTTTTTTTTTCTTAAAGTGACCAAAGTACCCCTACTCCCAAGGACAAAATTGAAATTTCACAAAAGAATTAAATTGGATTAAATAGATTACATTGGGTCAAAGATGTCACACCTCTTGAATAATCACCAATATTTTTTAACAACTAATTTATTTTGTATCAATATTCCAGGAACATCATTAATTCAGTTTGTAGTTGTGAAAGTAAATGGGATATTGAATGTTGGTGTTGACATCGGACAAGCCTTTAACACAAGCAGGTTTTGAAGTCGAGCCCTGAATAGAAGTTGAGGCCCTACAAACCAACACAACTAGAAACGTCTTTGTGTCAACAATTTTCTCACTCTGTGTATATATATATATATATATATATATATAACATTTGTTATACATATAGAGTCTGCTATTTCCACCCACCTATCCTATTTTCTCACCCATTATGTAAATTTGAAAAAAATAAAATCCTACTTTTCCACCTACCATTATTCCTAAAATACCCTTTAATTATTAATTCAACTAAACACCATCAACTCCAAGTTAAAAACATAAAAAATTTAACACAAAAAAAAAAACGTTCTTTATCTTCTTCATGTGTTTTCAACATCACGACCTTACCCTACCATATTAATATTCTCATTAACCCCTTAGCAGTACTGGTGGCTTCACGACCGCGACACCACCACCACAACAACATACGACCAACAAGACTACAATAGATTTTAATTGAAGTGATGTTATATGGAATAAGGACCCGTACGTGGGTTAATCAGACTAAAAAATCTTTAAAATAGAATAAAATTAAAGGACAATTTGACCTCTATTATCAACACCCACCAACCTTGACACAATATTAAAGGTGGAGTTGACAATTTGATTTGATTTTTTTTTAAAAAAAAAACTTTTCAAAGGATTGGGGTGGGTAGATCAATGCTTGCTGAATTTGTTGAGGTCAGGAAGATGGAAAGAATATGGAGAGTTAAAAGAAAAAAATTATTTTCTTTTTAAAATTTGTTTTATTTTTAAGGTTTTAGAAGTCATTTTATATAAGGATAAATTTGTCTTTAAATTTTTTAAAATCAGGTGGGTGAAAAAATAGGACAGGTGGGTGAAAATAGTAGCACTCTACATATATTATACACATGAAAAAAAATCGGGGCCCCTAAAAAATCAGGGGCCCTATGCGGTGGCACCACTTGCACACCCTCAGGGCCACCCTTGCTTTATCGTCAATCATAATTTAATTCATTATTTTTGCAATTGTATCAAACTATGATTTGTAGGAACTATGAATGTCATCTTTCAGGAAAGGAGGGAAGAAGTGTCCGGTAAATATGTGTCAGCTCTTGCTTTAATACATTCTTAGTAAACAGCGGTATAATAATTTTTTTTTTTCCTGGCTGAAATAGATTAATGGAATTGTTTATTGCAGAAACTATTATAAAATAGCAATAAAGCTGTGTTGTATGATCAAAATCAAACATGGTGTGCCTTGTAGGCTTTTGTAGTTCATTATATGTCTTGACTTCATGCTGCAACTTGAGAGTGTGAATATGAATGATCATTATTATTTATGGTCAATATATGTCAGCTATTTATTTTGCTTTCAGCCCTCCGCATGTTCAACTGTGAAACACAATGAGAAATTTATGCAAGCTTTTAACTCATCATGTAGGGTCTTGTAGCTGTTAAACTGTTAGCTCTCATGGTGGTCAATATGATTGCAAATGGAAGCAGGTGCTGTATGGCAACTGGGTAGCAGCATGTCTTTGTACTGATGGGCAACAAAATACTTTATAGGATGATTGTTAGGAGAGGTAAGAATCTAGCCAGGCAATCTAAAATAAGGCAAGTTTTCTTTTACATAGTCAACATGTTTCTGGTCTCCAATACTGCTAGGTCAAGAACAGATCTCTCCTTAAAGCAAATTTCAAGATCCTTTGTTTTTTCAATCATATCTTCAAACATATAATAATTTGAATCCTATATCAGCTGCTTTTCAGCTCTCGCAGGACAAATAGAGGGCCGAAAAGCACCGAGACCTAACAAGCCTAAACTCATCTCACTGTAAAACATTCTCTTTACATGTAACATACTCAAAGTTTTAATCTTTAAAGTTTAAAACAATACACAGAGAAAATATTTCAAACAATTCTTCTAATTTTACAGTACTGGTAAAGTGAAACTATCATTTTGGGATGCTCATCTTATTTTCACCTCTAAGTTAGAAAGATCATGATCCATTAGCATAATTTCCCACTACTCATGTAGCTAAGCACATGCCAAGACAACTCTTCCACACATTACCGGGGGATGCTACAGCCGCTAACACTTTAGCTACTATACCTTTTCCTTTGCAGCAGATCCACCAGTGGGATTCTGTTGGTTAAAAAGAAAAAGTTTCCTACTTCCTAGAAAAGAAAGGGGGAGGGGTCCTGGAACTGTTTATTTGTACACTGACAAAGCTAACAGCTAGCTGTTCATGAGAAGTCAAATATGTATTTGAAAATAGAAAGCTAAATAGGTGATGGTGGGTAAAGCTGAGTGCACTTTGGCATCAAATATTCCAATAAATGAGTGTTTAAAATGAGTAGAATAACTAGAAAACACAATGGTTCATCCAAGATTCCCTAGAGAAGGGAAAAAGTGATATTCAGCAATGTTAAAGTTCAAACACCATGTAACCTGGGATACCAATGGAAGTTTTTGAAGTTTCACAAAAGTAGGCCAATGATATACATCCTGGTTATAGAGATTATTACTGCTTTTCTAATTCATTCCTGCTGGCTTCCATTGCACAAGTTGGGTCCATATGCATCCCAATTGAAAAATGTTCTGGAATTAATCGTATCTTGGTGATACTTTAAATAACTTGTCAAACAAACATCTTCATCTTCTGGTGTTACATCTAACAGTATAGACTTTGATCTCAAGTTCTTCGTAACACAACCAAATTTAAGAACAAAGCCAGATCTTGTGGAAATTCCTCAATGTGGTAAACTAATGTCTGGCTTTTAGGATTTCAGATGTCAAAGAACACTTGTTTCAGAAGATTCAGAACAATTCTGTACAATTTGTTACTATTCTAAGTAGACAGGTGGTCACAAATAAAATCCAACTTGCATTCATTTCTTTCAAATAAATACCAGTTGATAACAACTTTGAACATAGGACATTATAAGACAAGGAAACAGATTATGGATAAAAAAAACAAATTAAAAAAAGTAGCAAAGCATAACACACTGCTAGAAACATCAATTAAGCATTCTTATCTTTTCCTCCTGGGGATGACTTGAACCAAGGTATCCACACAGAGGTTGTCTTCTGATATCGCCTGTATGCTTCTGCTCTGTAATCTTGTTTCAGCATTCGCCGTTCCACAAGAGTAGTCACATAAGCTAAACACATTGTATTGATGAGAGATCCAACAAAGGCCCATCCATGTCCCAGGCTCCATGCAAATATAACTAGTCCCCACCACCACAACTGCTCTCCAAAGTAGTTGGGATGCCGTGAATAACGCCACAACCCCTCATCAAGATTGGGGACAACTGGCTTTCCAAGCTCTTTCAGCTTGTTGTTTCTGCTTACAAAGTCGTGGAGCTGCGTGTCGGCACAGTATGCTACAACAATGCCAGAAATGCAGACAATGACGGCAATAATATCCCATATGTTCAGTGGCACATTAACTGAGTGGATCACATACATTGGAAGGCATACCCCAATCAGAAAAACCTACAAAAGATTAAAAGGAACCATCAAGAAAACAAAAAAACAGCCATTTTTCACTAGCTTGGAAGCTCATTGAGGCAATTCAGCAAACACTTAAAGCACTACCTGCTGAGAGAGGTAGACGGCGAAGAAGGAAATCCACCACCAGTGCTTCCCATACTGTGAGCTCATATCGGTGAACCTCCAGTCCTCTCTTGCACCCCATTGCCAATTTTCCCGCCTAAAGTAGTTGTGGGAAAGCCTAAGGCTCCAAACCCAAGTCATCAAAACTACGATCGTTGAGCGCCACCAGTTATAATCAGCCAGAGGGTGAGAGCCATAGTAATGAACAAGCATTACAGGTATCACAGTCCAATACAAATCGATCATCTGCACCAGCCCAATTATATAAACAGTTCAAATCGGAAGCTGAAACTAAAAGAACACATTTTGAACTAACATTAACATACCCAGTGGCTTTTTAGAACTTGGCTGATGACCCAGAAGAGGACATTGACGTTGAGGAAGAAGAGGGCATTGGCTAAGAGAAGAGGGTGGTGGTAGCACCACGCCCAGAGAGGAGAGAGAATCCCATCTGTTTGGTGATGGTTGTTGCTGAGGAATATGAGGTAGAAGATAATGGAGGGAAGGGGAGCCAGAAATGCTACGACTGCATTCTTCAAGTTACCACCAGCCATGGTTGGTTGTAGAAGTAGGCACATCAACAACAGAGGAACAGAGGCCTGTTTTTATAGTCCTAGCTAGTTCCTTTCCTACTAGCTTTTCTTTTTGTTCTACAACGTTTCAAAAATCAAAAGAGGCCCTGCCATGATATTAGAAAGTAGAAAATATGTAGATGATTCTCTCTCTTTCTGCTTGGTGGGTCAGTGAGATCCCTCCAAATAATAATCATTAGCACACCCATTATCATGTCAAATCCATCCACTCCAATAAAAATGTTCTTCATTTGGTAACCTTAATCATCTCTTTTATTCCACAAATAAATAAGTCTACGCATCGAGAGATGTAATTAACAATGTGATCAGTAAATATGACGTGCATAACATTATATTGGAGGGATATAATTAACAATGTAGTCAGTAAATGTCAAGTGCACAGAGAGAGATATAATTAACAATATGATCAACAAATGCGATGCGTTTAACATTAAAAGGTTATGATGAGAATTCAAAAGCCTACTTATGCTTGTCTAAGTGTTATCTTTTACAGTTGAAATATTTACTGCTGCAAAAGGGTCAATATGACAGAGAGAAAGGGAAAAAGGACTAGATATAGAGGTGTCTCAATGGTTCTTGACATTTGAACTTAAACCCTGCTCAAATAATTAATCAAGTAATAATATTCATCAATCATAAGGGGCGTGCAAAATACACATAAAAATCATCTAATCCCCACACAAAATATGTAATTATGAGATGGTTAACCGTGGTGTTTGCAATGATGCTGCTTTGCAGCCCATAGTGGTGTGAGCAATCATATATCCTCACATGCCACCCCCCACATTAGGCCCTAAACCCTAATTGGTCCCCCCCTCCAACTCTCCTCCTCCTCCAACTCTCTCAAATCTCCTCCACAATCTGCGCCGGAGAAATCAAAAGCTAACTTATTGTACGGCTGCATGCCAGCTTCAATGTCCAAGTCTAATCACACACCAGCACAGCACTTTACAAACACATAAAATAAAAGCACAAAAATGTTTTTCTTTTCTTCTCTCCTAGCATGCAGAAGTAGGTCGGCGGATACAATACAGCTCCTTTTTGCTTTTGGCATGCTGTATATTTGATTAGTTTAACCAAGTTATAAATCCAGGCATGCAATATATTATACCTAATTCTGTGTTAGCTTGTTATCTGCCTCATTTGCACTGGAAAATGAACATTGCAGCTTTGATTTCTTGGAGCCATTAGGTAGTACTTTGGTGGTTGCAAAATTATACACAAAAAAGCATAGCCCCTTTGTTTAACTTGCTGCTGCCACCTATCACAACACATGAGATAAATCATAGCATGTAAACTGTATTTGAGTACATAATCACGAAACAGTTCCAGAAAAGTATATAAAAATGATTATGCAATAATATTATTCCTATTTAACATTGTTTACAAATTAATTCCTATTAGTTTGTCAATTTTACCCACAAAAAAAAAAAGAAGGGAAAAAAAAAAAAACTAATGATAGACATGGGATTATCTATTTATATAGATGATAGGGGTTTGGTGAAACTTTGAAAATGAGAACAAATACTCTTATTTAAAATCATGCTAAAAAGAGGCCAACAAGGTCTAGTCCAGTGAAAAATGGCATTGACTTGCAAACCAGTGGTCTCAGATCCGAACCCCCATAACACCTTGGTAGTGTGTGTGTGAGAAACCCCTATTTTCCCTTGTACGCTGGCTAAATGACACTAAGGGCTATAGCCTACTATAGCTCAGTGAAATTTTTGAGGGACAAAAACATCAAACCTATATAATTAACTTGTTTTAAATATCGCATAAAAAAAAAAACTTGTTTTTAAATATTAGCACAATATATATTAACTTATTAAATTCCAAAAACTTTAAATTTTTTATGAATTTAGTTGGAGAACAACAATAAAAATACACAATTAAATTAAAATAGGTTGCTTTCAATTATGTTGTTGAACATATTTTCATTTTGATAATGTGTTTTTCGGTTGCATTTAATATGTATTTGTTTTACTTATTATAAATTATTCAATGGAGCTATGAACTAGCGTGATTTATATGATTTAATGTTTACTTTTATTTCTAGAAAGACTATAGAAACTGTAAGTATCAAAAAAATGATCATTAGATTTTAAGCAAATAACTTTAGCTAACCGACTCGTTGAAAAATCCATGGATTCCGCCCTTCCCTTGTAGTTTGTAGTTTAGATTATCATTTGTATTTATAAAATAAATAAATAAATCTAATATAATTCGTATATATGGTAAAACTAAATAATTAAACAAAAGTCAATTAAACTCCATGTCTATGTGGAGACTATTTGAATCGTTAATTGGCATGAACGCGAGCCAAAGAGCTAGTTTAATTAATATTCACGACTATGATTAACTTACCTTAATCAACGAACGTGTCTATAGGAGGAATTAGGGTTTAGTTAGTATAAATCTCTTTATAACCTTATCTCCTTTCAACCCCGATTTCTATCCCCAAAAAACAAAATGAAAGAATTTTCCATAAGGTACTTTCTTGAGTCTATTTCATTTTATTACTTCATATGAATATTTAGATTTTTAAAAGTAGGATGTAAGTTTTTCCTATAGTGTTTTCACTTATTTTAATGTCTTTTTGGAATGAAATTGTGATCCACTTATTTCTAAATCTAATTTTGATCCCCTTGGGATCCCTTAAATAATTTTATTTGAGAGACACATTTTAGGGTACCTTACAAATTTTTTTTCCAACGATCCAAATCATCTATTTTTAAGTCTACATTGATAGATTATCCTTGCAAAAATTTAGACAAATCGGAAACCGTTTCAACATCCAGTTGTATCCTACAAAATCAATGAACATGATTCTTTAAGAAAGTACTAAAATTTCAATAACACAATTGAGTGGTCAGATGATATTCGATTTAAGTGATTTATTTTTATAGAGATGATCTTTGATTGATTATCTAAAATATAGACACATAGACAGTTTGGATTAGTAAAATACAATGCGGAGTGAGACATGTCCCTCAAATAAGCTTAAGGGACACCTTTTAGGGTCCTCTACGAATTTTTTTTCAACGATCCAAACCATCTATTTTTTTAAGTCTACATTCATAGATCATCCTTGCAAAAAATTAGACAAATCAGAAACCGTTTCGACATCCAATTGTGTTATACAAAATCAGTGAACACGGTACTTCAAGAAAGTATTAAAATTTCAATATTTCAATTGAGTGGTAAAATAATATCGGATTCAAGAGGTTTTTTTTGTGTGTAGAAATGATCTTTGAATGCCTATCTACAAAATAGACAGTTTGAATTAGTAAAATACAATACAGAGTAAGCTCTATAGAGGTGTCCCTCAAATAAGCTATTTGAGGAATCCCTCAATAAAATCTCTCTCTCTCTCTCTCTCTCTCTCTCTCTCTCTCTATATATATATATATATAGGAGGCGGATCCGTGGCACTCTGTTTTTGACACAAATTTTCAACAATTAGATTAGAATAGATTGAATGGTTGAGATTATGTTTCATTAATTACTTAAATTAAATTAAATCTCTAATGCCAAGTAAATTTCATTTTTATTTATTAATTATGATAATCCCGAAAATCACTCAATTATTGTTCCCCCCTTTTGTTTTCTTATCATCATGATCTTCTCAATTAATAACCTACGAAACCTCACCATTACCTTCCCCTTGCCATTGTCATCTACACCAACCGAGCATTCTTCCACGACATAGAAAATCTGTTTCAGGCTACCAATATTGAAGAGAAAATAAGATATTAATATTTAACCAAAAAAGAAAAAGCCCAGATTTGTTGCAATATTTCTTCTCTACCGTTTGGTTGATTAATAACATTAAAAAATATATGGCAAAAGACAGTTTGCTGTGCAGTTCATTGTGTGTTTGTGTGGATGGGGTGTTATCCCTATATATATATATAACAAGTATAGTAAATAAATTCAAGCAAAATTGGGTTGGGATTGAATGCAATTTCAAAGCCCTAATTCCTTAAAGCTTGAAACTCAAATTTTTTGATTCCTTGTGGTTTTATGTTTTGAAATTAGTGATATCAACTAGCTCTTTATTTTATATTGACCATGTTGGTAGAAAATTGTTGTAATAAAATGTTATTCTTAAAAATTAGACTCTAATAATAATCCTGCCTATTTTTAAAGCACAAAATAGTATTGACGTGGCAAATTGAGCAAAGGAGCATCGATCGAGTGAGGTCGTTTTGGTTTTTCCTCTCTGTTGTGAGATATCGTAATCGACAGAGTCAAGCTAACGTTTTGATTATTTAGGTTTAATTGCAGTGAAGCTGATTTGGTCCGAAGATTGAGAATTTGTGAGCATCGAGTTTGGGAATTTTGTGGCGATGTCAGGTCGTTTGTTGAAGAAAGTTTTGAAGGAACAAGAAGACCAACGCATAGAATCAGACCACGAAGAGAAAGAGGAAGAAGAAGAAGCCCAGCAGCTGAACGGGAAAGCTTCAATCAATCCCTTCGACCTCCTCAACGACGATGACCATGACCTTGACCACCAGGTTCACTTTTTGTAGTATTTTTTGTTGTGTAAATTTTGTTTTCTTATTCAATGTTCTTATGCTTATAAGGGATTTGAGAAACTGCAATAGAGCAAAAAGACGGAATTTTTATTTATTTTATTGTTCGGTATTCTGCATAAGCTGTTTTTGGGTTGGTATTGGATTGTGCAAAAGGGTTTTACTTTGGATGTTTAATTGTCGTTTTGGGTGGCTGCAGGAGGATGAATCAGAAACTTTTGATGAACCCTCGATTGTGCCTCAGCTGAAAACTAAGGTTGGTGGTGTGGTTTCAACGTCCAATCAAAAATCAAAGAAGAAGAAAAAGAAGAAAGGCAAAGAGGTTTCTTCTTCTTCAAGTACATCCAATGTTGAAAAGCCCTTGGATGCGATTCTTGAATCACTCTCTTTGGATGCCCCTGGAAAATCAGCTGACACAAAGGATTGTGATAATTTGGGTAAGCCATGTGCACCCTCTACATTACAGGTGGATCCCAAGTTTTTAAATGCTGAAAATGAGATGCGAAGAATCTTTGGCTCTAAGGTGGTAAGGTCCTTTGAGAAACATGAGCGAAGTGGCAGTTCTAGAATGGCGCGAGGTGGAAGACGCAGTGCTTATATTCCTAGAAAAACTATCCTGATCACACCATCAGAGCATTGGCCTCGCTGGGATGGTTCTTTGTCCATGGAATTTCTTCATGTGAGCGAAGGATACCATCACTTTCGGTAAGATTATTCTCTGTTGCTTAGCTATTGTCTTTGAAAGGAGTACAAAAACTGCTAGGGCTATCAATTTTTTATCCTGGCAGTTGCACAAGAAAAATTTGTGGATGCTTATATGAAATTAAGGTAAACTGAGAAGGAGTACAGTCTGTACTAAATTGTTGTTGGTTGGTACCATATAGTCATAATCAGTCATCCAGCTATCTTCATGAATGTGGTGTCCTGCAGTATAAGTAATGATAACTATCTTTTGAGTCAAAACCTTCACTACTCTTTAATGGTAGGTAGACAAAGTTTGATTGCAGTATTACTCTCGAGAGTGAGAGCCAACTCTTACTTCAACATTGATCTTCATGTTTCCTTTTCTATTTTTCAAATTTTGGTTTTTCCAATATTTACCCATCCCATTGTGTATAGTCACAGTTTAGAGTTTGTCAGAATGTGTTCAAGACCAGATTAGGAGTTATGATATTTGATCCCACATCTTTTTGGTTCGGTATCGATTCATGAATCATTATCTTGATTTTAATCTTATGTGCAGATATGTACATTCCTCATCCTACCGTCAAGCACAGAGTGAATTTGAAGCTGCCAAAGCTATACATGATATCAATGCCATTGCAAGTGTTTTATTATACCATCCTTATCATTTGGATTCTCTTATAACTGTGGCAGAGTACTATAAGTTTACGGGTGAGCATCAAATGTCAGCAGAACTGATCTCGAAGTGTTTATATGCTTTGGAATGTGCATGGAATCCAATGTTCACCCCCTTGCAGGGTAATTGCCAAGTGAAATACAGCTATGAAACAAACAAGCCTCTGTTCACCGTACTTTTTACTCACATGAAAAATATGGATATGCGTGGCTGCCATCGATGTGCTTTAGAAGTTTGCAAGTTGTTACTTTCACTAGATTCTGATGATCCAATGGGGGCCATGTTCTGTGTTGACTATTTTTCTTTGAGGTCAATGGAGTATGCATGGCTAGAACGGTTCTCTGAAGAGTATAAAAGTGATAACTCCTTATGGTTGTTCCCAAATTTTTCATATTCCCTTGCCATTTGCCGTTCCTATCTTGAGAGAGAGGAACCTTCAAAAGATGCACTTGTAAAAACTGCTAAGGCTACTTCAACTGATCTTATGAAGCAGGCATTGATGCTTCACCCCACAGTCTTAAAGAAATTAGTGGACAAGGTACCTTTGAAGGACAAGGTGTGGGCGGATATACTCAAAAATGCATTTTTCCGAGCTGATCAAGTAGGAATCCCATCGTTGGATCACCTAATAAACATATATGTTGAGAGAAATAGTCTTATATGGAGGCTCCCAGAGCTGCAAAATTTGCTGAGGGATGCTGCACAGCTTGTGATTGAAAGACTAAGGCATAATAGTAGTGATAAGAAGGATTGGGCATGCGTGAGAAAAGAAGCATTCTCATCTGAGAAAAATGAGTAAGTGTAAAGTCATACTTCAGCTACAATTTCCCTAGTATTTTGTTTATCAATATTGCATGAACTTACAAGTTATATCTGCATACGTTAAGGCTGGATTTGGTAGAATGACTGACTGCCTACTTGTTTACTACAGGTATGCCCACTTGTTGGTTTCAGATTTTGCTTCTTCGGCGCCATCTGCCCCACCTGAAGTTTTGCAACATTTCATGCTTGATCCAAGGATGAGGGATGCTGCGCAGCACCCTGTTGGAGATCCAATGGAGGGTGGCCATGCTCCTCGTAATGTTGCAAATCGAAATACATTGGCAGTCTTGCTTGAGTCAATGCTACCATGGGTTCATTATGGGGATGGAGATGGAGGCGTTGAGGAGGAAAACCAACTAAATGGCCATGGTGCAGGCAATGAGTAGTTTTGAGTCAATGCTACCATGGGTTCATTATGGGATGGAGATGGAGGTGTTGAGGAGGAAAACCAACTAAATGGCCATGGTGCAGGCAATGACAAGTATCAAGTGGAACGGAAGAAAATGCAAATAGAAAATTTAGGGAAAGCCACCTTTTGTTAAGTGACACAACTGTGTTCAGTTGCTGGCGACTTCTAGGGAAATTTTTGCCAATTAGTTTCTGTTTGTATTAGTTTTGTTTTTCTTCATGTTTTTGGCTGCCTAACAGGACCATTTGAACCTTCCTTTGAAACTAATACCATTTTATGATTCAATGTCGTCAATATTTATCCAAGTTAGCATTTTATTCGAATGCCATTCCACTTATATGTCACACTTTGCTCATTCAAAACAACTGCACCAATTTCAAATATGCGCATGAGCCAACTATTGATACAGTTCCCTTGCATGAACAGCTTGAAATGCCAAGAAATCCGAACCAAAAAAGAAGAATTCCAAGAAAAACATAATGTAGCGGAGTCGACTGTGCATATGTCATGAAGAATAGTTTATTTCAGAAAAGAAGTATATTCTTATCAGACAATTTGACAATATAAAATGTTTAAAAATGTAAATTTAAATTGTTAATTAGATTAATTTTTATTTAAATGTGTAGTTCAGATTCACATTAAAACATCATATATGTCTAACAAGAAAACGTTACACATGAGAAGTGGTGCAATTGCAAAAAAAGTTTTGAATCATAATACAATATGGCATTAGAGATAGATAGATAGATTGGAAGCTAGTGAGAAGCCCAATGGACATTGCAAGGGACCTCCATATCCATAAAAGGCTTAAAAGCTTGCAATTATGGCCAGCATTAGCCATATGCATCAGGCATTGCCACTCCCTCCAATTTCCTTTTTTAGGCCTTGGAAGCTATCCATCTATTCATCATTGAATCCCATGTGGCATGTGCCCACTCTCTTCTCTTCTTCCATCCCCATACCTCCCTCTCCTCCATCCAAAAACTAATATTACACCACTCTCCCTTTTCTCTCTCTTTCTGTCTCTCCTCTCCCCATTACCAATTCCACAATAATCCAATTTCTCTCTGCTTTCTAGGGTTTTGAAATTGGAACCAAAGCTAAAGCTGCTCACCTCCCCTGAATACACACATACCCACATTTAACAATAAGGAATCCAATCCTTCACCTTTTCTTTTTCAGAAGAGAATATTAGAGAAAGAGAGGCAGGCTCTCTCCCATCCAAGTGATGGTCTTTGCTCTGCTCCCAAGGCTTTTCCTGGAGAGAGAAACTGGGTTTCTAGAGAGAGAAAGTGGTGTTGGTGCTAACATGTAGAGGAATTGTCACAGAGAGATATGTTGGCAATGGAGAAAGATTTTGATGCTAAGTTGAAGATTCAGGGGAATTCTTCTAATGGTGCCAATGTTCCGAGATCCAAGAGCTTTGCTTTCAGGGCTCCTCAAGAGCAATTCAGCATTCAAGACTTTGAATTGGGCAAGATCTATGGCGTTGGTTCCTATTCCAAGGTCCGGTTTTAAATTTATTATTTTCGGAACTTTGTTTGTTTTTGTTGTTTTGATTTTGTTATCTGAGTAATCTCGTAGACTGGTGGATTTTCATGGTTTGGAAACGTAGTTGTGTGATTGGATGATGTAATTGATATGTAAATGAACGGGTTGCATATGCTATAACATTTATTGGGTGATCAGCATTTTTTTTAAACGTGAGTTATTGGCAATTTATAGTGGTTTATATTCACTTCTAGACAATATCAATTGTTATAAAAACCAAAAAAACCAACCCTGTAATGCATTGTTTGAGGAAAGTCCTGGTTTTGGCTATATCTTTCCCAACCTTTCTTTGAGTAAACCAATAGAAACATTGCAAGTGTAATGGAAGGGCAAAAAGAACTGTCATATGGGTCGATCAGTTTCCCTGAGTTGGGATGTCTGAGTACGTTGTGTTCTTTACTCCTGGGACTGTATAGTTTCAAACCTGCATTTGGTTGGTGTGAGCTTATAGTAAATTTTAGGACATAGGATTTTTAGTTGGTCAATATGTTACTTATGCTGGTAGAAGAATTTTGAAGATTTCAGTGGACTAGGGGAGGAGGAGCGTTGGGAAAAGATCAGATTTTGGGCCTCTCTACAGGAATTAAAATAGTTCTATCTGCGCTATTCTTCTAGATTGGGGGCGGGGGCTGTGGTGTTGTTCTTGTAGATTGAGGGGCTGCGGTTTTTTTCTAGATTGGAGGTCTGCGCTGTTCTTCAAGATTGGAAGGCTGCTCTATTCTTCAAGATTGGGAGGCTGCTCTATTCTTCAAGATTGGGAGGCTGCACTACTTCTTCATGACGGGAAGGCTGCAGTATTCTTCAAGATTGGCTGCGGTGTGTTAGAGCAAAATAGTTAAAAGTGTTGGGGAAGGGGCTGGTTGGTTGGCATTTTAGGATCCAAATTATTTTACTTTTTAATGTCTACGTAGATGTAATTTTTGTTAGCATTAAGAGAAGTTTGTTTCTTCTCGATGAGAAAAATATTATCATGCTGGTATGTCTTGGAGCGAGATGGAGGCTACCTGAAATGATGTTCTTATGGTGGTAATGATACTTTATTCCTTTTTTTCTTCTCATGGTTGTTTTGTGGTTATGTAATTTCTGTCATAATGACCATGTTTCAAAGCTTTTATAGATATTATATAATACTATACATATTGTTGTTGAACTGTTTGTGCTGCTTAAAGTTTTTTCCTGGTTCTTATTTGTCTCTTAATGCCAATAAATTTCAGGTTGTGAGAGCCAAGAAGAAGGACACAGGAACTGTCTATGCATTAAAGATCATGGACAAAAAATTCATCACCAAAGAAAATAAAACAGCTTATGTGAAGCTGGAACGGATTGTTCTTGATCAGCTGGATCATCCAGGAATTGTGCGGCTATTTTTTACATTTCAAGATTCCTTTTCACTGTGTAGGTATTCTTGGTTGTAAACTTGTAACCTCTTCTAAGTCACCATGTCATTTGTACTTGTTTCAGATTTACTTCTTCCTTCTGGTTCAGTGTTTTTGTATTCTCAAATTTTTATTCTTTGTTTGCTCATTCCGGAATCTCATTGACACTGGTTTCTTTAATTTTCTTTGAAGACATGGCACTTGAATCCTGTGAAGGCGGAGAACTTTTTGATCAAATAACTAGGGTAAGCTTTAAGCTTATAACGTGTGTTTTTTTTTTTTTTTTCATGTTATTGTGGAATTACCTCTGCATCTACTTTTCAATGAGAAGAATTCGTTTTATGTTGTGATTTTTCATCCTCAATTGTATATCAAGGAATATGGTGAATATTGTAATTCCTTCTTGAAATTAATGTTGACCTAGCATTACTTCTCTTTCTTGAACTCAAAATATGATTTTTCCCATAATCACTGATTAGTGAACATGCCAAATAGCTATTAGTTTGAAGTACCTAATTTGCAGTGTCTAACTATTCTGTGTTATTGAATTTGTTTATATGCTTCCAGTTCATGGTTCTCTGCCCCCTCTAGATTGTCATTCTATTGGATCCATTATTTCGCTAAATTGTGTGCAGAAAGGTCGTCTCTCTGAGGATGAAGCTCGCTTTTATGCAGCAGAAGTTGTAGACGCACTTGAATACATACACAGTATGGGATTGATTCATAGAGATATCAAGGTATTTTCTTAAGAATATGCTTGTGCATTTTAAGGTCATATGAACATGCTAATAGATTTTCAAATGGCAGCCAGAGAACTTGTTACTTACATCCGAGGGTAATATCAAGATTGCTGATTTTGGGAGTGTAAAGCCTATGCAGGATAGCCGAATTACTGTTCTTCCAAATGCAGCATCAGGTATCTTATAATTTTAGTCATGTGGAGGCTACATGGTTCTTTTTTTGAGTAATATGATGAGATTGTTTTCTGAATGCTTTGTCTAGATGATAAAGCCTGCACATTTGTGGGGACAGCGGCGTATGTCCCTCCCGAAGTCCTGAATTCTTCTCCTGCAACTTTTGGGTAAGGGACTTAAGTAGAGTTACTGGGGCTTGTACTTTTATTTCTAAATTTTCTTAAGCTTTTTTGGCTCGAAAAAAATTCTTAAGCTTAGTGTAAAACTTGTAGACTTTTAAACTAATTTTGGCAAGTAGTTCGTCTTTTCTTTGTTTCCTTGTTCATTTTGTCTGTTCTTGATAATATATGACCTTGTTAGGATAACATTTCTTTTGCTCGTTTGAACATATCAAAACAGAAATGACCTCTGGGCACTTGGCTGCACCGTGTACCAAATGCTTTCAGGAACTTCTCCTTTCAAAGATGCAAGCGAGTGGCTTATTTTCCAAAGAATTATAGCAAGAGATATTAGGTTTCCAAATCATTTTTCAGAGGAAGCTAAAGACCTCATTGACCGGTTATTGGTAAGCTACCAACTTATACTTATTGCAATCTGCTTCTATTAGTAATCCTGCTAGTCATAACTAGGATTCCTTTAGGTTTTGGTCAGACCAAGTAAATAGCCATACACCCAGAAACAAAAAGTTTCTTGGTGAATTGGGCAAACGATGTTTTCAAAATCTTTATGGGAATTCTTCCCTTACAAAAGCTACAGAGTTATATACCACTTCCATTCTTGAGAATATTCAGGTATTTTATATTGCATCGACTAGTATGTAGTTCAAGCCTTCACTTCACCGTGCAACTGTTACAGGACTTAGATCCCAGCAGGAGACCAGGTGCTGGGCCAGATGGTTATGCTGCACTGAAGATGCATCCATTCTTTAAGGGAGTTGACTGGAAGAATTTACGAGGGCAAACCCCTCCAAAACTTGCTTTGGAGACGGGGGTATGACTTTCATGTTGTTTGGAATATTAATATAGAGAAACTCAACTCTTGCATATATTCTTCCTTTCTTGAGTGAGCATTCTTAGATTGTTTCTTAGAACATTGTGTTTTTATGTTTTTTGTGTTCAGTCAGTTGAGGGTGGTAGCCGTGATAACTCATGGAACCCCTCACACATTGGAGATGGTGCAGTAAGACAAATTGAGGGTAGCAGTGGTGCCACATCTTCTTCTGAAGCATCTGGTCATGTAACTAGGCTCGCTTCAATTGACTCCTTTGATTCAAAATGGTATCCTCTAAACCCCTCTGCTTCATGCTTAGGATCACTCATTTTTTACTTTCGAAAGAATTATAATCTTTTTCTTGCAAGGTCTGTTATGAGCTCTAGTGTAATAAATACAATGTTATTCTTGTTTCTTGGCAAGAGTCTCAGATCTAGAAATATGCTTTACATGAGATAATAGCACTAGATTTGGAGGCTAATTTTTTCTTTCTGTAGCATTTTATGGACTCCCTGTATTGCCTCAGTACTTCCTAAAATCCTTGCAGAGAGTTTATGATATTGCATTTCCTGTTTCTGTTATGAAATCCACATTGATATTTAAATGTGTACCATGCTAACAGGCAACAATTCCTCGAGCCTGGGGAGTCAGTTCTTATGATCTCAATGGTGAAGAAGATTCAAAAACTGACCAGCAAGAAGGTGCAACTTATCCTTACCAACAAGCCAAAACTGATTTATGTGGATCCTGCTAAGCTAATAGTGAAGGGAAATATAATTTGGTCTGACAACTCTAATGACCTCAGCATCCAAGTCGCTACTCCATCACAGTTCAAGATTTGTACGGTATGGCCTTACTGCTCTGTTATCTCTCAGTCGCATATCTTCAGTCAGTTTTGTCCCCTAAGATTTTGTGGCATGGCCCTATCATTGAGATGATTCTTTTCAAAGTCTGGAGGGCCATGAAACGTGATGCTGTAATAGTCTTGGGGTTGATGAAATTGCTTCTCAAGAAATTAACTAGCTGCATGTTTTTTTCCTTTTCTCTGATACAAGTTATGTCATTTCTCAGCCAAAAAAGGTACTGCAATTTGAGGATGCAAAACAAAGAGCTTGGCAGTGGAAGAAGGCAATTGAAGGGCTTCAAAATAGGTGAAATGCGTGGTTCTTTTGACAGACATTTTTTTTTGGATATTACGATAGTCTGGAGGAACAAGGATGTGCCCCTGGTAATTATTATCTAATGAAAGAGGCTGGGGTCTGCGGATTCATCTTTTTCAAGGTGCAAAGCTCCCATCCCTCTAGATGCCTAGAACTGAGTATGCGATAAGGGTTTTTTTGCCCATTTTCATGCTTTGTGTGGCATAATTTTGTACTCTGTGAGGTCCTAATTGTAGGGTCTGTAAAGGGGCTGGGATCATTACTTGTTTATTGTATTTAAAAAGTATCATCCATTAATGAAAGTTTTAAATATCTTTACATTGAAAGATATAATGTTTCCAAGAAACCATATGGGAAATGAGATTGTTGCATTTTGTTTTTACTTTTTGAGATGGATACAGTTGCAGTTTACTGTTAAAAGTACCAGCGCCATTGGCCCCTTAAAGAGAAGCATACCTTGTTGAGTTTTGAGTTCTAAATCATTCATAACTTTCTCAAAATGATTGAATTCTTAAGATCTGATTGATCAAACATTTCAAGTTCAGTCCGAAGGAAATATTTAAACTTAGTAAGCTTTGGTATGATCGACTCGTAAAGATTGCCACTAGTTTGAAGTCCATCATAAGACAACTGGAGTTCCTCGAATTGGTGTGTTCATGGAAAGTTGTAGCTGAAAAAAGGCCGAGTTTTGTAAACCTTAATTTATCGTGTTCCATACAGAGTCTAAACAAACTGGTACATGTCCCACCGAAAATGGTTGACACTGAGCTCACATGTGCTTGGTGCCTTATCTTCTATATCTATGTATTTCTTTTTTTCAGCATGCACACATCCTTGTTTAATTGGAATACTGAGATTAAACTCATGAAGATCGTACACAGGTTTGGCGTTGCCCTGAATGCGCTCAGTTCGTGAGAGTGGTGGTCTTAGGTTCAAATCTCAGTGTCAGCTCCAAGTTACCCTCAGACCATAGCGGTCTCATATTACACTGTTGAACTGGTCAAAATGGTTTGCAGATGATTATCTGTGTCATTATCTCCATGACTTAATTTATAATCAAGTTTTTCCATGGTCTAACATGAACTGTATATTAATATCTCAAAGGCTTAATAATCACCGAACCCTGAAGTTTTATATACTTATACGCTGATATAATAATCATAACCGTGAATAGACAAGTAAATTTATTATTTTTCCGCAGAACATATTGTTGAAACCAGGACTATGTAACTTCATTATTGTCCGATGTAAAGAATTAGCATACTTTTGTCATCCTTTCAAATTTTAATAATGAAAAGCCTGCTGTGCAGCCAAAGGTATGAAGAATTACATAAATGTCTTCTGTTGACACTTGGTATATACTAAGCCCATCTGCCCAATAAAAATGGAACACGTGTACCTCACTGGCCACTTAGCGAAAATGACCATCCGGACATCCTCCACCTCGGCCTCGGTACCACCCCAACCACCATCTCTAAGTCCATGCGTAAACAATCTAATTCACCACTTGACTAGATGGGACTCTGGTCGCTTGTGATAGGCTACTCTACTTACGCCCGCCCTCTAACATGACGCGTAAAACCATAATGAATAGGGTTTGCCAATAAATAGGGTTTGCCATTTGTGTAAGAAAGGGAGAGATAAAAAAACCTGGCAAGAATACAGGTTTTGCATCCGTCCTTGTCTTTGTCGTACTCCACATATTCAAGAGACCCAACCTTGTCTCCATCTTCAAGCAAAACAACGCTTGTTCTTCATACGTTGACCATAGAAAGTCTGTGGATCAAACATCTTCAGTAGCCAGTAGTTCTCATCACCAGCTTCCTTGTTGTGTAGCAATTTCTCTTAGTTCATCGCAACCATGGCTGCAAAACGATTTGCAGCATGTTTTCTTAGGCTGGTTTTGATCTCCCTGCTAGTTGCTTATTCATTTTCTTTACCACTAAACTGGAGATCTTTGAATTTAATCAAAAAGGTAAACCGCGAAGGACCATACATTGGCCTTATCACAGTGTTTCCACCAGAAGAGACTGCCTTTTTTCAGATTGGGGCGTTTAAGCCTAATCAAAAGCATCCTTTTGTGGATCTCTCAGGTTGGCACAGTTATTTTCTGTGCTACTTTACTGTTTTTTTTTTTCTCTTCTCCCTTACCATTTTGAAGAAGGTTTTCACATATTTTAGTTCGGTTTATCTGAAAGGAAGTGTGGTGTTGCAGGGCGGCGATTCCTGGTGGGAAAGATCCATGACAAGAAAGTAGTCTATGTGAGATGTGGAGTTGGGATGGTGAGCCATGCTACTTCCCTTAACGGACCAAAAGTCAGCTTCTGTCATTTTTGTCATTAGAGGGTTTTAATGCATACAAGTTACTAGCCAGTTATATTATATCACACAATTCATAAAATATGAAGAGACATAGAAATTGGTAATTTTTATCCACTATATTTGAGTCTTCAGGATTTTCATTCCTTGAAACCACTTCTCAATCAGATGAATGCTGCTGCAGCAACACAGCAAATGCTGGATCTATTTGACATTCTGGGAATTGTCCATTTTGGCATTGCTGGAAATGCCAACAATTCCTTGTCTATAGGTGATGTGACCATTCCTCAACAGTTTTCTCACACTGGCATTTGGGATTGGCTGGTAAAGTATATTCTGAATCTCTTTTCATCTTTTTATGTGCTTCTACCATTTTAGAGTCCAACGAATTGCAACAGAGTTCTTATTGACAGAACTCAAATCGATCTTTGAATTACGATGAAGCAAGCTTGGACTTTAAAAGATACAATGTACCAAGAGGAGATAACCTGTTGGGACACATTGGATTTAGATATGAACAATTTTTTTCTGAGTACGGGAAGGCCAACACTGCTCGGCGGCTGTTTTGGGCAAATACTACTCGGCAGTGGCTTCAGGTTGCTGCCAACTTGAAGGTCAGACATCCAGATCCCCTCATTTCTGTGTCAATCTACGCCGGAGTAAACTTAGAGAACAAGAAAAGCAAATGATTGATATCAAAGTCTTTGTCTTTTATGGTAAACTTTCCTGAAAACTAGTTGTAACTTGTGTCATATTATTTCAGGGGATCAAACTGAACCAATGTTTGAATTCAAGTGTGTGTCTGCCACAGAAGCCGCAGTTAGTTGTTGGTCTTAGGGGCTCAACAGCCAATATTTTTGTGGACAATGCAGCTTACAGGGACTTCCTTTTTCAAACTTTTCGAGTTTCATCCGTGGACATGGAAAGTTCAGCTGTGGTAATGGTAAGCATTTCGTATACGTGTATGATTCATTTTACAAAAAAAAAAAAACTCATTTTCACCTACAAAAGTAGCAAATAAGCTGTGGTGGTTTTGGCAGACAAGCTTGTCAAATGGCTTCCCGGTGATCGTCATTCGAGGGCTATCCGATCTTGCAGGAGGACAATCAGGACATAACTCAATTGACACCTTTGGGTCTCTTGCAGCTATAAACGCTTGCAAAGTAGTTGTACAATTTATCAAGCAACTGCATCATGATACTAGGTAACCTGGCTTCCCAAGATGTATACACCCCTAAATCTGAAGGAAAAAGAAAATTGCATGAGGTGAGATGTAAGTACTTATAAGGAGAAAGAACCATCTTTTGTTATTGTAAATGCTTATAGCATAATACAAAAATAATGGATACATCAATCCTCTGTTTATTTTGTTTGGTAATAAAGAACCTTTGTCAAAGTGGTAAGAATGCGTTTGCTACTGTAAACCATACAAAGCACGTATGCCATCAATGTCATCCCTATGTAGATCCCGTTTTATAATCCCATGATCGAAGTAGGGATACATGATTGCGTCCGGGAGGTCAGGATTGTGATTAAGCCCCAGCAGATGGCCTATTTCGTGCACGGTGACAGATTCCAAGTCTACCTCATTCGGTCCTGGATTGCTACTCCATCTCTCATCTGCATCATAATGGAAATTCCCACCTCTAGGCGGGTTAGCGTGCGCCAATGTCCCTCTGGGGCCATCGAATGCGTTACCAGGTCCATCTCCATGGTTGCCCCTGTGAAATCCAATGGTAATATCAGCTGCTGAAGTAGCAGGGACTTCCTCAAATGTAAAACTGGTCACTTGTGCCCATCTCTGAAATGCTTGTGCACATATAGACCTTACATTCTGTGTGCCAGGGACTTGGTTCACACTTGAACTAAAGCGATACGTCAGATGGGTTTTGGACCATCTTCGCGGTCCGGGGAAGAACTCATAATGAGCAACCCCATGGATAGACTTGTGCTTATGGTTGTGTTTCTTGCTGCCCTTTCGAGTGCCATTGACAACATCCGGCACACCACATCTTGGCATCATCATCTGTTTCCCCGTGGTGGTGTCTAGAGTTCCAGTGACTTTTAAGTGATAGCTTTTCTGGTATGACTTGATGGCAGACTCTAGAATGTCATCAAACTCCTCGTCGTTGGCATGCTTTGAATGATCATAATTCAGGTAGCCAAATTTGGTGAGGTATTTTTTGAGCTCTTGCAGCCCGCTCACATTTTGACCCTTGTGGCATCCCTCCAGGTGTTGGATGAACTTGAAGGGGTCATGCTGGTCATGAGTAGATTTGGAATGAGTGTTTTGAGAGAGCAACACAAAGATGAGGAAAAAGGCTACACAAACTGAGATGGTTTTTGAGGCCATTGCAGGCATTTGGTAGCTAGCTAGAGAGATGAAAGAAGGCTTTGTTGTGTTGGTCCTGGCTCCCTTGCCTCTATTTATAGATGAAGATTGCAGCATATCAACAAGTGTGTACCTTGTTGGTAGGGGCAGGGTTTTAGTTTCCGTATAGGACTTGGTCATTAATGGAGTCAATGGAAAAATATATAAATACGATGGCGGTCTTTTTGCCATTGTTGTAGGCTATGATTGATTTGCTTATAAGCCAGGAAATCTATTTCCTGGAAATTTATTGAGACTGTTTTGGCCTAATGTAGGCATCCTTCGTGTTTGACACTCTTGCCACAATGTAATTGCCTTCGTCGACTGGGCAAGGACAAAGTCGAAGTCCCTTGGCCTCACGGGGAAGAACCCGAATCTCAACATTAGTAGACACAATTGTCTCTGGCTGGTGGGTACTGTGGAAGTTATATAATGGTTCGCTTTTGCGTATTTGTGAGAAGTGTAAAATTATGCAGAGCCAAATTCAGCCTGAAGTGACATTGACCCCTTTTTACACCCGTTATATAACATATTCAACATCTTCAACCGATGTGTCAAATGTACTACATAGACCTTTAACGGCTAGAAATAACATCTCGCATCACTTCAACCGATGTGTCAAAGCTGATGTGGAATAAAGGCTGGAGGTTGAGATGTTATTTTTGAAATCCCAAAAGCAAGATGTCATACTCAAATAAATATATATATATTTTTTATTTTTAATTTAAAATAAATCAACACTAAAATGTAATAAAATAATAATTTAATTAGACATATCGGGTGGAGTGTAAAGCTGTGTAAGATGTCAAATTGCCACATTAGCCATCAAATTTAAATTTGATGTTTGGTATTTGACATCTCCCTTGGAGATGCTCTTACAAGGAAAAAAAAAATACTACATAAAAAATTTCACAACTAAGCTAATGTTGAACTCCGTTTAACATGATAAAGCCATTTGCAACTAAGTTAGGTAATAAAAAATTGTCTCTGAGAGACACTAGAAGCATAAGCGCTTTAACCAATCATATATATATATATAGCCGTGACCTATTGACAAACTTGACTTTATGGTGGTGGGTTTTGTTACCAATCAGAAGGATTAATTCTTCAATAACTGGTATACCACATCTAAAATTACAGAACAAATCCAAATTTTGAATTCTCTCCCTCTCTTGTGAAGGTATGATCACAAATATTTCAACCAAAACAGACTGATCACAAAGCTCAAGCAATATTGTTGAAATGTGCCTACTTGCACTGTGATCAAGCATGCATCAAATGCCTGAAGCATACGCAAATTATAATAATTTTGATATTCACAGAGTGTATCTATCAAAACATATTCAAAGTCACCCTCATTAGCTAGTAAAAAGAGAACAATTTTGGGCTTGGATCTTTTGCTCCAGCCAAAAGGCAACTACTCATATACATACACACACTAGTTGTATTATATCAATTTATTAAATAAACTAATGTGGTGGGTCTAACTAATAAAAAGATGGTTACTTATTAAATCTTATAATTACAACACAAATGTGGGTTAAGACTTGTACAAAAAATAAATAATGTGAGTTAGATTACTTAGTCAAGGTAGTGTTAACATCCCATTGTCATCCCTATGCAGATTCCGTTTTATACTCCCATAATTGAAGTAGGGATACATGATTGCGTCCGGGAGGTCAGGATTGTGATTAAGCCCCAGCAGATGGCCTATTTCGTGCACGGCGACAGATTCCAAGTCTACCTCATTTGGTCCTGGATTGCTACTCCATCTCTCATCTGCATCATAATGGAAATTCCCACCTCTAGGCGGATTAGCGTGCGCGAAAGTCCCTCTGGGGCCATCGAATGCGGAACCATCTCCATGGTTGCCCCTGTGAAATCCAATGGTAATATCAGCTGCTGAAGTAGCAGGGACTTCCTCAAATGTAAAACTGGTCACTTGTGCCCATCTCTGAAATGCTTGTGCACATATAGACCTTACATTCTGTGTGCCAGGGACTTGGTTCACACTTGAACTAAAGCGATACGTCAGATGGGTTTTGGACCATCTTCGCGGTCCGGGGAAGAACTCATAATGAGCAACCCCATGGATAGACTTGTGCTTATGGTTGTGTTTCTTGCTGCCCTTTCGAGTGCCATTGACAACATCCGGCACACCACATCTTGGCATCATCATCTGTTTCCCCGTGGTGGTGTCTAGAGTTCCAGTGACTTTTAAGTGATAGCTTTTCTGGTATGACTTGATGGCAGACTCTAGAATGTCATCAAACTCCTCGTCGTTGGCATGCTTTGAATGATCATAATTCAGGTAGCCAAATTTGGTGAGGTATTTTTTGAGCTCTTGCAGCCCGCTCACATTTTGACCCTTGTGGCATCCCTCCAAGTGTTGGATGAACTTGAAGGGGTCATGCTGGTCATGAGTAGATTTGGAATGAGTGTTTTGAGAGAGCAACACAAAGATGAGGAAAAAGGCTACACAAACTGAGATGGTTTTTGAGGCCATTGCAGGCATTTGGTAGCTAGCTAGAGAGATGAAAGAAGGCTTTGTTGTGTTGGTCCTGGCTCCCTTGCCTCTATTTATAGATGAAGATTGCAGCATATCAACAAGTGTGTACCTTGTTGGAAGGGCAGGGTTTAGTTGCCATATACTTGTTATAGGACTTGGTCATTAATGGAGTCAAAGGAGAAATATATAAATACAATGGCGGTCTTTTTGCTCTTGTTGTAGGCCATGATTGATTTGCTTGATAGCCGGGAAATCTATTTCCTGGAAATTTATTGAGACTGTTTTGACTCAATGTAGGCATCCTTCGTGTTTGACACTCTTGCCACAAGTGTAATTGCCTTCATCGACGGGGCAAAGTCGAAGTCGAAGTCCCTTGGCCTCACGGGGAAGAACCTGAATCTCAACATTAGTAGAAAAAATTATCTGGCTGGTGGCTACTGTGGAAGTTATATAATGGTTCACTTTTGCGTATTTATGAGAAGTGTAAAACTACACGGAGCCAAATTCAGGCCTGAAGTGACCTTGACCCCCCTTTGCACCCGTTATATAACATATTTTAATACATGCAAAAAAAAATGATACTATATTAAAAATTTCACAACTAAGCTAATGTTGAACTCCTTTTGACATGATAAAGCCATTTGCAACTAAGTTTTAAGTTTTGAATATGTAATAAAAAATTGTCTCTGAGAGACTAGAAGCATAAGCACTTTATAAAACCAATCCAATCATATATATATGTAGCAGTGACCTATTGACAAACTTGAATTTATGGTGGTGGGTTTGGTTGCCAATCAAAAGGATTAATTCTTCAATAACTGGTATACCACATCTAAAATTACAGCGCAAATCCAAATTTTGAATTCTCTCCCTCTCTTGTGAAGGTATGATCACAAATATTTCAACCAAAACAGACTGATCACAAAGCTCAAGCAATATTGTTGAAATGTGCCTACTTGCACTGTGATCAAGCATGCATCAAATGCCTCAAGCATACGCAAATTATAATAATTTTGATATTCACAGAGTGTATCTATCAAAACATATTCAAAGTCACCCTCATTAGCTAGTAAAAAGAGAACAATTTTGGGCTTGGATCTTTTGCTCCAGCCAAAAGGCAAGTACTCATATACATACACACACTAGTTGTATTATATCAATTCATTAAACTAATGTGGTGAGTCTAACTAATAAAAAGATGGTTACTTATTAAATCTTATAATTACAACACAAATGTGGGTTAGACTTCGACAAAAAAAAGAAAAGTGAGTTACATTAGTTGGCCAAGGTAGCGTTAACAACCCATTGTACTTGGATTAGTAACTCTCCCTTCAACCAAACAACTATCAACTACGAAATTTGAAGAACTAAAAAGTAATTCACAATCATATTAGAAATAAGTTTAAATGGAGTTTAAATACACCAACAAAGTATATAAAATATCAAAAAACATAACCATTCATCGCTATTATTACTAGCCTCTCCGCATATGCTTCCGCGCCTGCGAGAGGCTTTTTAAAAAAAATTTAAATTTATTTTAGAATTAAAAAAGATAATGCGTAGTTTTGTTCCATAAAATTAAGATCCATTATCTGAATTTAATTTTAATTTTAATTTTTTTAATATAAAAAAGTGTGAATTTACCATATTATCCTTATTTAATTGGATTTGTCAACAAGTGAAAGTGGAGCGACAGAAACCATCAGGACTTATGCAACCACTTCCGATTTCTGAATGGAAGTGGGAACATATTACCATGGATTTTGTTTTCAAGCTTCCACGTACTTCTAAGGGACATGATGGAATTTGGGTGATAGTTGATCGACTTACCAAATCCGCCTATTTCCTACCTATCAAGGAGACCTATTCTTTGTCAAAGTTGGCGAAACTTTTTGTGGATGAGATTGTGAGGTTGCATGGAGCACCTGTGTCCATTATGTCGGACAGGGATGCTAGGTTTACTTCTCAATTCTAGAGGTGTTTACAGGAAGCTATGGGTACTAAGTTGCAGTTCAGTACAGCTTTTCACCCACAGACTGATGGGCAATCAGAAAGGACTATCCAGACTCTGGAGGATATGTTGAGGTCCTGTGTGTTGCAGCTTAAGGATGCGTGGGATAGTCACCTTGCTTTGATAGAATTTGCTTATAATAACAGTTATCATTCAAGTATTGAAACGGCTCCATATGAGGCGTTGTATGGGAGGCAATGTAGAACTCCTATTCGTTGGAATGAAGTGGGTGACCAGAAATTGGAAAAAGTGGATAATATCCGAGCAACAACCGAGAAGGTGAAGATGATCAGAGAGAAATTGAAGACTGCCCAAGACAGACAAAAGAGTTATGCAGATAATAGGTCCAAGGATCTTGAGTTTGCAGTAGGGGATTGGGTATTCTTGAAGTTATCTTCGTGGAAGGGTGTGATGAGGTTTGGTAAACGTGGGAAGTTAAGCCCTCGTTATATCGGACCTTATGAGATTACCAAACGTATTGGACTTGTTGCCTACAGACTTGCACTACCACCAGAACTATCTCAGATCCATGACGTGTTTCATGTATCCATGCTACGGAAGTACATGCTAGATCCTTCCCATGTTCTAGAGCGTCAACCTGTTGAGTTGAGAGAAGATTTGACTTATGAGGAGCAACCTGTGTAGATCTTGTATAGGAAAGAACAAATGTCGTGCTCCAGATCCATTCATGTAGTGAAGGTTTTGTGGAGAAGTCGAACTGTTGAAGAAGCTACATAGGAGCCCGAGGCGTAGATGCAGGCTAAGTAACCTTATGTCTTCCATTAACAGGTACGTGAATTTCGGGGATAAAATTTTTATAAGGGGGGTAGATTGTAACACCATGACTCCAAATTTAATTCCATATTTAAATTATTTAATTGAAATTATGAATTTACCCTTGGGGTAGGGGTATTTTGGTTATTTTCTTATCCGGAAGGATTTTGGGACAATGAGTGGTATGATTATGTAGGTTGTACTAAGACGAGTCCGTAGACACGTGGTAGGCTTGAATCTGAATTGTAACGAAGAAACGGCGACCAAAATTAGTCCAATGACAATCGTAAATAATTCTAACTTGGGATTAGAAAAATCAGAAACCTCATTTCTCTCTCCTCACGCGCACATAGTTCTCTCTCTCCTCTCTCTTTCCCCGAAATTGTGACTCACTCACTCACTCTCTCTCTCTCTCTCTCTCTCTCTCTCTCTTTCTCTCTCCGATTCTCGCAGCACCGGCCACGGCAGGACGTGAAGCCGGTCACGTTCGAACTAGCTCGACGTCCTGGTCACGCTGCACCCGAAATCCCGGGTCGAAAACCTCGAATTCCGACTACGGTTTCGACTGGTTCAATAAGAAATTTTCCCGTCGTTGCACCGCAGCCATTGCCGCCCAATCTTGGTGAAACAGGTGAGGTTTCTTACTCTTTTTCTGAGCCCTAGTTGTCTGTTGCATAGGATTGGATCGATTTGTCTTCTAGAATTTCGATTTTGAAACCTAGGTTTTGGCCAAATTTCAAAGTGAAATTCTGGTCAGTTGCCGTCCAAATTGGACCTCCCCCGTAGTTGAATGAAATGATCCCCGCCTCGAGTAGTAGCTAGGGTAGGAAGGGTGAAGCGTGATGTGGAGTTTTTCCATCGCCGAAAATTACTCTACACACCCACGCGCTGTCGGTGCATGGGCAAGGGTGGTGAAACCAAATTTTGTCCTGATGTAATCTTCATGTTGTCACGAGCGCGTAGGTGTGCTCGGATTTCAATTCGGATATTGTTTGGCTATCGAACGAATTTATGCATATTGTGCATTATCCGGGATCGATATGTTTGGACTGTTGGATCGAGTCCAAATTAATATATGTTACTCTATACATTTTTTGGATCGTGTAGGAATTCGTGGAGCGTAAATTGGAGCCCCGGATGTTCCGATTCAATAACTTGAAGTTTATGGTTTACGATAGGCCTCCTTTCCTGATCAAACTTTCAAGAAGTATTTCCTAACACGTAGATGGACCTTAGAATACCTCGTTCAACGTACACGCACCGGGAACATGGGGAAATAAGTATTTAATTTGTGAATTCCGTTTCGAAGTAATTTTATATTAATTAAGAGTTCGTATCTCGAAATAGGTGCTCCGACCCCTCGTAGCAGCAGGCGGGACCCTTTCAGGGTCAGGCAGCGTGAGACTAGTTGTGAGTGGACATTTATTTTAAATATGCATTATTTTCTATGATTGGGAAGTTATGGATGAAATGAATTTATTTATACACATATAGATATTTTGGATTAAAGTTTGAGAAATTAATAAGTTGAGATATTAGTAATATTAAATTGAGAATGAGATTTTGATTGGAAATTTGAGGTTGAATTTTGGGAAATTGGGATTTGAGTATTATGGTTTAATATGGAGAGATGTATAAATACACCACCCCCTAGTTACTAGGCTTTCCACACGTGGTGTTGGAATTTTTGGAGTGTGGGAAGAACATGTGATTATTAGTCTCACACGTGGTGTTGGAATTTCCAGCGTATGATACACTTTCCATACGTGGCGTTGGAATTTTCGGCGTGTGATGATGTAGTCTGTGCGAGTAGGACTTTGTATTGGAGCTAGACGTGACATTGGAGTTTCCGGCGTGTGAGCTATGGAGTTTCGTCCTCCGGTTGGACCGCTCATCCCTAGACGCAGGATAGCAACAGGAAATCTTGCGGGCTAGCCAAACAATCCCCCAGTTGGATTGTTTCTTCGGTACCTAAGTAGTGTGATAAATATTACGTATATTTATAGATATATATATTTATATATACATATATATATATATATATATGTGAGTATAAATCAATTAAAGTATATGTAGCGGTTTGGTAAGAGCAGTATAAATTTTGGGGATAAAGTTTATGGATAGAGTGTTTTGATTTTAAAGGGTTTCAGAGAGTGATGTTTTTTATCATGAAATAAAAGTTAGTGAATCTGCATGTTTTGATCATTATTTTTACACGGTGGTGTTATTATGCCCGAATCGTGAACATCAGTAGATTAGGTTTCGAGTAATTTCTTTCTACTCAACTGGTTGTTCTTGTAAACTAAATTCGATAAATGCTCTGTTATTGCCCATGTTAGGTTTTACTTGTGAAGCCAGAGGCCATATAGTTTATACTGTTGAATGCATGCTGCTGGTTGGGACTATTTTGTGTTTAATATGCAGGTTGAAATTTTTGGGATTGTTCAATTTACAAGAGAGACTCTGCCAAAATTTTGGTAGAAAGTCTCGGTTTTTAGTAAGTGGGCCTGACATCAGGGTGATGTCGGAATTAAGACGAAATTTGTCCCGGTTTCCGAGGAATTCTGGAGCAGGTCCTGTCATATCTGTTTTTTGCTTTATATATATAGATTATAATATGCGTGAAGAGCCTTATAAATGATTTTTTTTTTAATTTTTTTTTTTTTTAAAAGGGTGCAAACTGTAGAGAGGTTAGGGGGGTAAGTCTGCTAGTACATGGGATCTGACTTTCTTTTGGTCAAACTTCGCAGCCCACCAAAAATATTGAGCTCAATCACAAATTCATATATGCACCTCTCCGTCTCTGTGTCGCATTGAGCAGAATTTTAAAGAGGAAAAGAAGAAAGACACTTTCTTTTTCTCTGTAAAGGAAAAAAAAAATGGCGCTCTCGCGGCTTCGACACCCAGTGATCTCTCGCGCGCCCTCTCTCTTGAGAGCTCGCCTTCTCTCCTCAGCCACCAGATCACTCACTCGGTACACTCTCTCTCGTCCTCTGTCAATCACTTCCGATACATATGTTCATTTCATGAATTGTATGGGATGCTTTTAAAGTAAAGTATTGATTTTTCTGAATGGGTTGGTGGAATGTTGTTGATGGTTTTGGTATTTGATTGAATTTAGATTGGAATGATGAGCATTATGAGATTTGGGGATTGGCGGGTAAGTGTTAAGAGTGTCTTTAATACTGGCATACTTATCAGTTTGAGTAGAGGCAATTTGTAATTGCAATGTAGGGACTATGTGTTTTTCACTAATTGATGAGAATGTGCGTTCTCTGTTTATGAAATAGAAATGGGTTTTAGTGATTTTGCTAATTGGAGAGGGTGTTAATTGTTAAACCAAAGGATTCTGTTTCACGAAGTTGCTGATTGAATTTGAATCTAGTTTTTCAGCATTCAAGGAAACTCTTTCAATATGTTAGTTCGGTTTATCTGAAATGCAGTGTGGTGTTGCAGGGCGGTGATTCCTGGTGGGAAAGATGTGGGGTTGGGATGGTGAGCCATGCTACTTCCCTTAATGGACCAAAAGTCAGCTTCTGTCAGTTTTGTCATTTAGAAGGTTTTAATGCATACAAGTTACTAACCCGTTATATTATATCACACAATTCATAAAATATGAAGAGACATAAAATTGGTAATTTTTATCCACTATATTTGAGCCTTCAGGATTTTCATTCCTTGAAACCACTTCTCAATCAGAAGAATGCTGCTGCAGCAACACAGCAAATGCTGGATCTATTTGACATTCTGGGAATTGCCAATTTTGGCATTGCTGGAAATGCCAACAATTCCTTGTCTATTGGTGATGTGACCTTTCCTCAACACTTTTCTCACACTGGCATTTGGGATTGGCTGGTAAAGTATATTCTGAATCTCTTTTCATCTTTTTATGTGCTTGTACCATTTTAGAGTCCAATGAATTGCATCAGAGTTCTTATTGACGGAACCCAAATCGATCTTTGAATTACGATGAAGCAAGCTTGGACTTTAAAAGATACAATGTACCAAGAGGAGATAACCTGTTGGGATGCATTGGACTTAGTTATGAACAATTTTTTTCTGAGCACAGGAAGGCCAACACTATTCGGCCGCTGTTTTGGGCAAATACTACTCGGCAGTGGCTTCAGGTTGCTGCCAACTTGAAGGTCAGACATCCAGATCGTCTCATTTCTATGTCAATCTACACCGGAGTAAACTTAGAGAACAAGAAAAGCAAATGATTGATATCAAAGTCTTTGTCTTTTATGGTAACCTTTCCTGAATACTAGTTGTAACTTGTGTCATATTATTTCAGGGATCTAACTGAACCAATGTTTGAATTCAAGTGTGTGTGTGCCACAGAAGCCGCAGTTAGTTGTTGGTCTTAGGGGCTCAACAGCCAATATTTTTGTGGACAATGCTGCTTACAGGGATTTCCTTTTTCAAACTTTTTGAGTTTCATCCGTGGACATGGAAAGTTCAGCTGCAGTAATGGTAAGCATTTCGTATACGTGTATGATTTATTTTACCCAAAAAAAAAAAAAAAAAACCCTCATTTTCACCTACAAAAGTAGCTAATAAGCTGTGGTGGTTTTGGCAGACAAGCTTGTCAAATGGCTTCCCAGTAATCGTCATTCGAGGGCTATCTGATCTTGCAGGAGGACAATCAGGACATAAATCAATTGACACCTTTGGGTCTCTTGCAGCTATAAACGCTTGCAAAGTTGTTGTACAATTTATCAAGCAACTGCATCTTGATACTAGGGAACCTGGCTTCCCAAGATCTATATACCCCTAAATCTAAAGGAAAATATAATTGCATGTGGTGAGATGTAAGTACTTATAAGGAGAAAGAACCATCTTTTGTTATTGTAAATGCTTATAGCATAATACAAAAATAATTGATACATCAATCCTCTGTTTATTTTGTTTGGTAATAAAGAACCTTTGTCAAAGCGGTAAGAATGCGTTTGCTACTGTAAACCATACAAAGCACGTATGCCATCAATGTCATCCCTATGCAGATTCCGTTTTATACTCCCATAATTGAAGTAGGGATACATGATTGCGTCCGGGAGGTCAGGATTGTGATTAAGCCCCAGCAGATGGCCTATTTCGTGCACGGCGACAGATTCCAAGTCTACCTCATTTGGTCCTGGATTGCTACTCCATCTCTCATCTGCATCATAATGGAAATTCCCACCTCTAGGCGGATTAGCGTGCGCGAAAGTCCCTCTGGGGCCATCGAATGCGGAACCATCTCCATGGTTGCCCCTGTGAAATCCAATGGTAATATCAGCTGCTGAAGTAGCAGGGACTTCCTCAAATGTAAAACTGGTCACTTGTGCCCATCTCTGAAATGCTTGTGCACATATAGACCTTACATTCTGTGTGCCAGGGACTTGGTTCACACTTGAACTAAAGCGATACGTCAGATGGGTTTTGGACCATCTTCGCGGTCCGGGGAAGAAGAACTCATAATGAGCAACCCCATGGATAGACTTGTGCTTATGGTTGTGTTTCTTGCTGCCCTTTCGTGTGCCATTGACAACATCCGGCACACCACATCTTGGCATCATCATCTGTTTCCCCGTGGTGGTGTCTAGAGTTCCAGTGACTTTTAAGTGATAGCTTTTCTGGTATGACTTGATGGCAGACTCTAGAATGTCATCAAACTCCTCGTCGTTGGCATGCTTTGAATGATCATAATTCAGGTAGCCAAATTTGGTGAGGTATTTTTTGAGCTCTTGCAGCCCGCTCACATTTTGACCCTTGTGGCATCCCTCCAGGTGTTGGATGAACTTGAAGGGGTCATGCTGGTCATGAGTAGATTTGGAATGAGTGTTTTGAGAGAGCAACACAAAGATGAGGAAAAAGGCTACACAAACTGAGATGGTTTTTGAGGCCATTGCAGGCATTTGGTAGCTAGCTAGAGAGATGAAAGAAGGCTTTGTTGTGTTGGTCCTGGCTCCCTTGCCTCTATTTATAGATGAAGATTGCAGCATATCAACAAGTGTGTACCTTGTTGGTAGGGGCAGGGTTTTAGTTTCCGTATAGGACTTGGTCATTAATGGAGTCAATGGAAAAATATATAAATACGATGGCGGTCTTTTTGCCATTGTTGTAGGCTATGATTGATTTGCTTATAAGCCAGGAAATCTATTTCCTGGAAATTTATTGAGACTGTTTTGGCCTAATGTAGGCATCCTTCGTGTTTGACACTCTTGCCACAATGTAATTGCCTTCGTCGACTGGGCAAGGACAAAGTCGAAGTCCCTTGGCCTCACGGGGAAGAACCCGAATCTCAACATTAGTAGACACAATTGTCTCTGGCTGGTGGGTACTGTGGAAGTTATATAATGGTTCGCTTTTGCGTATTTGTGAGAAGTGTAAAATTATGCAGAGCCAAATTCAGCCTGAAGTGACATTGACCCCTTTTTACACCCGTTATATAACATATTCAACATCTTCAACCGATGTGTCAAATGTACTACATAGACCTTTAACGGCTAGAAATAACATCTCGCATCACTTCAACCGATGTGTCAAAGCTGATGTGGAATAAAGGCTGGAGGTTGAGATGTTATTTTTGAAATCCCAAAAGCAAGATGTCATACTCAAATAAATATATATATATTTTTTATTTTTAATTTAAAATAAATCAACACTAAAATGTAATAAAATAATAATTTAATTAGACATATCGGGTGGAGTGTAAAGCTGTGTAAGATGTCAAATTGCCACATTAGCCATCAAATTTAAATTTGATGTTTGGTATTTGACATCTCCCTTGGAGATGCTCTTACAAGGAAAAAAAAAATACTACATAAAAAATTTCACAACTAAGCTAATGTTGAACTCCGTTTAACATGATAAAGCCATTTGCAACTAAGTTAGGTAATAAAAAATTGTCTCTGAGAGACACTAGAAGCATAAGCGCTTTAACCAATCATATATATATATATAGCCGTGACCTATTGACAAACTTGACTTTATGGTGGTGGGTTTTGTTACCAATCAGAAGGATTAATTCTTCAATAACTGGTATACCACATCTAAAATTACAGAACAAATCCAAATTTTGAATTCTCTCCCTCTCTTGTGAAGGTATGATCACAAATATTTCAACCAAAACAGACTGATCACAAAGCTCAAGCAATATTGTTGAAATGTGCCTACTTGCACTGTGATCAAGCATGCATCAAATGCCTGAAGCATACGCAAATTATAATAATTTTGATATTCACAGAGTGTATCTATCAAAACATATTCAAAGTCACCCTCATTAGCTAGTAAAAAGAGAACAATTTTGGGCTTGGATCTTTTGCTCCAGCCAAAAGGCAACTACTCATATACATACACACACTAGTTGTATTATATCAATTTATTAAATAAACTAATGTGGTGGGTCTAACTAATAAAAAGATGGTTACTTATTAAATCTTATAATTACAACACAAATGTGGGTTAAGACTTGTACAAAAAATAAATAATGTGAGTTAGATTACTTAGTCAAGGTAGTGTTAACATCCCATTGTACTCGGATTAATAACTCTCCCTTCAACCAAACAACTATCGACTACGAAATTTGAAGAACTAAAAAGTAATTCACAATCATATTAGAAATAAATTTAAATAGAGTTTAAATACACCAACAAAGTATCAAAAAAAACCCTTCATCACTATTATTATTATTATTATTATAACATGCGTGAAGAGCCTTATAAATGATAATAATAAAGAAGTGCAAACTATAATAGAGGTTAGGTTAGGTGGGTAAGTCTGCTATTACATGGGATCTGACTTTTTTGTTGGGTCAAACTTCGCAGCCCACCAAAAATATTGAGCTCAATCACAAATTCATATATGCACCTCTCCTTCTCTGTGTCGCATTGAGCAGAATTTTAAAGAGGAAAAGAAGAAAGACACTTTCTTTTTTTCTGTAAAGGGAAAAAAAATGGCGCTCTCACGGCTTCGACACCCAGTGATCTCTCGCGCGCCCTCTCTCTTGAGAGCTCGCCTTCTCTCCTCATCCACCAGATCACTCACTCGGTACACTCTCTCTCGTCCTCTGTCAATCACTTCCGATACATATGTTCATTTCATGAATTGTATGGGATGCTTTTAAAGTAAAGTATTGATTTTTCTTAAATGGGTTGGTGGAATGTTGTTGATGGTTTTGGTATTTGATTGAATTTAGATTGGAATTATGAGAATTATGAGATTTGGGGATTGGCGGGTAAGTGTTAAGAGTGTCTTTAACACTGGCATACTTAGCAGTTTGAGTAGAGGCAATTTGTAATTGCAATGTAGGGACTATGTGTTTTTCACTAATTGATGAGAATGTGCGTTCTCTGTTTATGAAATAGAAATGGGTTTTAGTGATTTTGCTAATTGGAGAGGGTGTTAATTGTTAAACCAAAGGATTCTGTTTCACGAAGTTGCTGATTGAATTTGAATCTAGTTTTTCAGCATTCAAGGAAACTCTTTCAATATAAACACATCCACCAGTTCTAGGATTAAAGTGGGTTTCTCTCTTTGCACTGTACTATGTACATATTATTTCTCTCACGCATAAGGATTTGCTGAATATGTAAATACGTGAGTGGGGTTTATTCCTTTGAAAACGTATAAGCTAAGATTTTTCCTGTGGAAATCATGGTATCAAATTTCACTTAAACTATGTGAGAAATGATCTTGATTCAACACTGTGGTCACTGGTGCTCTTTAGCTTCAAACTATTGTTCTTGTTTGAATAATTGTGCGCGATAGGTCTTTTTCAATAACTTCCTTATTAAAGAAAAAAGTACGTAATTTAAAGCATCATCTTATGGTATTTTATTTTTGTTTACTAGTCAATGGTGCTATCACATTTTCGGTCATTGATTTTAAAGTAAGTTTGGGATGCTGGTGACAATACTACTACTTAGTCTCTATTTTTGTTTGATGGTGCAGAACTTTCAGTGTGCAAAATTCTACTACGCTTGGTGATAGTACTCTGTTAAGGTCTGTAATTGTTGACCTTTTACATGGATGTTGTTGCAAAATTCTGTTCTGGTTGCATAATTCTGTCATCCATATATCCACCATCATGGATTGATGATTACTTAATTATACTGCATCAAGTTCTTGATGTTTAATTTGATGGTGGCCTACCATTTTTCAATGAGAGGAGGCTAGTTTTGATAACCACTTGTTTTCCCTAGTTATTTTCATCTTCTCTCTCTCTCTCTCTCTCTCTCTCTCTCTCTATGCTGGCTCTTCACTGACAATGAAATTGATCAGGCCTGCAACTTTGTCCATGCTCACTGGAGTTCAGGATAAACTATCAAAGCTCAAGGTGAGTGTTTGAAATGTACATTAGCACACACCTATCCATAGGTATATTATTTTTTGACGCTTTTATAATTTTCAGCCTTGGACGTGTGTCAAGTATTACTCAACTGCAGGTATGGCTTTTCCATTTAGTTGCAAGTCTCTTCTTTTAAAAATTAAAAGGTGTCTGGACTTGGTATTGTTGTTCTGCATTTGATTTCTGGACTTGATTTTATTCTTTTAGTATTTTCATAATGATGAGTTTTGCAAATAATTTATCATCTAGTGTGAGAGGAGGGATGCAAGAGACTTTCCAAATTGTATTCTTAGGATCTATGTCATGGACACCATTCACAGGGATGGTACCACTTTTGACGCATGTTGGATGTGAAAATGTGCTTGGCATGTGTCTTACATGTCTCAGATGTGCTTCCATACGTATGTAGCAGTATTGGGGTTGAGCAAAAACATTAACAAACTGATTAATCGACGAATCCAATCCAAACTGAAAGACTGCCAGTAATTACAATTCAAAAGTTGAGTTTATTGCTTTGGTGCTTGGTTACTAGGGAGAAATAGAAGATATTACGAACCTTCAACTTTCTCTCATTCTTGCTTACCCCAACCAACCTATTTTCCATTATTGCCTTGATTATTCCTTCCCTTTCTCCCTCTCTCTGCTCCAACCCTTTTCACTCCTTGTTGCCTTGCAGTTCATATCTCTTGTTCAATTTCTTAACAAATTGAGAGAACTTAACAACTCTTCTCCTCTACTATTTTTCCCTATTCATGACAGATGGCAAGAGATCAGGTCTCGAGAACTTGGCCTCCTCTTAGTGATGACACTTAATGCATCTAGCCATGTTGGCAACTGTGATGTGCTATCAGAAACAATTATCTGCACTGGACTAACTGATTAAAAACGGTTTGGACTGGATTGGTTCTCTTGGATTAGTGGTATTGTCCAAAATTTCAAAACAATGCTTATCTGTTCAGTTTAATTGGGGGGCTAAAAGCATTGGTGCCAAGCTCACCGATGGCGAATATCATGGTTATTTTGGTCTGCTTTGAAATTTAGCTAGAGGAACATTTATTATACTTGTGTTGTCAATGAATAATATTTTTCTGTCACTAAGTTGATTGTGATTACAGATCCTTTGCATGTTGTCCTCACGATGCCTGCGTTATCTCCTACAATGGTAAGAATGTGGGAAACAATTTTACTTCTAAACATCTGCCATGTGTCACCCTTAATTTTTATTAGCAAGTTTAGGTCACGTACTAACTTGCCATTTTTACCTGGTAGAGTCAAGGTAACATTGCAAAGTGGAAGAAGAAAGAAGGGGATAAGGTAAGTTCTACCAACATGTTCACAAAATGAGTGTTCTAGGTTATGTTTCATGTGAGCTGATTTAGTAAGTGCACAAAGACATATCCCTTCTTACGATATAGCAGATAACGGTATGTTGGTTTTGTAAGTAAATTGTGTTCCTGACTGCTGTTTTGATTTAACAGATTGAAGTGGGTGATATACTATGTGAAATTGAAACTGACAAAGCTACCGTTGAATTTGAAAGCCTTGAAGAAGGGTAACTCTTATTCTTATTCTATTATTATAATCTCTTAGAATTTGGCGGTATATGATGCATGATTTATGTTACCTTTCGAGTGTCCCAATTTTCACTCCAAATGTTTTGCTTGGCATAGACAATGAAAATTTTCTCTTTCTAGAATATTTGTAATTTTGTTATTGTTATTATTTTTCATCTTTGATGTTAAACTTTGCAAATACTTTAGTTATCATTCCTTTTTTATATTCCATAAATATGTTATATCATGTTTTTTAACTAATATTTACAGCATAGCACAAGAACAGTTTGAATTATGTGATGCTTACTGCACTAGTACGGTAGTGCCTTTCTTTATTCAACTTTCTGTTTTCAGGTTTCTAGCCAAGATACTGATACCTGAAGGGTCAAAAGATGTGCCTGTGGGACAGCCTATTGCAATAACGGTAGTCTGGGATTATTCTCTAGCCATGGTTGCTTTACAAACACCCACACCCACTTATGAAATGGAGTTTTAATTCAATTGTAACAAAAATATATTCATTCGTGTCATTCAAATGACAAGTTTTTTATATTATTTATTTATTATTAAAGTATTTTAATGAAAAATGTTTAATTTTTGTGTTAATGTTTAAGCATTTACTTTGATTACCACTCAAGCATTTAGTTGTAGACACTAATTTGTGTTCCTTCACAAGGTTGAGGATGCAGATGATATCCAAAATCTCCCTGCTAATGTGATGGGTGGATCCGAGGTCAAAGAGGATATACCACCACAACAGAATGTCAAAAAGGAAGATGGGGTACAAGATACAAGTTCTGTGGGCATAAACACATCAGAACTTCCTCCTCACATTCTTATTGAAATGCCAGCTTTATCCCCAACAATGGTAAGGAAGTTTAAATCAGATTTTCTGCTATGATTATAGATGAGTTTCCTCCTATGGAACTTAATGCTGCTTTTCTTGTGTTCCTGTTCAGAGCCAGGGAAACATTGCTAAGTGGAAAAAGAAAGAAGGAGATAAGGTTAGTTATGTTTAATGTAAGGTTTTAAATTATCGTTGGAATACATTTTCGTCTCAATTCTTTAAAACTTTTGACCATATCAACACGGACTGTTTTCTTGATCATATGTGAAACAGATAGAAGTGGGTGATGTGATATGTGAGATAGAGACAGACAAAGCAACCGTTGAATTTGAATGTCTTGAAGAGGGGTAATTTTTTATTTTTTCCCCTCATGTTGAGTTTATCTGTTGTAGAACTTAGCTTATGTTAATTTTCTTTGTGTCCCCACTGGATTAATTATTGGTTGTAGTGTAGATTGCCATTGAACAAAAATCGTGAGGACATGCTTTAATTAGTTGAAATGCATTACAACCTAGGCCATTTTGGACACATGTCTTATTAAAATATGCCTACATGTGTTCAACGTGGCAAATGGGATTTATGAAGAATCTTTTTGTAAACTAGTATTGAGTTGTCTAAGAATTCACTGTAAAATTTTAAATGGAGAGAACATGGGAAATGAGGATTTTCGTTTGCAACTTTACATTGTGTTATCCAATGTTTTCTGCATAATAGTTTAAGATTTTAGGTTCATGTTCAGCTGTAGGAATCCTGATTCTAACCAAGTAATAGTGTGAACATTTTCTCTTGATCATTCTGCTTCTGCTTTGGTGAATATCTTGAAAAGATGAATATATTATTTGTTTATGAAGCAGCTCTTTTTATGAGTAATCTTGAAATTATCTTTTTAATGGAATCTTGGTTGTAGATACTTGGCTCGGATACTGGCACCAGAAGGTTCAAAGGATATAGCTGTTGGCCAAGCAATTGCAGTAACAGTAAGTTCAAAAATGCTTGTAGGACTCTATAATCTATCTCTTGCTCGTCCTTTAGGACTAATTTGCATCTAATTTGATCATAACATGGCAGCGACCTTCTTTATGTTCTCTCGTTTTGATTAGAGATAAAGTAATTTAGTTCTTTGTCAGTTGGTTAATTTATGATACACTTTACTGATTTCATGCCTTCAAACAGTTACTAGCGTCTTAGGACATATGAAAATGTTAATTCTGTCTGTTTGGCAAGGTTGAGGATGCAGCTGATTTGGAAGTTGTAAAGAATGCTGTTTTCAGTGGTTCAGCTGTCAAAGAAGAAAAACCAATCCATCAGGATACTAGGGATGCAACTAGATCAGAAAAAACTAGTGTTAAAAGGATCAGTCCAGCAGCAAAGTTGCTAATTACAGAACATGGATTGGATACATCATCATTGAAAGCATCAGGTGCTCATGGTACACTGCTGAAAGGGGATGTTTTAGCTGCAATCAAGTCAGGACTAGGATCTACAATAGTTTCATCTAAAGAAAAGACAGCTCCATCCGCTCAGGTGCATCCAAAGACTTCTGCCCCAGCATCAACAGAGTCAAGGTCTTCAAAGCAGACAGATTCTTTTGAAGATTTTCCCAATAGTCAAATCCGCAAGGTAGGTTTCATTGACTTGATAGTTAGATTAGGGCAAAATAATTTGCTTATTTTGTAAGTTTTGAATTAATTCATCAAATTTCATCTGTCTGTGTAATTGACAAGTATCTATCAAATTAAAACAAAATTATGTCCACGGCTTTAAAGCCAGCCATGCTTGTGGCGGAAAGTGTGGGAGTTTAAATCAACACGATTACAAAGGCTGTTAGGTGTTTAGCATTTGCATGCTTAAGGTTTATTTTTTTAAAATTTTTTTATCGATTTATACAAAACTATATGAAGTCCAAGATGGTTAGAAAAGTCTGGCACTGCATGAGAGAGAGATGCATGTAAGGGTCTCAATACAAATGTATCTATGTATATATCTGACAATGAGATAATTGGGTATTCTGTTTTTATTATAGATTCTTTTCTATGTGTCACATTTTGCAGGTTATAGCTACCAGATTGCTGGAATCAAAACAAAACATACCTCACTTATATTTATCATCAGGTCAAGTAACTATTTGATGAAGTCTTTTTGTTAATATAAATGAACCTTTATCTAAAATTTGTCAATTTCTTTGATTTAGATGTTATACTGGACCCTCTTCTTTCTCTTAGAAAGGATCTTAAAGGTATGGATTCTGAACTTCAAATTGTTCTTATTCTGGATCCTTGAGAATTCTTGAATCAAGCAAATCATTTCTTTCTATGGGTTTCCTTAATTGCAGAGCGGCATAATGTTAAAGTTTCAGTGAATGACATTGTCATCAAAGCTGTAGCTGTTGCACTGAGAAATGTACCTGAAGCAAATGGTAATGGCACATGAACATGTGATACTTTTTCTTTCCAGTTTGTGCTAAATTTTGTATTAGTTGAACATGCTTATCAGAGTTTTAGTTTCTGTGGTCTTTCATTTTCCTTTTTCTTTCCAAACTTTGTTTTCTTTGAAGTCCATAATATAACTAGAAACTTTGATACTTATTCTGGAATTTCGATACTGGGGGCCAGCCACTTTCACTTTTATCAAGTGTAGTTTTAGAGAATTCCACGATTCACAGTTCAAGTCTAGGAGTAATTTTTGTTTTTGTCTTTTTTAACTTCATATTTTGGTTATTATAGTCTGTCAAATTTTTTGATTTTTGTTTTTCTATTTCAATTCAATACTCTGGAATGAACTTCTAATCAAATATTAGACGACAATAACACTTTTTTTTATTTATTGTAATACCCAACAGCTTACTGGGATGCTGAAAAAGGAGAAGTCTTTCTTTGTGATTCTGTTGATATATCGATTGCTGTGGCTACTGAAAAGGTAATTTTCTGATTATTAGTGTTTAAAGTTGTTATACAGCATCTCTTATAAAAAAAAAAAAAAGTATTATACCGCATCCAATCACATGATAGGGTATTGGTACAGGGTCTGATGACTCCAATTGTGAGGAATGCAGATCAGAAAACAATATCAGCAATCTCCTCAGAGGTACTTACAGTAATTTGAATTTAGTTTTTTTTTTTTTTTTTCCCCCATTCTGGGTTCCATAATTTCCCTTTCCATTTATCTATCTCAGAATGTGTTCACACTTAAGAAACAGGCATTACTTAATGTGATGCCCTCTAGGCTCTGGCTTTATGGTAAGTTGGAACTGTGGGAAATTTGTGCCAAGTCAAATGACAGTCAATCTAATATAGGATTATGAGTTGAGAATCAAACTTGGTCTAGGTCCATCATTTTCCTTCAGGTTTTACATTTTAGAATTTTATTTTAGGAAGTGAAGTCATATTAAACGTTACTTCAAATTTCAATTTGGTCAATGATATTTGCTTCTCAGGTCAAGGAACTAGCTGAGAAGGCACGAGCAGGAAAGCTTAAGCCCAATGAATTCCAAGGAGGAACTTTCAGGTGAAATTTGTAGTATTATTAGTTGCTTTATCCATGTTTCTTTTGTTAAAGGCAGTAGTTATGAAATACTCCTCGTTCCTTGTGCAGTATTTCAAACTTGGGGATGTTTCCAGTGGATCATTTCTGTGCAATTATAAACCCACCTCAGGTTCACTCTCTCTCTCTCTCTCTCGTGCATAGTTAACATGCCTTAACTGCACAACGTACAGATATTCTTATGCTTGGTATCTCTTTTGTAAATTTTGCTTTACTTCTTCAGGCCAGTATCCTTGCAGTTGGCAGAGGGAACAAAGTTGTTGAACCAGTAATTGGAAGTGATGGTAAGATATTTTGTTGATTATATATTCTACTTAGCAGTCTAAATTTGATGCATTATGGAATGGGATAATAAAGTGAACTTCCCTCACTCCAGGAATTGAGAGGCCGGCAGTTGTCACTAAAATGAACTTGACATTATCGGCCGATCATCGTGTTTTTGATGGCAAAGTTGGAGGTACATAACGCTACAATCTTCTTCCAGACTGTAGCTTAAAAAAGAAGAAGAAAGATATGAAAATACAATCCCCTATTTATTTCTTGACATTTGCTTATGAGGTCTAATCCCAATCTATCTTGCAGGTTCTTTCCTCTCAGCTTTATGTTCAAACTTCAGTGAGATCCGAAGGCTTCTTTTGTAATGACAGGAGAGAAGCCTCAAATTAAGCTAGGAGAGATTTCCCAGAAATAACCATGGTGGCGGTTCTCTCTCAAATCACTTGAGAAAATCACAGTATTTTTGCTCCCAGCGTATCCATCTTGTACATTCGCATTTGTTGTGCCATCTTGGTTTGTAGAACTTTTTTGTCACATGAAAATCAACTTGCTTGGTGACAGCAAAATCATTGAGGTACCATGGGTGCAAAATTTTGCATGACTTCCCATCTAATTCCAAATGTTATCTTCCCTGTAGTAAAAGGGAAGAATGTACAAACGCGGCACAGAAAAATATCAACATTTTTCAAGAATAAATTTCCTCGTTAATTTGCAAAATTCGATCCTTTTATTTTGAATTCATGTAGAGTATTTCGTGTTTGTATGTATATGTACTCTCTTCAGGCCAAAACAACAAACTACTATCTCAATTCTTTTTTCAAATGAATAAATTATTTAATAGTTGCGGAAGATAAAACTCCCTTTTAAGAAACATAATCACAGTAAATATAGGTTAAGAGCACTTAATGCACGTGACAAACGGTACTCGAGTTTATAACCGAACCTAAATGGTGTAGGTGTTGGACTTATGGATATTGTACGGAGACGAGGCCCACAACCCAGAAAAAGATTCAAACGAAATTTCAGCTTATGTCTAAAGCCCATACCACTACAACCCACCTCGAAATCCTCTTGTGTGGTTAGTGGAACATTACTCACCAGCATAGATCCTTTTAGGAGTTGTGGGGATCGGAAAATGCTAAAGGGGAGAGAAATATTTTGAAAAAAAGTCAAAATGAACAAAATTACTCTTATTTATTTTTGGATTTCCTAAGGAATCCCTTATATTTGCATGTCTTTAGTTTGAAAGTTGAGGGGTTTTTTTTGTCTTTTTTGAAATTTTTTTGGCTTTTTTCAAAAGTGAAAGTTTTTTTGTGGCTAAAATCTAAATTTACTTAGTTGGTTTAATGTGATCAATAATGTGGTTCATAATTTATAGTACATAATTATCCCGTTCGTAAATTAGATATTTGTGATGAAATTATTAATAAGTTTCTACGCGATTAGTAATGTGTCCATTTTGTGTGAAGGTGAATAATAGTGCACTTTAGGTATCAGAATAGAGGCAAATATTTGAGGTGGGGTCGAAGAAGATTACTTGGTGAGGAAGTTCATGAAGACTACTTCGGGAGAAAGTTTTAAAAGCCTATTGGACATATCACCATTTCTCCAATCACAACCCAGCAATGCCAATGCAAATTACAGTGGAATCTGGAAAAGGTGAGGAAATGGAAAGCACTTTTCCATAGTCAATGTTTGTTTTGTAGTTTCATGCTTTTCCACAATTTTGCCTGCTTTGGTTGTTTAGCAAAATTTACCCTATGCACTACTGTCTGCTTTGTTTATTGAGAGCAGAGAGAAGCCTATAAATTTCTTTGATGTTAGTTATTGAGTGAACATGAAGTGTATGTAAGCCCTGTGTATTTCAGTTAAATAAATTTGGTTTACAAATGTCAGCCATTTTTAATCTCTTTCAACATTTAGAAGGTTAAGATTTTCTTTTAAGAAGCTCTTCTTTATTGTTCATAGGGCATTTTGTCATCAATCTGGCATTCATATAAGCAAAAAAGAAACGCAAAAGAATGTTACACTAAAAAAACTAAAGTTTAACTTGAGTTTAAATTGACGTAGGGGCTGATGGTGTAAGAATTCTGTTGAGACCCTAAAAATTCATGATTGGGCCCAAATAAATTACCAGCCCGAAACGTCATTTTGTTAAGAAAAGACATAAAAAAGAGGTACTCGAAAACTTGCCACATGCGAATTGAAATTCATGCGCCATGCTAATTCACCATGCTAGCTCTACGAGCCCATGCCAAAATTAAACATCAAGGATGATAAAAAAAATTAAAGCACGCCAAGCGACATGCCATGCCAAGCATGAAATCGTTGTTTCACACCCAAATACACTACAAGCCTAAGTGGGCCCAAGCCACTCAAAATGCCCGGGGCTTGCTTGAGTGGGTTGTGGTATGGATGGTAATAGGTCGTCATGAGGCCCATTGATGGGACGAGAAATGGAGGTTCCGGGTTGCTTGGGAGCCTCGGGACCCAAGCCCATTTCTTAGGCCCAAATATATGGGTGAGCAAAAAGGGGAAAATAACCCAACCAAAATTAGCCCAGTCAAAAAATAACCCAACCAAAATTAGCCCAGTCAAAGGATAGCCCAACCAAAATCCCAATGTTTAAATAGCCCACTTTTTTAATGAAGTACCTTAGCCCATACAAAATTTCACAATAAGCCACAAAAGCCTCAGCCCTTTGCTAGAAAAATAGAAGCCACGTAGAAGAGGTCTGCAGGATCACTGAACAGAGCTGCTGGAAAGTGCCAGCACATGGGAATGAATCAATTTCCAAAATAAAACACTAGAGAGACCAAGGGATATTAGCATGTAAGTTGTCAGGACGAGGAGTACCCTTTCAAACCAGCGTATACACCCAGTTGTTTTCCCTTATCAGTGCTGGCCCAGGAAGGAGAAGGGAAAGAAGAAGAAAAGTAGCCAAGAGTGGAGCTCCCTACTGAAGTAGCCGCGGGAAAAAGGGTCTTGAGCTCCAAAACTCCTGATTTTGTGCAAATAGATAAGGGGAAATCTCACCCAGATAGGAAAGTCAAGAGAGGAGAGGAAAAAGGATGGAAAGGCTTGCCAAGATTGGGAAGAAACCATTAGGGTTTCTTGGGAAAGGATAGTTTCCCGCAGCTATAAAAGGAGGTCCCCTCCACCTAGCAAAAACCAACCCAGGCTGAGAGAGCAAGCTTCCTCTCTTACTAGCAAAATCCAGTAACCTTATTCACCCTTCTTCTTCGTTCTGCTTTGCTTGACAGATTATTTTCAGAATCTGTCAAGCTGCTGGAAGAAGAGATGTTCATCTTTTACCTCCTTTCAGCCAAGATCACCCTGCAAATCTAGTTTCCCTCATTTTAAACACTCACATTTCTCCTTAAGAAGCCTTATTTTCCTCTTTGGTGCTCAACTCATGCTGACCCTGCTCTCATGCCACAAGCTCTTCATGCTAAGCCAAAATCTTATCTGAAAGCAAGCACAAAACACCTGTAAGCAGCCCTCATTTTCATTGGTGAAGGTAACCAGAACACTTCCTAAGGTTTTGCTGCCCTTTCGAAGTGCTTTTGGGGCTTAATTTTCGAACTCAAGCACAGAGGGCAATTTCAGTGATTTTCCTTTTCTGGCAGCCCAGCCCATTTATAGCTGCCGGGAGAACAAAGACCCCCACAAATTCGTAACTTTATTTTTGTCAATTTTTAAAAGATATGGACCAATCTATTATATACTCTAACCTACATGAGTGTAAAATGTAATTACATCTTAAATTTATTCGTTAAATATTGTCCACATGTAGCAATGTGTCATCTCTTTAAATTTGACATCACTTTAGCAATGTGTAAGGATCCGCCTAGTAATACTATTCTTATTTTGTTTCTATTTTAATGTGGAAGTGGAATTCAATGTAGGAGAAGGACATCTAACTTACTCAAAGAACAGAAAGTGAAAGATTTCTGTGACTTGAGGGAGATTAGATGAAAAACAACATTTAAAAATAAATAAATAAAAAGCGTGACATGTCAGCAAAACTTGTTTGGGCGGTGAGTTTTGTCTATGAAATACAGCTTCATTCTACTGATGCCATTGCAGCTTCTTCTTACTTGTTATATCCACACACACACACACACACAGATGGACTGCGGCTTCAGATTCCGTCCCACTGAAGAGGAACTGGTGAACTACTACTTGAGGAAGAAGAAACAGGACAAAGATTTTAAAGTTGACCACATCATCCCTGAGATTGATATCTGCAAGTACGAGCCTTGGGAGTTACCTGGTAATACATGATTGTTTGCATATCAATCTCAGCCTTGGGATTTTTCTTGTTTCAAATTTAGATATTTTGTTTTGTGTTGCATTTGCAATGCAGGGCTGTTCACAGAGCCAGAGTCGCCATATCAGGATATGTTCTTCTTCAGCCCAAGAGATTACAAGTACATCAACAACAGAGCTCGCACCAACAGGGTCACTAAGCGAGGCTTCTGGAAAACCACAGGCAAAGAACGTGTGATCAAGGGTGCTCGAGGGTCCAATGGGAGAAAGAAGACCTTGATCTTCTATGAAGGTCGTGTCACTCAATGTAACAGGACCAACTGGGTCATGCACGAGTATTATCTCTGTGAAGATGAAGCCATTCCAAATCCTAAGCTGGCCCAGCAGGTCATTCTCTTTCGTCCATGCTTGAGCATCAAGTTTTGTCTGTTGGCTTAATGTTTCATGAACTAATGCTTTTGATGTGTGTGTAGTCACTGATCTTATAAGAAATGCAATTGCTTATCATTTTGATATGGGGTCTTCAACTTATGCAGAGGGATTTTGTACTGTGTCGCTTGAGTAAAAAAGCAGATAAGCACGAAACTTCAATATGTGCTGTAGCTCAACCTGCATATGCTGAATGGGTTGGGAATTCGGAGGTGAGATAGCTTGCTCTGATACCAGAAAGGAAGTTGAAGTTCCACCCCATAATCAATTGGCAATGAGAGGAGTAGACAAACTTCTCTCAATACATGTAATTGGTTTTGGAGTGAAACCTCACCTTCCTTCAATACAAACGTCTTATTTTGGGTATACCCTTGACCGCTCGCTTGTTTATGATTCTTAATACAGGAATGTTCTCAGCCAGAAGAACTGGAATTAGTCTTTCCTGCACATCAGCTACAGGATAACATCTCGGGGGAGATGGAGTTTGAGATTTCTAGCAAGAAATGACCTGCTGCTGGAGCTTACTATATGTATTAGTATTAAACCTCTCTGCCATTTTATTTTCAATTGTACCCTTGTGTTGTGAGTATTGTATTATACTGTATTTGGTATTTCCATATTTAGTATTTTAATTCTTAATCTCACTAATTTAACATTTAGTTTATTGCTTCAACAATGGTATGCTTCCCCATATGCAGTGAATACAGGGTTGGTGCCCTGCACTTTAAATTAAGCTAGAAAGATTTCTCAGAAATAACCATGGTGGCGGTTGAGAAAATCACAGTAATTTTGTCACATGAAACTCAATTTGCATGTTGACAGCAAAATCATTTGAGATACCCAATGGGTGCAAAATTTTACATGACTTCCCATCTAATTCCAAATTTCCTTTTCCCTGTAATAAAAGGGAATAATGTACAAACATGGCACATAAAAAGATCACCACGATTTTTCAAGAATAAATTTCCTTATTAATGTGCAAAATTCGGTCATCTTTTTTTGTTTTGAATTAATGTAGAGTATTTCGTGTTTGTACCCAAGGCCAAAACAACAAAATACTCTCTCAATTATTTTCTCAAATGAATAAAATATATATATATATATATATATTTTGGTCCTAGTAAATCATTTCATTATGTTTGTTTAATAGTTGCCGAAAATAAGTTTCCTTTTTGCTAATGTTTGGAGTTCGGTTTTCTTTTTTTGGGGTCGAATACTTGTTTCAAATTTTTTTTCTCGGGTCTAATGTTCCCTTTTACTAAGAGATTGTGTTAAGGCTTTATAGACATGGTTTAATTTTACCGTAAACCATCTTTAATAGAGTCGTTCTTATGTGAACAATAATGTGATCCATAATTTATGGTACAGAATCGCCCATGTATGAATTACACATTTGCATTGAAATTCATTATAAGTTTTCGATGTGATCAATCCATATCTTTATCAAAAGTTAGATAATCTGATTTACTAGAAGAGGTACAATGGCAATTGGCAAGTGGGGAGCATGTAACAGAAAGAAGACAGAAAAATGTGAATGATGGTACTTTTGGTGCGGAGAACGGAGGCAAATATTTGAGGCGGGGTCGAAGAATACTTGGTGAACAAGTTCATGAAAGACTACTTGGGGGCAAAGTTTCAAAAGCCTAAACATCAACGCAAATTAAAAGGGAATCTGGAAAAGGTAAGGAAATGGAAAGGAGTTTTCCATAGTCAATGTTTGCTTTGTCGTTTCATGCTTTTGCACATTTTTGCCTGCTTTTGTTGGTTAGGAAATTTTACTTTATGCACTACTCTCTGCTTTGTTTATTGAGAGTACAGAGAAGCCTGTAAATTTCTTTGATGTTAATTATTGAGTGAACATTTAGTGTATCCAAGCCTGTGTATTTGTCTTTAGAAGAATCTAGATAAAGGTTTCTGAGTGAACCTTGAAAATCCCATTTGTAGTTCATGTAAAAAAATAAAAAAAAAAGAAGGCAAAAAAAAAAAGTGTTGCGTCAAAAAAACTGAACTTGACGTTTAAACTGAAGAGGCCGATAGTGTAAGGATTCATAACTTTGGTTTAGCCAAATTTTAGAAGATATGGAACAATTTATTACATACTCTAAACCACTTGGGTGTTACATACTCTAAATTTGACATTGTCTACATGTAGCAATATGTGTATCTATTTAAATTTGACATCACTTTGGCGACGCAATTTTTGTTAGCCTGGTAAAAACTAATCATATTTTGATGTGGAATTCAATGTCCGTAGGAAAAGGACCGCTAACTTACTAATAAAGGACCAGAGAATATTTTTATGACTTGATCGAGGGAGATTCCAAAATGTAAACTATTCTAACAAGCTAATCTCCAAGAGGGGTTGATGAAAAACAACATTTAAAAAAAGAAAAAAAAAAGGGTGACGCGTCCGCAAAACTTGTTTCCTTGGAGGGATTGGGGTGAGTTTGTCTACAAAATACTTCACTCTGTTGATGCTATTGCAGCTTCTTCTTGCATGAGAGAGAGAGAGAGAGATGAACAGCTACTTCGGATTGGATCCCACTGAAGAACAATTGGTGAGCTTCTTGAGGGAGAAGAAACAGATTGACCACATCATCCCTGAGATTTATATCGGCAACTACGTGCCTTGGGATGTACCTGGTAATCCATTAATACTGTATATGATTGTTATGTATATACAATCTTGTTATGTTGTTAATTAAACCCGAAAAATAAATAAATAAATAAGTTCTTGTTGTGTTTTTAGTATTTGGTACTTGAAGACTTGAATTGGGTTGGTTTCAAATTTGGATATTTTGTTTTGTGTTGCATTTGCAATGCAGGGCTGTATGCAGGGCTGTTCGCAGAGCCAGACTCGCCACATCAGCCTATGTTCTTCTTCAGCCCAAGGGATTACAGGTACATCGACAACAACTATGCTCGCACTAACAGCGCCACTGCGCGAGGCTTCTGGAAAACCACAGGCAAAGAACGTGTGATCAAGGCTCGAGGGTCCATTTTGAGAGAGAGGACCTTGATCTTCTATGAAGGTCGTGTGCCTCCATTTAACCAGACCAACTGGATCATGCATGAATATAGTCTCATTGAAGATGAAGCCAACCCTACTCCTGAGCTGGCCCAGCAGGTCATTCTCTTTCATCCAGGCTTGTTATATATTTTGTGCTGTGTTTGGCTTGTGCAGCATCAAGTTCCATTGGCTTAGTGTGTTTTCAAGAACTAATGCTTTTGATGCGTGTGTGATCACTGATCTTATAAGAATTGCAAAGGCTTATGATTTTGATAAGGGGTCTTCAACTTATGCAGAGGGGTTTTGTTCTGTGTTGCTTGAAGAAAATACAAGAAAAGAAGGATAGTTCAATCTTTGCTCAACCTGATGAATGGCCCTTGATTTCAGAGGTGAGATAAGGAAGTTGAGGTTTCACCCATAACCAATTAGCCGTGGGAAGTGTAATTGGTTTTAGAGTGGAATCTCAACTTTTTATTATGGGTATATATCCAAACATAACCACTCGCTTGTTTATGATTCTTAATACAGGAGTATCCTCAGCCAGAAGAACCGGAATGAATCTTTCCTGCACTGAAGCTACAGGATTACACACTGCAGATGGACACAGAAGTGGGAGATGTTTAGCATGGGACCTGCTGGAGTCCTACTATATGTATTAGTATTAAACCTATCTCTGTCACCTTCAAGTCTCAGTAATATGTATTAGTATAATCAAACCTATATTTTTCTCTTCATTTGTATCCTTGTGACTATTGTATTGTATTGTATTGGTATTTCCATATTTAGTATTTTGATTCTTAATCTCGCTCATTTGAAGATATCAAATCACAAGTGAAAAAAGAAAAGAAAAGGATATTTTATTGCTTCAACAATTGTGATGGTCATGCCCTTCATGCTCCCTCATGCTGGGTAGGGTTGGTGCCTTGCTCCTTGACAGCCAGAGGCTCATACCAACGAGCCCCAAACCCAGAAGCTTTCCTCGCCTCTTCATTGAAAGGAGGCTTCAAAGCCCCCCTGAAAATACGACCTCACAACAATTGCATGAATGTTTTTAATCACTTCATCTTCTTCATCATCAGACACTAGCCTCATGCAAAGATACTAACCACTTCACTCCAGCAGCACAGTGGGTTATGTCTTCAGGGTGGACCACGCTGTCTAGCATATCAGCTGTTGTGTCATTACCTCCGTTTCGGAACCGGGAGATGTTTGTTGGCAGCACATCGAGGCCTCTTGCCTCATGCATCTAATGCTCGACGGCGAGGGGTGCGGTTATGTCTTTGGAAGTGGCAGCGGCAGAGGCCCATAGGCCGTCGTGAGCCGGCAATGCTCCATAGAAAGAACCCATCTCCTCAAGCCGAGCTGCGACGAGAGTGAAGTGACGGCCTTCGTCCTGAGCCACCTTTAAGAAATCCGTGAAGAACTCTCTGGGCGTTGCCTCTTGCTTGCCAAACCTAGCAATTATGCCCTACAAAAATCAATACGAATATACTATATTAATTTAACCATGAACAAGATCAATTCAGATTTTCAAAAACTAAAGACATTTGATTTAAATAATTGACTTATCACCGGTGTTCGAGTCCCGATGCCAACAGTTCCATGTTTGGTGGGTAATCTGTAAATTCCTCTGTAAATACGAAAAGATTTAGGGTTTGCTTTGGGCCTGGGCATGGGGTAGTCTTTCCCTCCCCTAAACTTTCTAACATAAAAAAAGAAAAAAATAATAATTTTTTTGCATGACTTCCCATCTAATTCCAAATGATAATTTACAAACATTGCACAGAAAAAGACAGTACGATTTTTCAAGAATAAATTTCCTTTTTAATGTGCAGAATTTTGTATTTTTATTTTGAATTCATGTAAGTATTTCGGGTTTGTATGTATATATGTACTCTCCCAAGGCCAAAACAACAAAATACTCTCTCAATTATTTCTCAAATGAACAAATCATCATTTCATTATGTTTGTTTAATAGTTGCGGAAAATGAGTTTCCTTTTTACTAATCTTAGGATTTGGTGTCTCTTCTTTTTTTCTCTTTTTTTTTTGGGTCGAATACTTGTTTCATTGCAAGCCAAAAGAGATTGTGCTCAGGCTTCACAGACATGGTTGTAAACCGTCTTTGATAGAGTTGTTCCGAAATGAATAATAATATGATCCATAATTTATGGTACAGAATTGCCCATTTAAGAATTAACAGAACGAAGAAAGAAAAATGTGAATGATGGTAATTTTCGGTGCAGGGAATGGAGGTAAATATATGAGGTGGGGTCGAAGAAGACTACTTGGTGAACAAGTTCATGAAAGACTAGTTGGGGGAAAAGTTTCAAAAGCCTATTGGATATATCACCATTTCTCCAATCACAAACTCTAAAATATAAAGAAAGAAAAAAGAAACTCGTAGGTTGAGTTTGTCTATAAAATACAACTGCACTCTACTGATGCCATTGCTGCTTCTTCTTGCTTGTTAGAGAGAGAGAGAGAGAGAGAGAGAGATGGACAGCTACTTCAGATTCCTTCCCACTGAAGAGGAACTGGTGAGCCACTACTTGAGGGAGAAGAAACAGGTTGACCACATCATCCCTGAGATTGATATCTGCAAGCACGAGCCTTGGGATGTTCCTGGTAATCCATTAATCTATCTCTCCTAATTTCTTACTTATCTATACATTTCTCATTAATACTGCATGATTGTTATGTATATACAATCTTGATCTGTTGTTAATAAAAACAAAAATAAAAATAAATGTCGCGTTTTTAGTAAACTTGAATTGGGTTGGTTTCAAATTAGGATATTTTGTTTGTGTTGCATATGCAGGGCTGTATGCAGGGCTGTTCACAGAGCCAGAGTCGCCATATCAGGATATGTTCTTCTTCAGCCCAAGGGTTTACAAGTACAACAACAGCGCTCGCATCGAAAGGACCTCTGCGCTAGGCTTCTGGAAAATCACAGGCAAAGAACGTGTGATCAAGGCTCGAGGGTCCGCTGGGAGAAAGAAGACCTTGACCTTCTATGAAGGTCGTGTGCGTCAATCGAAGAAGACCAACTGGGTCATGTACGAGTATTATCTTGTTGAAGATGAAGCCAACCCTAATCCTAAGCTGGCCCAGCAGGTCATTCTCTTTCATCCATGCTTGATTATTTGCAATGTTTGTTATATATATTTTGTGCTGTGTTTGGATTGTGCAGCATCAAGTTTTATCCATTGGCTTTAGTGTGTATTCATGAACTAATGCTTTTGATGTGTGTGATCTTATAAGAAATGCAATTGCTGGTAGTTAATCGCTTAATTTAGGTAGGTACTTGTTATGCAGAGGGATTTTGTTCTCTGTCGCTTGAAGAAAAAAGCAGATGATAAAGAAGCACACTTCAATCTATGCTGAAGCTGAACCTGCATATGATGAATGACAAAGGATTTCAGAGGTGAGATAGCTTTCTCTGATACCATGAAGGAAGTTGAGGTTCCACCCCATAACCAATTGGCAATAGGAGGACTAGTCCAACTCCTCTTAAATATATTATGGGGTATATCCAAACTTACCGGCTCGCATGTTTATGATTCTTAATACAGGAATTTCATCGGCCAGAAGAACGGGAATTAATCTTTCCTGCACTTCATCAGCTACAGGATTACATGCTGCAGATGAGCACAGAAGTGGGAGATGTTTAGCAATGAAAATAACTATATTACTTGTATGAGTGCTCCTGCTGCTACATGACCTTCTGGAGTCTCATGTATATGTATTAGTATTAAATCTATCTGTATCACCTTCAGTCTCAAGAACACTCTACCCCCTACAACCGAATATTATATGTATTGGATCTAATTTTCTTTTCAATTGTATTAGTATTTTAATTCTTAATCTCGCTAATTTGAAGATATCAAACCACACGTGAAAAAAGAAAAGAAAAGGATATTTTATTGCTTCAACAATGGTGATGATGGTCATGCCCTTCATGCTCCCTCATGCTGGGTAGGGTTGGTGCCTTGCTCTTTGACAGCAAGAGGCTCATACCAACGAGGCCCAAACCCAGCAGCTTTCCTCGCCTCTTCATTGAAAGGAGGCTTCAAAGGGCCCCTGAAATACGTCCTCACAATGGCATGAAACTTTTTAATCACTTCATCTTCTTCCTCATCAGACACCAGCCTCATGCAAAGATACTTGAACCACTTCACTCCAGCAGCACAGTGGGTTATTTCTTCAGGGTAAACCACGCTCTCTAGCAAATCAGCTGTTGTGTCGTCGCCTCCTTTTCGGAACCGGGAGATGGTTGTTGGCAGCACATCCAGCCCTCTTGCCTCATGCACGCAATGCTCGACAGCCAGGCGTGCGGTTAGGTCTTTGGAAGTGGCAGCGGCAGAGGCCCAGAGGCCATCGTGAGCCGGCAATGCTCCATAGAAAGAACCCATCTCCTCAAGCCGAGCTGCGAGGAGAGTGAAGTGACGGCCTTCGTCCTGAGCCACCTTTACGAAATCCGTGAAGAACTCACTCGGCATTGCCTCTTGCTTCCCAAACCTAGCAATTATGTCCTACAACAATCAATACGAATATACTATTAATAGAACCATGAAAAAAACCAATTCAGATTTTCAAAAACTAAAGACAATTGATTTAAATAATCAAAATTCAACTTAAAAATTGAATAAAATAACTTAGATTTGACATGATTGAAATACCAAACAACAATATGAGACAGAAAGCTACTTTGCATAGTTTTTCTCCAATGCAGGATGAGTAATGCGAGATTATTACAGTTTGCGTGCTGATTGATATGTAACGTGCCCGTGGCGATCAATTGGCACTCACATTACGCAACTTTCATCCTGCATTGGAGAAACCTCGCGTATTGAAATACGCCGCTACAATTCCCTAATCAGGATTTTCCTAATTCCCAACATGAATGTATCACTTTTTTCTTTTATAAAAAAAAAATCCTTTCTTCCTTCTCATTTAAGAAGAGACAAGATAAGAAGATCAACTAGCTGTGACAAACAATGCAACATACTCTCTGAACATATCTTACACAACTAGGTTTGAAAAAGAAAACTTCAAGGCTGAGAAAAAGCCATGAAATACAAAACACCAATCGCAACTCACAGACACACAATAACAAATGCATAATTAAACCACTAAATCAGAAAACATAAGTGGTCAGTTTATAATTTTTTATGTTTAACATTAAATCCATATCTTTATCAAATCTTACTCTTAGCCCCACAATTATTTATTAATTATTCTGTTTAAGTATGAAGAGCCAAGAGATTGAAAGCTCCAAGAACCAATGCTTCTATTGATTTTCACAAATAAAATAAAATAAAAATGAAAAAGGCCTTGAAAGGGCCCAAGCAGCTAAAGGCCAGCTCTACAGTACCCAAGACAAGTCAATAGCCCAACTCTCAGTGTGCGCGAGGCTATGCACTATGGCCTGCCTGCTCTGCAAGCTCCCGCCTTTTCCCAGCTTCGGCATCAGCCCCGGCGCCACCAACTTCACCTGCATACACACACACACGCATTTCATCAAATACTTGGCGCACAAAAGCAACACACACTCCAGCACTGTAAATTGACAAAGCCTACGCAACGTTGCTGAGCCTGGCAGGACGATCCGGTACGGGAAGGTCCACGGAAGCGTCGTAGGCGCGAGTGATGGCCCCTCCGAGCCACTGAGCCGCCACCGAGTCGCCAACTCGGGCCTTCTCGAACGGGTCCGCAGTGTTCAAAACTCGGAGCGCCGCTTCCACCAAGCTCTCGTCTCCGCTCATGTTTTTTTTCTTTTTCTTCTGCCAAACCCAAACAACTTTTTGTGGCTAGAAACTTTTACCTAAAGAGAAAAGTCCGAATTTGTTGCGTTTAATTCGGGTCGGGTTCGAGGAAAATTTAATTTGCCAAGCAGGACCTGAGGTTGGAGGTAATTGCATTTTGTGACAAGCGTCGTCTGTGACTGTGTCGTTGTCCCTGACTCTGTGGGACTTGAGCTGCAGGGATGAGTCAGCACGCGGGCCCGAGGGCCGAGTCGACTCACCACCGACTCTACGAGTTCGCGAAAGCTGCACTCACCAGGATCTTCGTGCATCCTTACGCTACGGTCTGTTTCTTCTGCCCTAGAAATCTCTGTCTCTCTCTTCACAGGCACAGTTTTGTGTTTGTATAATTGAGTGATGTGGTTTTCAAGGTGTGTGAATTGTATTGCGGTGGAGGAGTTGATGCAGAGAAATGGGACGAAGCTCAAATTGGCCATTACATTGGAATTGGTATGGTTTCGTGTGTTTTCTGTGTATATTTTTGTACAATGGCTGAGTTAAAAATGGTGGTGCTTGTTGTTGCAATGGGTAGATGGTTCATCATCTGGAATAAACCAAAGAAGAGAAGCATGGGAGAGCCAGAGGAAGGCTTATACTGCTGATTTTTTTGAGCTTGACCCTTGCATGGTCAGACTCTCTTTCTTTACTCTGCATTGTTTGTCTTTGTTGTTTTTGCTTCCTTTATTTGAAGATTTAGAATCAGGTGGCTTTATTCTAGCATGAATTGGGTGTCTTCGTTGGTGTTCAATTTCGTTATTTGTCTAATAACTGTTGTAGTGGAGGCCTTCAGAGGAATTGGTTTGAATGAAAGGATAACGATTTTGGGACCTGGTGATATAAGGTATCATTTCTATAGCTATAAAGCAATTGACCTCATGAGCCATATGGTTGAGCAACTCACTTTGGCGGACAATTTAACCAATGTAACTCCATGAATTCTTTAGCAGTGCCTTTAAGAAGTTTCCATGAAATGTGAAAGTAAAGATTTTGTTGTCGTTTGAAACCCAAAATTGTCACTAGCCAGATACGAAGTGTGCTGACTTAAATTTTGATTTCTCTCCTTTGCTTCTGTAGTTACTCTTGATTTCGCACATAGACTGTTTTTCCATAAACTAACAATTGAAATTTTGTCGTAGTTGGTACTGTGCAATTTCAGTCACAAGTTTCAACTGTATCTGATGACTGTTGTTCGTTGACATTTATCCAGGACTCAACTGATATGAAATTAGCTCTAGATGATAAATTTATATATATGGGTTGAAAATTTTGGCTGCTTTAAGTTGCTTTGGATAATTTTCTGTCTTTTTAGTCCTGCATTATTTGACAGTGGATTGCTTTGATAGGAAGATGTAGAGATACATCTGAAAGATCAGACAAACCCGGCAGATTTAGTTTGCTGCTTGAAGAATTTGCAGGTTTCTAATATATTTCTCTAAAGATTTTATTTTTCTTTTCTTTTTAATGGTCGTGTGCTTGTTTCTTTTTTAGTTTTAATGATACTTAAGAATTGCATGTTCCGAATCTTAAAAGCATTTTCTCTTGCAGCTGTGTTTTGAAACTGAGGAGAGAGCAAGGAAACTTTTGCTTAATGTATCATCCTTATTGAAGCCGGGGGGTTATTTTTTTGGTATTACTCCCGACTCATCTACAATATGGTAAGGAATATGCTTGCAAAAGACCTGTTGTTTAATTTGTTATTTTATATCTTAAATTTATTTTGTTAAATTTGAACATTTGTTGAATTGTTTTGATATACATGGCCCTCTTATATGTGAAACATCAAAATAGTTCTAATTCAGCCTTGGGGGAGGGAAATAGTTATTGCTAGATTATTTGACATTTTGTTTTCATACAGGGCCAAGTACCAGAAGAATGTTGAAGCATACCACAATAGAAGTAGTGGCATGAAACCAAACATTGTTCCCAACTGCATTAGATCAGAGAACTACATGATCACCTTTGAAGTTGAGGACGAGAAGTATGTATAAGTTTGAGATATTAAACATGTATCTCTTAGCTTTTGTTTTCTTGGATGATTTTGGGTGCTCAATCTTTTTCCCGCAATGAATATGCTTCAAACTTTCAGGTTCCCGTTATTTGGAAAGAAATACCAGCTGAAATTTGCTAATGACATCTCTCCCGAAATTCATTGCTTGGTTCATTTCCCGAGCTTCATCAGGTTTAGTTTTGTTTCTGTTATAATTTTGCTTTCAAAACTTTGATTCTGGTTGTAGGTTGTATTTCTTAGTGTGGCATACATAGTACTTTCTGGCATTACAAGATTCCTTTTTTTTTAAAGCTTCACACATGGAGGTTCCTTATTTTAAGATGGTTTTCTGACTGATACTTCTTCTTTGGTTTGAAATTAATTAACCATAATCATGCCTCTTAAGTGAATGGATATTTGAAAATTTAAAATTTACGCCAGAATAAGAATGGGGTGTTTGACTATCAAGTGAATATGGGTTTCAACCATAGCACCATTTAACCAACTCCTTTGCTTTGTGGCACACACATGCTCTCTTTGATTGGTTGTCTTTTACTTCTTTAATGCCTTACTGGTGATTTTCAATTGATCTTGATTATCCGTTTCTGTGGTAAGTTATTCAGGTTAGCCAGAGAAGCTGGTCTGGAGTATGTGGAGATTCAAAACTTAACAGAATTTTATGATGACAACAGGTTTTGAATTCTTGTTTTCTTGTTAAATTTTTCACAAGCATGTCTCCAGTGTATTTTTCAAGAAATTTTTTTTTCCTATGAATAAAACCTTAAAACCATAGTTATTATTTTCTATTCATTTTGCATAAGTTTGTTTAAACTTATCATGGCTGATTTTTCTTCTTTCCTATTTCACTTTTCTCTGTAAGAGCACAATTTGCAGGCATGATAATGAATTTTGGTCCAAACCTTGTGGATCCTAGAGGAAGGCTTCTTCCTCGATCATATGATGTGTTAGGTAATGCATTTGTTGCCATTTGTTTCTACAATGTTGTCTTTTGCAACTTGCTCTATATATAGTTTCCCATTTCTTGGGCATTCTCCTTTTGCAGGTCTATATACCACATTTATATTTCAAAAGCCAGACCCTGATGTTGCTCCCCCACTTACGACACCATTGCTGCATGATGTAACTTACATTCAGGATGAGGCAAGTATTTTAAAATTTGCTAAAAATACATTGAAATTGGGCCTACGAAGCATGACTAGTCTCCTAGTCACTGAAAAATCAACAATTTTAATCCTAATAATCAACTTGTTTTAAGGTAAATTTGATATTAATAGTTATGATGGAAACCTCGTATTGTGGTGCTCTTCAGTGTTTTTTTCTTTCCTTCCTTTCTATATTACTTTTTATATCTGTGCTTGCTTGGCTTGAATTTTCTTATTTATATGATTGGACTACTACTCTAATTTTATTTTTTCTGGTTTTCTTTTGATACTGTAGAGAGAGTGGCAAGTGCCAGTGACGACTGTCTGGAGGGATGATGAAAAGAGCGTACCGGTAGAGCCACCTCCTGGCCTGGGCAAGATTAGTGAACAAAAAGGGATTTTGGGTCCTGGCCCTGCTGAGTTGCGTTTTTCTGAGGCACTTTGACCTGGTGGTCGATGGAGGGATGGAGGCAAGAAGAATGTGGATGGAAAAGACTGATTTTTAACAAAGTTGTAACAGCAGTGTGGCATGTTCATTAATTTCCTGGGTAGACTCTGTTTTAGTACTTAGATTATTCTCTTTTTCCTCATTTAATGCAGGCTTTTGAATTTGACAAGACTTTGTATACTAGTAGGTTAAAGCAAATGCAATGATTAATGATTAAATGATTTGAACTTCAACGTTGCTAAATTCCTCTTTTGTTCCCTCCCTCACCAGATAAACTTGTATGAAACGGGGATAGCACTACTTTGCTATTCCCAACCAATTACAGACGGTCATGTGGAAAATTATCACGTATGATATGTCATGATTGACCGGGTACAGCAAAAGAGTGTTATTCCCGTTTTACACAAGTATTTCTCCCCACCGACAGTAAACTGAGCTTTCAAGTCCTTATTATGTGTTAACTGATTTCATAATTTGGGAGCATAAAAGACGGGGGCTGGTTGGGCTTCTACAATATTATAAGGAGAAAAGAAAAACAGTTATCGTTTGAAAAAATAAAAATAAAAATAAAAGGAAAAATGTAGATTTGCACGCCCAGTGGGACTCGAACCCACAATCGCCTGATTAGAAGTCAGACGCCTTATCCATTAGGCCATGGGCGCTTGTTGTTAATACGTTCTCGTCAATAACATTTTATTTTAGATTTCTGTTGAAATTCACCTTGTCGATTGAGCGGTTAAATATTTGTGTATTTTTCAACATTTTCATAAGAATAAATAGATATATAGAAGAAGATGACGAGGATGGCCGTTGGTCTACCTCTGCTTGCGTGCTGGTTTTGCATGCTGCTTTGCATGGTGAACACTTGTTGAGCTGCGGCACGGACAGCTTAGCTCATCCCCTTGTGCTTGCGTACGTACATGATGTCATTTCTGGTTTAGATGAAGGCTCCAATCCAATCCCTTCATTTAAAAAAATCAACCAAAAACAAAAGGGTTCTCTCACTAAAATAAATTTTTTATTGAGTCTATTCATATGACACTTTAATGCTTTATTGGCACGTTTATTTAATTGAAATGGATAAAGTAAGAAATTGACGAATTTAGGAATATAGAAAGAGTCCTAAGAAATCAGAATTAGATCAACTATTCTCTTTCTACTTGATTCAATTTCTGGTTTGATGTTCTTTCTAAATAAAAATTTCTGGTTTGATGTTATTCAATTACATATTTTAAAGTGAAATTGAAATATATTTTTTATTCCTTATGTATTAACACACGTAGAAAAAATAAATCAGAAAAATTAGAATAATTCGCTTTCTTCTTATACATATTCTTTTTAAGTTAAAAAGCCAATAAATAATGGATACAGATTTATTAATAAAATTTGAACAATTCAACTTAAAATCACTCGATAATGGATGAAGAAGTTGAACATGACAATGGATAACACCCACATGTCTCAACAATCACTAATTCTATGTATATACAAGCGGAGTAGAATTTTTCGCATACACACTACAAAAATATTATAAATTAAATTTAAGACCATTAATCCGCATGCCAATGATATTTTTCATTGAACTAAAGCCCAAAGATGTCAAATATAGGTGGGCTACATGTCTGATAAAACTATGCTCCACTGTCCTTTGATCAAGCCATTAAGCATTTGATTCACAAGGAGACGAAGTGTTAAATGCCAAAACTCCGGCTAACAGAGCGCGTGGGGCAAAGAGTCTAACAAAGCTGCAAAAGCCGTTCAAGGAAAGAAGAATTGTGTCCTACACATACATAAACCTGCAATTCATTTACACTAATTCCACTGTTTTAGGACTGCAATCATTCTTAATCCTTTTTAAATCAACGTCAAAATTAATTATTATGTAATGTAATAATTATTATAAAAAAAATCATTAGACAACAAAACCAGATATCTCTCATATACAGTGTACACGTATGCTACCCGCCAACGCCACCTGTCTCCTACCTCAGGAAGTTTCCCATTAGTTTTCCATCTCTCTCTCTCTCTCTCTCTCTCTCTCTCTCTAGTTCTTGTGTGCTTAATGAAGGATATACCACCTTCACATAACTCAACAAGAGAAACAGTGACAGGCTTTTATATTTTCTGTTTTATTGTTTTTTGGTGAGTGTAATTAATTGAGCATCAAGAATGAAGGGTTCTTCACCAAAAGGAGGAAGCAACATTTATGATTACTCTTTCAAGATTTTGTTGGCTGGTGATTCTGGTGTTGGAAAGAGCAGTCTTCTGCTCAGCTTCATTTCCAACTTTGTACAAGACCTGTCTCCCACCATTGGTATTTCTTCTTCTTTTATTTTCTTCGAATGCCCTTTTTTTTCCCTCTCCCAAGATTTTCATTTCAAGGTTTCAGTCCTGTGAAGTGCTGATGTTCTGTATCTTTCTGTTGCAAATTAAGTACATGTTGGTTTCTTTATATTGGTGGCAATGGCATATGCATTTTTTTGATAGTTTTAATAGATTAGTTTTGAGTTGTCTACTTTTATTGTAATTTTTTGTACCGAGGGGTGAGGGAGTGAAGAAATTGCAAAGGTTTTCTTGTATTTTTCATGATGCAATATGCAAAATCTGTGACTAGAATCGGGGTGTTCATATATGTAGGTAGATTAATTGGTGACTAAGTTAAGAGCATAGGAAATTATTCTGCCTACCTTAATGTGCAATTTCAAGGAAAATTGTAGAACTTTTTACTTTCTTGTGTTTTAGTGCTGATATGCTTTAACAACCATTTCAAGGTGTGGATTTCAAGATCAAACAGCTTTTAGTTGGTGGGAAGAGATTGAAGCTTACAATATGGGACACAGGTATTCATTAATTGCCCTCATTGGTTTTTTCACTGAATGCTAAATTGTTGATTTTACATAGCTTTTAAGCTTCCTTTTTTCTTTTGCAGCTGGACAGGAGAGGTTTGGAACAGTTATAAGCTCTTACTACAGAGGTGCACATGGAATTATTCTTGGTATGTCATTGCATTCACGAAAATAACTCTTCCGAAAAAATATAACACTTTTGTTTCTGTTCGTGGGCTTAGTTTATAATAATTTTTTCTCTAGCAATAGAGCTGATTTGTGGTGGACAAAATCTGATTGATTTGTCATTTGATTTCAATCTTAGTGTATGACGTGACACGGCGAGAAACGTTTACAAATTTGTCGAATATCTGGGCAAAGGAAGTAGAGACTTACTCCACTAATCCTGAGTGTATCAAAATTCTAGTTGGGAATAAAGTTGACAGGGTATATCTTAAATGTTACATACTTCCATTGTTTTAATGTATTCTGAGTTTTCATGTTCTTCAAAGATGCTGGGGATATCTCATTCCTATGTTGTTTAACACTTTCCAGGAAAACGAGAGGGCTGTAAGTAGAGAAGAGGGAATGGCTCTTGCACAGGAGCATAAATGTCTGTTTCTTGAATGTAGTGCTAAAACTAGAGAAAATGTTCAACAATGTTTCAGAGATCTCACATTGAAGGTATACATTCTGTCTGCAACACGTATTAATAGCTTCTTATGACCTATTTAGAAGAGAAAACCGGTAGTCATAGATATCTCTGAGAATGGATTTAGAACTCTAATTATATAAGTTGAATTTCAATTGTCAGAGTGATGACTAATTTTCTAACTCTTACTTCAGTATGCCATGCTTCAAGGCTTTCATCTGATTATGCTTCAATCCTAATGTTTGAACAGATGCTGGAGGTGCCAAGTTTACTGGAAAGTAGATCTGTAGATGTGGAGATAAATTTTGAAGCAGAAACAAGAAGACAAGATGCCTTGCAGTGGTAATTGCTGCTCTCAATGAAAATGTTTGAAAACGACAGTACAAGAATTGGTGTAACGAGAGTCCGGCAGACTATGCTCTTCGGAGAGCTTTTCTAAAGCAATTATCATCACTTCCATTACAATTTTAGCAACTATGCGTTCAGAAACAGTCCTGGTTGTTTCTAAGTTGAATTAGCTTACTCAGAAGGTGTTAAGAGTTTGCTTAGGCATTTCGAAAGATACACATTACAGGTACTGGTTGGATAGACAATATAAACAGTGGCCCTGTATGACTGTATCCATAAATCTCTGATAATTAAAAAAAATGTACAGGAACTGCATAAATACAGAAAATGCCTTCGATGTACACACGAAAAGTGGTATTTTGCATCCTTCATCGAGTCTTGCGTGTTATTCTTCAGTTCTTTATTCATTCATAGTCCAGCATTACTTTACTGTGTCTTCAATGGTCTGCTATTATAGTACATGTTTTTTTTTAGTTTTTGTTGATGAGAAACGAATATCCATCAAAAATACAATCTTACAACAGAACATCCTCAGCTATCAGTAAAAATCCCACAGAAATAGCACCAAAACTTATACACAATACCTATCTAACAAATGGTCCCAGACTTCCTTTGCACCCATACCTCCACCAGCATTCTAAATTATATACATCCGAGGATATGTGAGACGTGAGCACCATCTCCTTCGAAACAAGCATTGACGAGAAGCTTTTCAATCTGCCAATCAATCCATGCTTTGTGTGAGCTTCTTAGAGCTTTCTGAATGCATTCCACTTGTGAAGCAAAAATCCTCAACTTGCAGTGGTTGTCTTGCATATTTCACAGCTTTGAACCCTTTCTGTTTTGGTTCTTCCTTTAGCGACACGGTTCAAGCAGGAAGTTTGCCTGAGAATCTGAAATATTCAACTGAATATGGCTGATGACAACAGTGGCCTTGCAAACATATCACAGATTTGATTAATGTGAAATTAAGCTCTTTTTTAATCACCAATAATCTCCACAGGAACAGCAACCATCTCTAAAATGATGGAACCGATTCAAGTCTCTTACAATGATCTCCCGTTCGTAGATTCTAGATATTAACTTGGTGGCCGTGTGACAATCTCCACAGATTCGAAGGTTCTTCGTCACACGAAGAACTACTCCAGGACTAGCATTAAGAAGTCCAAAGGCAATGGCAAGCTTTTCACTGTGGGTTGTAAGGTTATGTTCTTTCTCCTCCTCACTAACATCGTGCAGAACAAAGCTAGTGTCAGGTACATAACCGGCTGCCTTAATCTTATTTGGCAACTCTTCCAATAAAACCTCATAAATTTCCTTTGCTTGAGGGTGACATGTATCTCCACCAAGAAACAGATGGGCTTTCCCGTTGACCTCTATCCAACTGCATCCAGGATTCTTCTTCATGCCTTGAGATTTTAAAAGCGCTCTCAAATCATCCACCTCCTTCCACATGCCAGCGTCAGCATATATATTTGATAGCAGGACATAGTTGCCACTGTTGTCTGGTTCCAAGATGAATAGCTTTCTAGCTGCAATTTCAGCAATTTCCAAATTGTGGTGCTTTCGACAAGCCGATAACAATGCACCCCAAATGCTTGGCCCTGCTTGCATTGGCATTTTACTCACAAGATCTATTGCTTCCACCAAGCGCCCTGCACGACCCAATAGATCAACAACACAAGCATAATGTTCCACTCTGGGTTCAATAGAGTATATTGTCTTCATACAATTAAAGTATTTCAGGCCACCGTCAACGAGCCCCGAATGGCTGCATCCAGATAACAATCCTGTGAATGTTATGTTATCAGGTTGAAGCCCAGCTCCGATCATGTCCTCAAAAGTAGATACAGCTTCTGATCCACGTCCATGGGAGGCATAAGCTGTTATCATAGTATTCCATGCAACTAAACTATTTTCAGTTTGATGTACTCTTTCGAAACACTGACGAGCATCAGAAAGGCTCCCGCATTTAGCATACATTGCCAGGAGCGCTGTCTGTATGGAAGTATTAGAGTCCAAACCAGTCCTGCTAGCAAAATTGTGAATTTGTCTCCCACGCTCAAGGGCAGCTGAATGTGCACACGCAGGAAGAACACTCATTATAGTCACCCAGTTGGGCTTAACCTCTGAATCTTTTCTCAACATCTCATCAAATAAAACCAATGCTTGCTCAGCAAGCCCATTTTGAGTGTATCCTGATATCATAGCAGTCCAAGACACAATATTTTTGCACGGCATTCGTCTAAACAAATCCTCAGCAAAACAAATCTCTCCATCTTTCATGTACCCCGCAATCAATGCATTCCAAGAAGAAACGTCTCTCACAGTCATTTTATCGAACGAACTACGAGCATCGCTCATTTCACCACATTTCACGTACATATCAATCAAAGAAGTCCCAACATACATATCAGACGCCAACCCAATTCTCAAGCTCAGACTATGAACACATTTCCCTAACCAAATGCTCGACAAGTTAGCACAACACTTAAGAACAAAAGGGTACGTAAAGTTATCACCTTTAAGGCCTAAACGATGCATTTGACCATAAATTTCCATCGTTTTCTCAGAGTAGCCATACAGAGTGTATGCCCGAATAATCGAATTATACAAAAGTGTAGATGGGTTATTTACTCTATGAAAGATATTAACCGCTGAGTCAAGATTATCTGAGCTTGCATACATTGCAACCATCTTGGCCCCAAGGAACGCATTAGGTTCGAGCCCACGCAGAGCCATCTGGGCATGGACTTGTTGGCCTAGTTTCAACAAGTTCTGGCTAGTCAATGACTGAAAAATTGGTGCATAGAATGAGATGCAAGTTGGGTCTTGTGCTAGCAGTGACTTTAGAAGCGTACGCGTACGCATTGCTGCGTACAGTGAGAGCAATGGAGAGCGTTACGTTTATTTGAGGAAAGCAAATGAACGTAAATAGTATAGCCGCGCGGCTGTACGTGGGTCTTTATTTTATTTTATATTTTATATTTTAATAAATCGTATAGCCGCGCGGCTATATATGGGTCCTTTTTTAAATAAATATTATAGCCGTACGGCTCTACTGGGGTCTTTTTTTTTTAATAAATAGTATAGCCGATCGGCTGTACGTGGGTCCCTTTTTTATTTATTTTTTGTTTATTTAATAAATAGTATCGCCACACGGCTATACTTGGGTCTTTTGTTAAAACCTTTCTTTAAAAATATAGTATGGCCGACCGGCTATACTTGGTCCTTGGTAAAAAAAAAATTTCTTTTTTATTAAATAGTATAGCCGCTCGGCTATACTAGTATATCTGGGAGGCTACACGGGCGACTTTTTTTAAGAAGTTTTTTTTTTATAAATAGTCTAGCCGCCGGGCTATACGGGTCCATTTTTTAAATTTGTTTAATAATTAGTATAGCCGGGCGGCTATACAGGCGAACTTTTTTTTAAAAGAAAAGTCTAGCCGCCCGGCTATTAGTGGGTCCTGTTTTAAATTCTTTTAAAATAATTATTGGAGACTTTTTTTTTATTATATATAAATAAATAAATATAGTATAGCCGCTCGGCTATACATCAGTTTTTTTTTTTTTAAATAAAAAATTTGTTTTTAATAAATATTATAGCCGCGACTATACTCATGTTAAACTTCATTGCGCATAGAAAGGCTGAAACCGTTTGTGGGATTGCTCAAAGTATGCATCTTTGATTCTTTGAATCCCTAAAATTGGTCTATTATTTTGGGGAAAATTGGGCTGGTCAAGCCCTTAAGACTATTTAAATATCTTATGGCTCAAAGTTTGACCCGATTCGAGCTTGAACTTTTGGTCAAACTTTACATTTCATTTTTTTTAAAAGTACAAATGATAGTCTAAACTAGAGGAGAGTTTCTCACATATATTATCACGGTGTCATGGGATTCAAACTTGAGATTACTAGTCTGCAAATCCAAGCCATTTTTCACTGGGTTAGAGACCATGTTGGCTTATTTTTCAAATCTCTAGCTACAAAGCAAAAATATAAAGTTTTTTTTAAAGAAAAATATAATAATCTACAAAAACAATATATAAAATATATATAAAACATGGTAAAAAGACAAATGGGTCTTCGACATGTAGAGAATTGAGAGCATTATCCAAAGGAGAAAACATGATGTAGAGTCTTTAGCTAGAGTAGATCAAAACAAGGCCATATGACTAAATCGTCTGACCTGCCGGCTTTGATTTATATTGGTCGCTAATGTTTGTTGTGTGTTTTGACAAAAAAACAGACATAAAAAGAACGTTTCTTGTGGTACTAATTAGTGACCAATATAAGAAGAACTTGATATCACCGATTGATACCAATTCCCAGCTGTTTCCTTTCCTAATTCCTGGTTTGTTTTCTTCTCTCTCCCTTTAATATGACAAGAAGCTTCACCCTTCTAAGCCACTCTTGTTATTTACATATATAAGCTACATGGTCTATTTGCACACACCAGAGACCCAAAAAAAAACAGGGAAAATTTAAAAGCTGCATTGCATTTTCAGGCTTTCCAATATGGCCTCCACCGGCTACCACCGGTGTTTGATTGCATGCGCAATGTTGGTAGCAGCAGCTCTTTTTGCTCAAGCCAATGCCATTCACATTTATCTAGAATGGAATGTCACCCTTGACAGCACAATCAAGCCTGTGTCCCAAGATCAACCTGTAAGAACCTTTGGCTTTGTAGTTAGCTAGTTCATGGAAGTTTGATTTGCTAATGCTTGTTCTTAATTTGCTTGACCAGGTGATCGCCATTAATGGATTGTTCCCCGGGCCACTTATCAACACCACGACGAATGATTTTGTTCATGTCAACGTCTTCAACAACATGGATGAGCCTCTGCTCTTTACTTGGTATGCAAACAAGCAATTTTGGATAGACCATATGTTGGTCTACAAAAGCCGTTTTAATAAACTAGGAGAAAATGGTGTTGGTGATGCAGGAATGGGATACAGCAAAGGCTAAATTCATGGCAAGATGGGGTTTCCGGAACAAACTGCCCAATTCAACCCGGTACAAACTGGACTTATGTCTTCCAGACCAAAGACCAGATTGGCAGCTTCTTCTACTTCCCTTCCATCAACTTCCACAAGGCTGCTGGAGGATTTGGACCTATTCGTGTCATAAACCGCGACGTCATTGCCGTCCCCTTCCCCAAACCAGAAGCCGAATTTGATCTCCTTATCGGCGACTGGTTTTATGACAGCTACAAGGTCTTTCACTTTAAATGTTATTCATGAAAAACATCAATTTGCTTCATATTTTTTTATTTTTTTGGTGGTTGACACTTTTCTTTTTGGGTATGGAATTGGAACAGAGTACTAGAGCAACGATGCGCACCCATCTTGGGGCTTACTACACTATCCCAGATATCACTTTGATGAATGGCAAAGGCCCTCTGGGTAACCCCATGTCAAAAGCATATGAATCCTTCAATGTCACACAAGGTACATTGAGTTGAGTGGGATAAAATAGCTTATATTATCAATTACTGAGTTCAAACCTCATAGACGACAGACAATTAACGACGGCATGATATTTGTTATGCAGGGAAGACCTACAGGTTGAGAATATCAAATGTGGGGAATGCATTGAGTTTCAATTTCAGGATTCAGAACCACCAGATGGTGTTGGTTGAAACAGAAGGATCTTACACTGATCAGATTACTTTGGATTCTCTAGATGTGCATGTTGGCCAATCATACTCAGTTCTTGTCACAGCAAATCAAAATGATGCTGATTATTACATGGTGGCATCTCCCAAGTTGATCAACGCCTCTGATTTTACCAGCCTTGTGGGCATAGGGGTCTTACACTACTCCAATTCAATCTCACAAGTTAGTGGGCCCCTGCCAGTTGGGCCGGATCCTTTTGATCTTCATTTTTCAGTCAATCAAGCCAAATCTATTAGGTAATATAAACAAAGTTGATCAGCTTAAACATCTGCTACACACAATCAGCTTGCTATAAATTTTCAAAAACCACACCCTAATTTTTATCAAACACATTCTAATGTTCCCATTTAATTTTTCTTCATCATGAGCAGGTGGAACTTGACTGCAGGAGCTGCAAGGCCTAACCCACAAGGGACATTCAATGTGTCAAACGTGACCCTATCCCAAACCTTCATCCTCCAAAGCTCAACTGCTGACCTTTATGACCAAATACCACGTTATGTTGTCAACAATGTGACCTATAGCACTCCGGAAACCCCATTGAAGCTCGCGGATTACTATGTCAATGGCACCGGCGTGTACCAGCTTGACGCATTCCCTGTTCAATCTGTCAATGCCGATGCTTCGTGTGGAGTGTCTGTGGTGACTGGAATCCACAAAGGGTGGATAGAAATTGTGTTAAAAAACAATTTGAATGAGATGGATTCCTGGCATTTGGATGGTTTCGGATTTTATGTTGTGGGGTAAGCATCAACATTATGGCACATATGTTACATTATCAAACCGTCAATATGTCATTCAGATTACCAGTCTGACAACATTACATATGTCACCAACCTACAGATTCGGGATTGGAGATTGGACAGTGAAATCACGTGACACGTACAACCTTTTTGACCCTGTGGTGAGATCAACAGTTCAAGTGTACCCTGGAGGATGGAGTGCAGTGTATGCATTCCTTGACAACCCAGGAATGTGGAACTTGAGGTCACAATTGCTGAAGCACTGGTACCTAGGACAAGAACTCTATGTGAGAGTTCATGATCCTGATCCTAACCCAGCTAAGGAGCGCCCACCACCTGAAAACCTCCTTCTATGTGGTTAGTGCATTGGATTTCATGATTAATTAAGCTCTTTTGTTTCTTAAACATAATTAATTCAAAATCCTAATTAATCGTTGATCTTATTGCTTCTTTTTGCAATTGCAGGAATATTTTCTGATTCTCCTCCTCCGGCTCCACCTCCACCTCCACCTCCACCTCCACCTCCAGCTCCGGCTCTGGCTCTGGCTCCACCGTCACCATGGAACTGACCTTAAATATATATAGCTGCATGATGAGTACATACAATAATGCCCAAATATTTATGTACAAATATAAATTACCACATGTAAACCTACAAATTATTATTTTTTGGGCCGCATTGTACTCCAACGTTGAACTTAATTCATTCGTTTTGTTTGTGTAAGTTTCTGTGGTTGCATGTTGGTAGGTTTTTATGGCATTGTTCTATTAATAATAAGCAAAGCTAACCACATAACTTCAAATTGAACTTCACTTCTCTTTTTGCCCTTTTATTTTATTTTATTTTTCCTAGCTAGAGATGAAGGTGGATTGGAATATTAATTAATTTTTTGATAAAATGGTAGCTATTATTTTGGTCCAATATATATTTTCTTTGACAATTGTCCCCCAAATGATTGAAGTTGACCTCAAATATAATATGTTCCTACTTCCTACAAATCATAGTTTGACACATATGTAAAAATAATTCATAAAAACCACAAAAAAAAGAAAAATATCTGCACATATCAAACTGTGATTGACAGGCAAGTAGGAGTTCCTTCTTCCAGAGAATGAGGCAAGTATTTTCCACTCGTATATATAGGGCAGAAAATAAAGTTAATAAACGTGCAAAAAAAACTATTAAAAAAAGAAAACAAAAAATTAATCGATATAACATACGATGCACAATGCAAATGTCACACAATCACCGTGATACAAAAATCAGATAGAGATGAAAAGGAACATAACATTTCGTTCCATACACGTCGGATTAATATAGACATTTAAAAATATAAATAAATAAAAACTTTTTCTCCTTTGATAAGATGATGAAATTACACTTTCAATTTCCTTTTTATAAGAAAATTTTGAATAAAATAAGAAGAGAATTTAACGCAAATATAGCACTCTGTTTTTTCTATTGCATAGAAAATATAGCACTCTTTTTAATTAGAGTTTAACTGAAATTCAATCATCTACTTCAACAAAAGTCCAACTCAATCAAAACCTCTCCCTAATCAGAAATCAAATTAATTTATCACATGATAAGTCATGTTATAGATAATTAAACTTGAATTAATCTTAAAATTTCTGGCGCCCTTCCTGTATATCTTCATATCATGAAACATAAATACATAATAAAGTGCTGAGAAAAACAAGGTAGCCGTATTCTTATTTAATTCTTCTTGAATCAAACTTTGTCTCTCAAACTCTTTTTTTTATTCTATCTTCTCTTGGCTCTTTGTCAAGTGCCGTAGCTATATTCTTTATTGCTGTCACAGGCGCATATAACTATGCCATTGAACCAATATTCTGCTTAGCTATCTGAGCCCTTTGCGTGAGATCAACACAAGGAGGGTTTGTTTTTTTTGTGTGCAGGATTTGCAAGCATACAGAGAAACTTAGTCCATGCAATATGGCATGGCCCAGTGGTGATCGTCGTCGGCCTCCATGGCTGATTGGTCCTGCAACTCTTCTTATGTTCCTTGTGTTGGCAGTTTCTGCTGAGGATATTTTTCTGGACTGGCATGTCACACTTGACACAAATATCAAACCGGACCAACCGGTATGAACAAACAATCCCCAAACCCCCAGAATTTCATCTGAAATTTGTGTTGAACTTGTGTAATTGTCAGGAAAATATTGAAAATTCTATATTGTTTGCACCCCAAGAAATTGAAACTAGATTCTGCTTTGGTACTTTGTGTGGGTTGTTTTATCTTTGTTTTGAGGTTTTTTTTACATTCAATTTGGAAATGCAGGTTATTGCCATCAATGGGCTGTTTCCAGGGCCTCTTCTGAATGGCACAACCGATGATGTTTTTCATGTCAATGTGTTTAATCAAATGGATGAACCCTTGCTGATAACTTGGTATGCTCAAATCTCTCTCTCTCTCTCTCTCTCTCTCTCTCTCTCTCTCTCTCTCTCTGTATAGTGATTTATGTCAATATGTTCCAAAGTTTTAACAATTCCCCAGGAATCTTAAATACTGATCAATATTTCTCATCCAAATATGAAAAAAATCAAGTAACTCACCGGTGCCTGATCCTTCATAGTTAATATATGAAGAATCCAACACCTGCCCTGTCCCTTATAATCTAGGCAATGTTTTTGACATTTAGAGGCTTATAGCCCTAAAGATTACGGAGGGTCTTTTGGTGCAGGAATGGCATACAACAAAGACTAAACTCTTGGCAAGATGGAGTTTCAGGCACAAACTGCCCCATTCTGCCAGGTGAAAACTGGAGTTATATGTTCCAATTCAAGGATCAAATTGGCACTTTTTCCTACTTTCCCTCTCTCAACTTCCAGAAAGCTGGAGGAGCTTTTGGTCCAATTCGTATCAATAACCGGCCGGTCATCCAAGTACCATTTCCTAAACCAGAAGCCGAATTCGATCTTCTCATTGGTGACTGGTATGACAGAAGTTTCAAGGTATAATTCACATCCAATCTCCATGTTATAGATCATCACATATCAATATCTACAAAGTGAATTGTGACTAAGGTATATATAATTACAATTATGTTACCTCAATGTAACAGGATGTTAGGTCCATGATGAGCACAAATCTCATGGCCTACAACAGCACCCCTGATAAAATCTTGATGAATGGAAAAGCTGCATATTCGGCCCTTCCTACAGAAGCCCATGAGTCCTTCACTGTTGCAAAAGGTACATGCAAAGATTAACATAATTCAATATTATCTGTTCTTCTGAACATACTCTTACATTTAAGCTTTTATATATGCAGGCAAGACCTACAGAATTAGGATATCAAATGTTGGGACTGCATGGAGTTTCAATTTCAGGATTCAAAAACACAAAATGGTTTTGGTTGAGACAGAAGGTTCCTACACAAATCAAATCACATTGGATTCTCTTGATGTGCATGTTGGGCAGTCCTACTCTGTTCTTGTCACAGCTGACCAAAATGCTTCAGACTATTACATGGTGGCAAGCCCTAAAATGTTCAATGCAAGTGATGTGACAAGATTTGGCATTGGTGTGCTGCACTATGATAAGTCTACCACACCTCCTAATGGGTCTCTTCCGAGGGGGCCTGACCCATTTAATCAAAAATTCTCAATCCATCAGGCCCAATCCATTAGGTAGTAATAAACACGATCCATTAATTTTGAGTTGAATGCTTTAATTCTACCGTGTTATTGTATTATATTCGTCATTTTGTAATTAAACATTTTTGCCTTGTGAAGATGGAACCTGACCACAGGGGCTGCAAGGCCTAATCCACAAGGAACCTTCAATGTTCATAATGTCACACTCTCACAGACCTTCATACTCCGAGCATCTATAGCAGAGATTAATGGCCTACCCCAGTTTACTGTCAACAATGTGTCTTACTTAGCCCCAGACACACCACTAAAGTTGGCTGATCAATTTCTCAACGGGTCTGGAGTATACAAGCTTGATGAATTTTCTACTAACTCTAGTAATTTTAAAACCGTACGTGGAGTTTTCGTTGCATCTGGGAAGCATAAAGGGTGGATAGAACTTGTTTTCCATAATGATTTGGAGGGCATGGATGCTTGGCACTTGGATGGCTTTGGTTTCTATGTTGTTGGGTAAGTACAAGACCCTAAACGTTTTGTTAGGGCAGCATTTCTTGTCACGCAAGTAACAAGAATTTATAACATATCAGACATTTCATATTAATAATTGTGTTCTGATATTTGTTTCTCAGATTTGGAACTGGAAAGTGGAGCCAAAAATCGCGCTCTAAGTACAACCTTCATGATCCGGTTGTGCGTTCTACTGTGCAAGTGTACCCCGGTGGATGGACTGCAGTTTATGCATACCTTGACAACCCAGGAATGTGGAATTTGAGGTCACAGCACTTGAAAAATTGGTATTTGGGAGAGGAGCTTTATTTGAGAGTTTATGATGCTGATCCCAATCCTGCCAAGGAGAAGCCTGCTCCCAATAACCTTCTTCTTTGTGGTCAGTGTTAATCAATTGTAACCCCATCTCCTTAATTTCTCTAGCTTGAATAATAATGGTAGCTTCTTTTTTTTTTTTTTAAATTTACTTTCATTTTTGCAGGAGAGTTTGCTCCTTTCGCCCCGCCCACTCCAGTTGTGCCTCCTCCTCCACTTCAACCTTCTCCACCTGCACCTGGGGCATCAAGTGCACAATCTTTGCAGACAGCAGCAGGGTAAGAGTTAATTATTCAAACTAGCCACTGCTTTCTTCTTTCTTTTGTTGTTTTTTTTTTTTGGTGTTTTTTGAAAATTATATTCTTAATATTTCTTATAGCTAATCTATCATTCTTTCTTATTTTTGGATGTTTGTAGGTTTCACATTGCCATCATCTGCATTGTTGCAACATTCTTTCAGATTTCTAGAAGTTCATCCCATTTTTTATGAGGGGCACCAAAGGGGGCCCTTGAAGTTAAGACACTACTCTTTTTTTTTGGGAGATATTCATTGGACATAGTCCCAAATCATGTGTACTAGTTCTTGGATATTTGATTTATTATGTTTTATAGCATAGATGTTTGATTTGTCCCAAAGTTGCTGATGTTATGGTGTACCTTAAGATATTGTGGCCAAGTAATTCATTTAGATGATTTCAATGCTCTGCCTTTTCTTTTGTTGGAACAAGAAAATTGAGAATCCCAGACCAAACTTATTTTCTATAATTAATATTGAATTTCAGTATAGCATACTTAATTAATTAGTTTTAACGTTCAAGTTAGCGTCAAAATCATATTGCAATAAATTTTTAATATTTGGAATATTTCATTGTTAAAATTAAAAACGCATGAACAAACATACTTTAAAATACAATTACAGCGTAACAAACTGAAATGAACTCTATAAAATTTCAGCAAATCAACACAAAATGCTCCTACAGACAATGAGTTGATGATGTAAATGGTGGGAAAATGTGAACAAATACGATATGAATCATTCAAGATGATGCTGATAGGCTGATAGGATTATAGTGTGTGTATTTGTGTATGATATGGGTGTCTTGATTGATTTCTCTGTTTTCTTCATCATTTTTCGCATTTGTTGATGTCCATTTGGCGGTGCACTTTCATGTCAACGTTTATTCACTGAGCTTTACACATGCTTCCAAATTATTTTGGGCCTATTTCCTATAAGGACAAAACTCAAGTCCATAGCGCGTTTGGCAGGAAAAAGCCCGAACTCTTGTCCTGTCCATTTAGAGAAAAACTTGGTTATCGTGGTACTTCGGTTGTTTATTTACAATTTTATCTCTCTTTATCACGTGACGAGAAATAAATTAACACCCAATTTATATGTGAGTTTTTCTTCTATTTTTAATAATTTGTATGAAGTAAGGAGAAATTGAATCTAGCACTTCCGGTACAATAGTAACTGTTCTTAATCACGGTTTTTGCAGAGATGCTAGATAATTAATGGAACATTAACTCATAATTACTCCCCACTATATCACAATCCACATGAATACTTTTGAGCTGTGCCGTTTAACCAAAGTTGCATACAACGAAACACTAGAAGCCATTAGGCAAGACAAACTTTCTTGTTAAACCACAATGCCCAAGTTTGGGTGGTGTATATATATATAACTGCCAATTCCTTAGTGACAATTTACAGCTCAATGTGATGAAGAATCGCACATTTCGTGGTAAATATTCTCACTTTTTTTTTTCTTTCTAATATGACCAAAGTCCATCTAGTTATCACCCCCTTTATAAAAAGATGAATTAAATTGACAAATCAATCAGTATAATATTTTATGCTAATATGATAATGACCAGATCCCAATTAAATATATTTTTTTTAAAGTCAATTTTTATGGCTTTTTGTGAGTAGACTTTTTTTTTTTGGTCCTTGTAATTCTAATTTCAATATATTTTAGCTTACACTGCTAATTATTTCAAGTTGGTCCAAGTTGATAATTTGTTCAGTTTGATTACACGTCATGTTCTAAGCTTGTGAACACTCATCTCTCCCTCTCTCTCTCTCTCTCTCTCTCTCTCTCTCTCTCTCTCTCTCTCTCTCTCTCTCTCTCTCTCTCTCTCTCATGAGGCAGACAAGGACACCAACTCTTTACTTAGAAACAGCTAATTGATGCTTAACAACGCCATGATACAAGGACGAGGACGAGGATTTGGTACAATTGTGTACAAGGCTCTTTGTCCTGTTTTAATCCTGTCTTTAATTCCAATGGTTATTATCGCAACTGTGTGCTTACACGTGATCTAACCCTTCATATTACCACAAATCTTCAATTAGTTAGCCTAATAAGTTTCCCAATATCTAATTAGGTACGTCCTCCAATCCAATGCCCACCAAACCCTATCACCATTACTCATAATAATTAGCATATCAAAAGCTAACAAAAAATCCTCCACCATTTCGGATTGGCATATCAAAAGCTAACAAAAATCTTCCAACTACGAAATGTGCATTGGACATGAGCCACTAATACTACATGGGTTGTCGGGATCACATTTTCTAGTGGCAGCTAACTGTACTTAACAGTATATAATTCAATACAAATTTCTAAATTCTCTGATTAATTCATTTTGTAGAAATGAACTCATGATTCATATCAGCGGGAATACCACATTGTGAGAGATGTGATCAGTAATATAACTAATGCACTGCGTGTAAATACCATCTTTTTTTCCCCCGGCCACAAAATTGCAAACAATTGCTTTAGAGTTATGGGTTCCAATTGCAACGCTAAGATCAAAACAATGTAATTTATGAATGTTTGAATTGAAATTTAGGGTTCTTTGACAATGTTCAAACTTTCAGAACCCACAAAAGAAAAAAGGAAGTACTTTGTCAATTCCTAAAGTTTAAAATCCTAAAACTGATGGCTTTGTGGGTCATGAAACAGTGGATCATATCCAGATATTGCTTATGTGGTAACAGTGAGGAAGTAACAAACCAAGAGGTGGACAAAAGCAAAGAAAGTGACAAAAATAGAAAGTAGATATAATATTTTTAGTAGCATATATTGTTAATTGAATAAAAGAGAAAAAGTAGGATGGGTGGATTCATGTGGGAATTGCAGTAATTCAGTGGCTTTTTTTCTATGCTTTTATTCTATTCTTATCACTTACATTAATGAGAAAATAAAAATAAAAAATAAAGGAGGGAGGGCCAGGGGAAGGCTTTCTTGTAAATGAAACAATGAAACTTACACCACCCAGATGACATTTTTTTGGTTGTAATGGTGGTGACAAATTAAGCTCTACCTTGCTATCTGAATCTCTAAGTGTAGAAACAACAAAAACCCAATTGAGATTTGAAAGGCAGAAAGAAAAAGTTGCTCATGATCATGCACTTTTCAGCAGGAACAGAACACTAACATTTGCTTTAACAAAGAATTTGATCAGAGTCCATATATTTCTTTTTCTTTTTTTAAACATTGTCAAGAAGATGAATCAAAAGAATCAAAAGAATGGTCTAATTTTGAATGGTATAACAAAAGAAGTTAAAAGAAAATTAAAGTGGCAATTCACATCAAGTTTGACCTTTTTGACATCAATTTTTGGAGTGAAGAAATCACTAAAAATTCTTAACCTTTCTTTTAGTAATGACAATCCACCAGAATTTGTGTTCTTAACCTTTCTGGTTGCTGCTGCTGCTGTTGCTGCTGTTGCTGCTGTTGTTGTTGTTGTTGTTGCTGCTGCTGCTGCTGCTGCTTTGATGTTGCAAACACAAATTTGGATTCTTTATGGTGATCATCTTCTGGTGCTGGAAGGTTGAGATCCAAATCCAAAGACAACACGCTTCTCTGTTTCTTAATGGGTTGTTGTTGTTGATGTTGATTTTGATGTTGCTGAGGTTCAAAGGCAGAGACTGAGGGAGCTGTCAATGCCAAGGTTGTGTTGGCTGCAGCTGGCGCTCTGTGGCGCCTCATGTGGCCTCCCAAGGCTTGCCCAGATGTGAATTCTGCCCCACAAATTGAACACTCATGAACCTTGGAAGAAGACTTGTTGCTACTCAAGACCAACCCTCTGTTGCTCAAATGCAGAGAAAGTGGGGAAGAAGATGTATTGTTGTTGTTGTGGAGAATGCTGTTCTTGAATAATTGTGTGTCTTCTTCATCTGATGGCAACAACCCAATTGCAAAGTGTTTGTTTTTCTGATCATCCCCAGTATTTGCCTTGGGCTTCTTGTGGCTGGCCCTGTGCCCTCCTAATGCTTGGAAAGAAGGGAAAGTTCTGTTGCAAGTCTTGCATTCATACGCATGATACCCTCCTCCTGCTGCCACCGCCCCCGCCTTGGCCCCGGTAGGCCCCACCGCTGTTGTTGCCTCCAAGAACCTTCGACTTGTAGTGTTGTGATCGTTATGGGGTTGGTGGTGGTGGTGACTGGGGGAAGAAGAAGCAGCCCTGGATTGGCCTTTTGCCAACAGAATTAGGCAGTTTGCCATGTCCTCCTCTTCCTCTGTGGTGCTATCTTGAAATTCAACAGATGTGGTGGGAGACAAGTTGGTGGCACTATTGATGTAATCGTTCTCGCCGCCTCCATCACCGCCACCGCCATCTTCGGGGGACGATGAGGTTGTTGGGATGGCAAAAGGGATTGGAGATTGGGGCCTCAAGCGCTTTGTGCGCTTACCCTTGATAATAATGTTGTTGTGGTGTTGTTCCTTGCACCCCATGATGACTTCCTCTTGATGAAGATGGTGATGATCACCACCACCTGCCGCTTCCATGGCAATTCCTCCTCCTCTACCTTCAACAGACTTGGAATTTAGAGCTTAAGAGAGACAGAGATAGAGATAGAGAAGAAAGAGAGATTTAATGGGTAGGGAGGAAGCAAGGAAGGGAAGACTGTTATTACATTATATATATAGCCAATGATATGACATGTTGGAGAGACTCAACAATAATTATAAGGCCATACACCAAATACAACACTAACTGTGATTTAGTCCCTCAATCTCTGTTGAGCTTCCAAGGTATTTATAAATTTTGAATTTTTTTTTTCGTTCGAAATTAATTCATCGAAGAAAAAAAAAACCCCGAAAAGAAAAAAGAAGTTGTTGTAATTTTAGAGAGTGAGGTTTTAGTAAATGTGTGTGGGATAGATAGACATTAAGGCAAGGAAAACCAAAAACCAAAACCAAATATAACGGAAAAGAGTTGCAAATTTAGAGATTGAGAGTGTAAGCCCCAAAGAGAAGAGAGGTTTTTGTGAAACGCAAAGTCCGTTTCATGCTCTCTTTCTCACACTTTGCCAACGCACTTCACCAAATTGCAAACAAAACAAACAAAACAAGCTGAGGTTGCACCATATTCACCATGCACCCTCATAGATCTTCCAATCCTACTCTCACCTCCACGGCGCGTGTACGCCACTTTCCACTTTCCCCAAACACTACTACCTAGTAGAGCCACCTAGCTAAGCTCTTCACTCTCCAACAATCAACTTGTACTTGTCCCACAAATTAGGTGCAAAGTCTAAGCTTCTGATAAACTACTAATTAATAAATGCCTCAAGTTGTTGATTGAGATTTAAGGAAGTGGGACTTTTTAAAATCACTTACCAACTATGCCAAAATTATATTTCTGCTTTTCTTTTTAGTGAGATATTAATATTAAATTAATTATTGTTAAGTAGTTAATTCTAATTCCAAATACAAGCATTTAACTCTAAATTCTTAATTTCAACTAAGTTTGGTAGTCGAGACTTTGAATATATACACTTCTCTTAGATAGATTAGATAAATTATGAAGATGGGTCCAAAAAAGAAAAATGATATCCCCACCTACATGTTTTACTGTATAGAGTTTTTCTACAATGACCTGTATCTCGTGTAACATAGAATTTATTATTTAACAGGTTCAAAAGATGAGTAATATTTGAAAAGGAAGAATGAGCATTAAACTGTCCGTTTTGAGTGTAAGGATAAGTGTTCTACCACTAAAACTAAAACTCTTTTCGTATGTAACTTAACATTTAATGATAAAACATAACGCATTTAGTAATGAAGAAATTTTGAACAAGTATGTTATAGATTATTTAAGCAGGAATTTAATCTTACTAGTCGAAAACACTTGGAATTGAAATCTCACATTAGATGATATTGGCAGTATTTTTCTTTTTATCAAAGATGAAATGGTGGTGGAGCCTTGAGGTTAGCAAGGCGCGTGGGTGAATTTACACTCACACTTTCACTAACACTAACACGTCTTGTTGAAGATACTGCAAAATACAGGCTGCAGATACACATGTACATGTGTACATACATATACTATTTTATACAATTTGAGAGAGAGAGAGAGAGAGAGAGAGAGAGAGAGAGAGAGAGAGAGAGAGAGAGAGAGAGAGAGAGAGAGAGAGAATTGGAATTTACAAAGTGTGTTGAAGGGAAGCAAGCAAAGCAAAGCAAAGGCAAAGGGCAAAGGCTGAAAGAAGGGCAAAGCCCATTACTTTGCCTCAACGATTTGTGTATTGAGAAGATGATTGGAGTGCAAGCCTGGAACCACGGAATCTGCGGTGCTCCCCCCACTCCCACTTCTCTCAACATTTGCCCTTTTTTTTCCTAAATCTCTGTCTTCTATTCTCTATTCTATGTATGACACTATATGCTGTCAAGTATAGTGTCATGCTTGCATGACCACACATTACATGCAATTCTTGTGTGTCTTCTTCTTACTTTTTTGGGGTTGAGAAGAAAAACTTGGTTACATCGGTTTCTTACACTAGTTTCTTGTTGTATAATGTGTGAAAAAGACACAATCGGTGTACGAAACTAGGGATACCAGAGTTTATCTCGGATTTTGTGGCCAAACTTAGCAACTAGTGATTTAACTATCCTACCTTTAGGGGTTTTCTTTTCCTTTTTTTAGGGAAATTACATCCCACTAAATCTGAATTCCTCTAAATTCATGGCTTTCATGATGATCAAGATCTATGGGACAATTAGATTAAAGTCATACTTACAGCTCAACCGCTAACTATGTATAAAGATTCGATGGTATTAGTAATCACTCAGTCAGAAATGGAAAAGTCCAAATCGCCATTCCTAAAATAGGTAACATTTTGCCATAAATGTATATGTATCTCTTGGTTTTCTGTGCAATGTAAAGTTTTAATCAGATTAACCCTAACTTTTAGAAAACATCATACCCATCTTCTTCTTCTTCTCTGATTCAATTGTTTGCTTTTTCTCTTTTCTTGGGGTTGAAATATTTCCTGTTGAATCATTATTTTGGTGTGTATTAAATGAAACAAAGTCCTCCCTTTTCCCTTTCTCACAGTTTCGTGGTTTTTATTTTAAAATGATATATAATATATTTCACGCAAAATAAGCGTGATCTTTTCTTCTTTTTTTCACCAAAATATCATTGATAAAAGCCGAAATGCTCGATTATAATAGCCACACAGGCAACCAATCACACCTTCAGACCCAAACAAAGAATCCAATATATGTTTTAATATGATACAAAAGATAATCACAGCTACGGTACACCTCTAATCAATGGGGTACAAAAGATAATTATGGCTATGGCACTCTCCCAATCACAACCTTAAGGGCTCGAATTTAGCAGCAAAACAATGTAACCTGGCTTTACTCTAGCGACTTTTTCACGAAAAGCCGAAAAACGCCCCAAGTGTATAATATACTATAGAAAGTGAGTTTTTTTTTATATTAATTTATAATTTTTTATTTAAAAAAACAAATTTTTTTTTTAATAAAACCCAAGTGCCAATAACCAAACCCAGTTGCACCAAGTATGTTTGAAGTTAGGGTTAGCTGGTTTGCTTCTCAACATGTACTTCAAGATAAAATTAATGGAAATTAACAATGCTGCTAAATATTAATTAATTTTAATACATAGAAATAATATGGATAAGTATCTCTTGTGAGTGTGTTATTACATGATGTGCATTATTATGCACACTATTTTGTCTGTAATCAATCAGTTCATGTGTGCTGTTGACCCTGCAGCCATATCTTTAATGTATGGGACACCTCTTATAGTTATATAGGATGTATAAGCCAGTCGTATATATTGCCCAATTAGCTCTATGATTATCAAATAATTAATTAATCTTAAGCTGATCATCATTGGGGTTTACTGAAGGCAATTATTGTGGTTATTAATAAATTAATATCTTCAAGAACTAAATAGAATTGAAGTAACACTCATTTTATCAATAGAATGAATATTTTAAACTGAATATTTTAGGGATGAATATTTTTTTATGTGAACTAAGTAGCGAGTGTATGATGCGCAAAGATCGATGAAAGAGTCGAATTTAGGGACATTTTTGGAGGAAATGAGTTTGACTCTAAAATCGATCTTTGCGGGTTTGAGTCCAAATCCAGATCTGGAAATTTCTGTTAACAAAATTAAGCATGGCATTTTTTGCATTTTTGGATGCCGACATGAGATCCTGCACAAACGAAACAAGAGTCTAAACGAAAAAGAAGGAGACGTGGTGTGGGGGGCAATGAGAGAATGAGGCATGGTTCTTTCTTCTAATGAGTTCCATGGCTTTGTTTCTAGATTAATTGTCTGCAACTAATGGAAGTTGCATTTGCATGAAGATAGTGGAGGAGATGGGTCTTTGTAGATTTGCAAATGTTGTTCTTAGAGTTGAACATATGTCGAAGTTGAGGGGCATTTTGGTCTGGAAAGAGTTACATTAGTAAAACCCAATAGCAAGCAACTGGATTGTTGGCCTACTTAATTACATATTGGTTTACAAACTAAAATGGCAATTACGTATACGTATGCAATGGGTATAATGCATATAGTATTTTTACTCCTGTATATATACAGAGATACGTACATATATAAATAAATATACTTTATCAATAAATTAATTACTATAATATTACCAAACGTAGCAAGATGCAGGCATTGGCATCAATAATTAACAAATTAATTATTCTTGGCTTGAAGAAGTATCTGGATATGGATATATATATATATATATATATATATATATAATAAGGTTGTGTGCGGCACGTAAGGTCTCAAAACCAGCCTAAGACGAAATTAAGTAGAGTAAGCTTTGGTCATTGGAGAAGCAAAGGATTATATTCTTCTGCTGATCATGAAATCATATCATGGCTTCCTCTCTCTCTCTCTCTCTCTCTCTCTCTCTCTCTCTCTCTCTTGTAGCCAAGGCTACCTCTCCACCCAGCCATGACTTCATATGTACGTACTGCTACAAGACAACACAAACCATACATATACTAATGTTCAGCTATATAATATAATTGCTTGCTAACCAGTATTGAGCAACCATGCCAGTGAATGTAACCGACTTTTCCATTTGTTTAATGCAACAAGTCATCCATGAGAGAGAGAGAGAGAGAGAGAGAGAGAGAGATTTTGTGGCTTCTGAGCCACTCAATGGAACATGTTTGTTGCAACTAAGCAACCCAAAACACCAAAATGATTAAATATTGATTCAAACTTTCAATGTGTACAGAATGAATGAATATGTGTATATATATGTCCATCAAATTATGAGATCAAATTCACAACACAAGTCACAAGGTTTTTTTTTTTTTTTTTTTTTTTTTGGTGCACAATCAACTTTAGGCATGCACAGTAGAAAACATGAGATTAATGATTGGGATCTACCTAATTATAATACAGACACAGAGGGTTGAGAGAGGTAGATCTAATTATGATATGAATGTTCCAAATTTTAGTGAGGTCACTACTCTCTCAGTCTCTGATTAATTATTACAGAAAAGACATCCTTTTCCCTCTCCCTCTCATGACAAACAATGTGTTTGCTGAGCTTGTGGGCATGCTTAATCAAACTAATTAATTAACAAGTGACCAGAACGGGTCTAATTTAAAATGGTATTAATAAGTTCATTATAGTGAACGGGTCTAGCCGAGTGGAAAAGGACATTGATTTGCAATGTGTGAGAAAATCTCCCTCCACCTTCTTAACTTGTTGAAAAACAAATGTTCATTATATATCTTTGTAATTGTAATTAACATTTGGAATTAAAATGTTGCTTCTAAAATAAAATTCACCTTGGCCAGATCTGAGTATCAATATGACACAGTTTATACCTGGAAGTTCTGACTTAAAATGCTCACTGCTAGCTAGCTAGTTGACCCAATTTTCTTCTTCTTTTTTCCTCCTTTTTAGTCATTTTTTTCTTTTATTTATACAGAGAGAAGGAACTAATAATTTGGATTATTTACAAATATACTTAATTTTTGGAGCTGACTTGTGAGTAAAATATATTTTCAAAAACATAATGTTAAATTGTGGATAATTTAAAAGGATGACAATAAACTAAAAAGGAGCTTGACAAAAAAATAATTATAAAATATATACCGAAGCCAAAGTCATTGTCCAAAAAATAGAGTGGTTCAATATGAAATTAGTGTTGAAATTAGATTTAGAGAAGGAAAATAACGTATCCTTGCCACTGTCATTCTCCAAATTCAGAATTGAATCAATATGAAATTAGTGTTGAATATGATTTTTCTCTTTATTATTGCTCTCTCTCTCTCTCTCTCTCTCTCGCTCTCTCTCTCACTTTCTCTCTGCTGCTGCTACTTGAGAGTGGAAGTGGTGGGTGTTAAATAAAATTGAAAGATTACGACTTAATTAATTGAGATTTTCAAGTGTATTTTTTTGCTTTCAAGGGACACAACAACCACCCAATACTCATATTACAACGACCAATTTCTTCATGCCTACATGTACAACTCAAACAGAGCAAGAAACAAATTATTAAAAAAGATTAAGCTTTAAAAACCCAAATTATAGAAACAATTAAATTAAAACATCTGTTCTTAGATACTACACTCACTTTTTCTTATTCTGGTGATTACCACAGCAATAGATAATAAATAAATAAATAAATAGGGGAAGTTTATAATTTTATTTTATTTTTTGGGTATTAATATTATTGAGGCATGTGCAACAAGGGAAAAATGGTAGAGGTCTGAAAAGCCAACGTGGTGCAGATTGATTGCTCAAAACAAGGCATGGGAATGGGCAGTAGAGGTTGCAATTTGCAAATAGGATCATGAGAATGAGACACGAGATTTTTAATCAGCACAAAACATGACCTTAAGCAGGCTGGGTTTATATCAAATGGAGTGATAACAATGGGGGGACATTAGTTCCTTGACATCCTAATCAGAGTTTGGGCTTCATCAGGAAGATAAACCTAGTCCAATGATTTGCTAAATATAAAAGATAAAAAATAAAAATAAAATTATGCCAGTAACAACTCCATCAGAAAAAGTATTTCCTAAAAAGAAAAGGTCGCACTCTTGATTTGTTGGCCAATGGGTCTAGCCAAGTAAAATGGGGCATCGACTTGCAAACTAGTGATCTCAAGTTCGAATCCTAATGGCAACGTGGCGTGTGTGTGAGTACCCCCTCCCCTTATACTTTAGACTATCGTTTCTACTTTTTTTTTAAAACTGCTTCGAAGGTGCAAACTGAGCTATTGCCTTCTTGATTTATTAAACAAAACTCGTCATACATTATCTCAATATTTAGAGAGCGCATTTTGTGCATTGGTAGATGCAAATAGAGTTACCCAATTTTTATACAACTTTTGTTTCTATATTTTTTCAGTTTTCCACTGAATACTTATGAGTGCCTAAAAAGAAAATCATTGGGTTTTACCTCATCCACTCCTCCACAGCAGAACCAAAACCACTGATGTTGAGGCTAAGTGTACACCAAGAAGTAGATATGAACCATACTCTGGTCAACCATGATACTCAAAACTTATGGCATCCTTAGCGGACCATGTCTACAGCAGAGCTACTCAAACTCCCCTAGGCTCAACGAACACAGACGTAGTCCTTGGAGGCACAGTAAAACATCCTGCAGAAGCGTTGTACGTAGATCTCTTGACAATTTCATCAGTTGACATTACCTAGACAAAGTTTATGTTAAAGAGCTATAAGAAAACAAATCAAGGAAGTCTACACTTGAAGCAACTTCAAGTGATATGAACTCAGCAAGTAGATATGAGCTGGAAGAAAGAAACAATATGAAAATAACAGCCTTAACCCCACCACGTGAATGATTTACCTGCTCAGGATGCAATTGGAGAGTCCTAGCCTGAAGAGAAGGACTTGCAAATGACACCTCAGTTGGACATGCATTGACGATAACCACAATGTATGAGTAGCTGTGCAGCACAAATGTTTATAAATGAATTATTCTACCTATCATTGGCATCATAAAAAAAAAAAATTAAGGTTTGAGATATTGATACTGACATTGGATCCAGCTGAGATAACCCTGGCACTCCTTCATGACCATCTTCAATGCTCATTACTATGACTCCAGGGACAAGTGAAGGACCAGTATTGTGGAAACGTACCCGTTCCTGGAAAATTGAATATTATGTATTAAAACTTGGGGAGTGAATTTGGTTTGTTGTCCCTTAGTGTTTGCATTCTCAGAGCATTTTCAGCTCATAATCTTCTGCTGTTATACAACAAGTATGTATATACTTTTCCTTCAATTTCAATTCCGGGATAAAAACTTATTACTTTTGTATTAGAACATAAGTGTGTGTACAAGGCCTCTCACCTGAATAGCATTTGCTGTCCTCAAACGGAATAGTGGTGAAGAGTACCTAATACGTAACAAATTTGAGAAATTTTCCACTGCAGCGATGATGTGACTCTTCTGAGGCTTAAAGGATGGATCTGCTAATCTTGGCTTGAATCTGAAACAAAGAAACAGAACCAGAAATTATTAATGGACAAAGTATACCAGTCACTCTTAAGGGTCTGATGCCAGATACACCATTAGCAAGGGTTTTTGCATCAAATGTCAACCTCACTAAGAGATATACAGGATCAAATGATGTGGAAATACATAAGTGCTTACAGCGGCCAACTCTTTTCATTTTTCTCTTTTGGAGGAAGGCCAACACCCCAATTGTTAGAACTATAAGTGAAGTCCAGCCTGAGAATCATAGCAACCAAACGTAATATATGAGAAGGACGGAGACATGTTACAGCTGGCATTCATTACTCGATTAGAAAATATGACAAAGGAGTGGGATTCTACTTAAACACAGAAAGCATCCAACTTGAAACTTGGAAGTAGTATTATGATGGAGATCATATACTCATTTTAGAAGTTAAAAATATGATTGCCCAAAATATTTTAATTTTATGTAAAAATCATAATTTAGATAGGAACTTGAGAACTAGAGGTTGACCTATTGAACCAATCACCAGAATTGTACGAGTCACGATCAAGTGATTTCGACCGCAGTATCTCATCACCAGAGTGGAAAAATGGTATTCCCTAAAATTAGGAAATCATTTAAACAATGAATGATCATACAATATACCAGAAAATTAATTATAGAAAAACTCATTATCAAACATATAAATAGTGCTAACAGCCTGCTAATATTGACATCAGAAAACTACAGTCCCAACTGAGGTTAGTCAAGCTTGCTGAAAATGGTCAACTAATGAAGTCGGAATATATTTCATTTTGGGGGTACTATACTAAGTGTCAATGCAAGTTCATTCTACTTGAAACAAATTTAAAATTTGGATCTCTCCGTTACTCACACAGAAAACAAAGACTCAGTATTTTTCATCCAATATTTATACCGCGTATAGGAGATGGTATTCAATCCATCATTATCCATAAGAGGCTGTTCGCCCAAAATGACCTGAATTTAAGAAATGTCTTGTAACCAATAATAAGGATATAAAGACAAACTCAACAGTCTTTTCATAAGTATCACTTTATAGTACACTACAAACACTTCATAGCCTATAGTCAACGCAATTGTGTAAAACAAACATCATATAGAGAAAAATGAAAAAGTACATGAATTTGTAATTAATTAACTTTTAATAGCATTTAAAACCTGTGCTAGTGCTATTATACTTGTCGCCAAGTGATTTATCCGGCATCTCTCCTCTACAGAAATTTCCATTGGAGTCTACAAGTAATGCATTGAGTCAGACCAGAAACTAAAAATCTGAAGTAAAATAAATGCTGTAGAAGTACATTGATCATACCTTCAGACTCACTATGTCAAACAGAGTTTCATTGTCATGAGCCGAAACATAATTGATCTGGAAAACAATCCAAGTAGTCAATGGTATGATTTTTTTTCATGTTAATAAACATCAGTGTACCTTTAAAACATCAATATGAGCAAATACATTAACATTGATGATCCTATTGTTGATATCTATTTGGAGGGGCATACAAAGAGAGAACATTGATGATCCTAATGTTGATTCTTTCCATCATCTTTAGAGAGTACCCTTTGATGAAACTCTCAATGCCACGAGGTATTTTTTCACTTTCCTTATCTCAAACTATCAAAATATTGGATTGGACTCTGGATTCACTAAAAATTCATCTAACATCCCTAGTCTCCAGGGTTCCTGAACTATCTCATTGGATCCTCAGGGTTGCCATTTCTCACCGGCTAGTATCGAAATGACATTAGGACTTGCTAATCCCACTTGACCGCTGGCACTCACCTATTGATCTCAAATCACACATTCACTAAATCGGTTGAGGGTATAAAAATATGGCTCAAACAACATCAAGTATATTCAAACAGGTGATCATAGACACAAAATTGCAAGAACTAAAGTCATGAATTCAGATGTGGATCCTTACAGTTTCAGTAGGGCATAATGTATATGCTACAGGTGTCCCACCATATGTCAATACTTCTGATCCTTTTACCTGCAGAAATCAACATATATAAATGCCAAGCTAGTTCATTTTCAGCTAAGGCATCAACAGAAACGAATGGTATGGTGCAACTGTGCAAGAAATAAATCATTCAGGTAAAAATAACACTAGAACAAGGAGCTTCTGTGTGAATGGTAGGAATTCATTGCTGATGTCAGATTAATGGATTGTATGAGTTATTCCAGGCTAAAATTAAATAAGTGAAAAAATGGATTGCGGCATACAGCCATATTGTTGCTGCAATCTATGATTTATGGGAAGAGACATTGAAGATTAGACAAGAGGTCAAAACAAAAGAACAAGTTGTTCATCAAATCGTGGATGAAATCAAAATGAATTAGCTCTCTTGTAGCAGAGAAATCTTCCAACCTTAGATCACAAGATTAGAAGCTAATTAAATTTTGTCCAGTTATCCATTGTTCCCAAAAGCAGGGCCAGACCCGGGTTTTTGGAGGCAAAGTGCAAGTTTAGATATTAGACAATATACTGCAACAGACTTATCCTCTGGAATTAATGTATACCTCTTTCCCTTCACAATTGGTTAGAACAAAGTCCCTCAGATTTGCAGCCATGCCAACCTGAATTACCATACTTGAATTAGATATAATCACACAAGGAAAAAAGGAATTACGGCTTATGACGACTTCTGCAATATCACCCAAAGGAAGAAAATAAGATGTGGATCCATATGTCATTTAAATAGTTACATAAAGGTTGACAAAAAAAACTTCAAAGAGATGAGAAAATGACATGAAAAAGAAACTTCAAAGTACCCATCCACAGAGAACTTCATTTCTGACTGAAAGTTCTTATCCCCCAGTGGAAGAAACCTATCAGTTCTAGTCTGCTAATGCAGCAGATTCCAACAATACAGCATTGTTGCCATTTAACAGATTTTCGTGATTGATTTGTACAGTGGACTAAGAAAATAATGGAGTCCAATGTCTGGTAAAAAAGAAAATGCTAGAAATATGAGAATGCACCAAGATGAGATACCTGAATGTGATCCTTTGATTCAGCAAGCATGTGTTCTGCAACAGCTTCTGGACCATGATCGTGACCATTAGGCTACAGAAGCAAGAATAAATATACTACCTATTAGTACTGAAACAATGATATATTCTACACAAGAAAGCACTTTTCCTCATAATAAGATTCAAAAGTGTAGTAATATCCATATTACTACTTCAATTATACAAGTTACAACAAAAGAAGTATGAATAGAGCGACGCTCTTTTTCCATATATGTTGATCATGCAAACTGCACCTCACCTTATCCCCGTCTTGAGTGATAGTGCGACACACCATGTCAAACTATTTCATAAGGGAGCACCCACTCTATTCATACATGCATATATAGTATATGCATGAAACTTAGCACACGTTAGCAAGAAGCCGACATTAAATTTGAAGTACTCTTACTACCCGATACATGATTATATACCTGCAAGAGTAGTCCAGTCACAAATCCTTGCTGAAGAGGATGGCCAAATGGAGATCCACCAAGTATCGCATCCCGTATTCGATCATTAAAACTAATACATTCCCAATACACAGGTAATAAGAATACTTGATATAATAAGGCAATTCTCTCTAGATAAACCAACACATAGCTATAGGCACTAGGCAGCGAGAAAAAGAAGGGAAACGCTAGTATATATAATTCCCACTGAATTCACATTTGACTAAGACAAGCCATTCCAGTACAAGGTTGAAGTTAAACCAAGGTACCTATCTATTTCTGTGTCTCTTCTGAATATTTGATAAGGAGAGAAATAAATCAAAAACAGGTACTGATATTACCCCCATACAATCCCATTTCCTAGTTCCAACACAGTAAGGAAAACAAATGTTACTCCATTAAAAGGAAAAGGAAAAATTGTACCTCCCAATTCCAGTTCCATGAATGTTGAACTGCGAGGCATTTATTCCGCGCCCATTGTTGGCAACTTCACCAAAATCCCATCCTTCACCATATCTTGATAAAAGGGGTAAAAAGGGAACATTGAGCCAAAATCATGCTATATATTCAAGAACCATAAACAAAACAACAGGTCCATAAAAAAATTCAAATACCAATTTCCAAAGCCACAATAATAGAAAGTGTCTTAAATGAAAATATTGAGTCGCTCGAAACTTACATATAGATACTTGAACCATCAACTCCATCCCTTTCCTTTGTTAGGCTGCAGAGTGCATCTTTTGCTTTCACCTGTGCACAAATTAGTATCTTTAGGCCCATGGCTATTGCACATCCACTCATTGCACCACGTGACTGGCTTATTAGAGTAACATACCATTGTTCTTCTCATTATATGACCCATAAGATCAAACCGGAACCCATCAACCTGCCAAAATAGTCAGATGATTAATCATTTCAGAATCTCCCGTTAAAACTTAAAAAGGATAAAAGTTCAAACGTTTTACAATCGAACAATAAATCAGTACACATTATACATATAAAAATAATAATAATTCATGCTGACCAGGAATAAAAGAGTTTTCATTTCAAATGTGACTAAGAGAAGCTGCTTTGAGGTATTTAAGACACCATTTGACGATCAAACTCTCACCTTATAATCAACTGCCCAGTGCAATAGATCATCAACAATTAAGCGCTCAACCATAAAATGCTCACTAGCAGTGTTGTTCACACATGTACTATGCTCAATAAAGCCATCTGTATTTCTTCTCAAGTAGTATCCTGGAACAATCTGTAAATAAACTTTAAATTACAACGGAAGAATGGACAAACCAATCAGGAAGACATATAAGATAGGACAGCAGTCTATATGGGATCTAATGACAAATCACGACCTTATCAAGAACAGAATTATCATCAACGGGCCCACTACCATGCAAGTGATTGTAAACAACGTCCAAGACAACGCGAAGGCCAAAACGGTTAAGCGCCTGCAACCAGCAACCAATATAACCTTTTTCCCATTATTTTTCACCCAATTAAACAGGAGGCATACAAGGGACCACTATAAGCAAAAAACAGGAAAGAAGGAGGAGAAGAGGAGGGAGGGAAAGAGAAATTATTTTGTATCTCCTGAAAGACAGCAAGTCAATGAAATTCGAAAATGAGAGAATATAGAGCCAGTTAGGAAGACAGAAGCAAAACTTAAATTGACCGTGCACTACATAACTTAATTATCTACGTCACTCAAAAGAAGCATTAAACACAAGATTCTTGGCACAGTTAGTGAAGTGACAACACAATATCCCGACCTGAACCATCTTCCTAAACTCAATTGCACGGTATGTACCATTTGCATTACTTGCATAGCTTCCTTTAGGGACCCCCCAGAGAACAGGGTTGTACCTTCAAATGACAGAATGAAAAATAAAGATCAAGCCAAAAAGTAGCTTAAATTGACAATGAAAAACAAACTGGCAGGAGCATACCCCCAATTATACCCATCGTCATTTTGGATAGCTGTAATTAGAGCTTGTTGCTTATCTGAATCTGAAGGAAACTTTTCAAGCACCTCAGGATCTGGCCATATGTCATACAGAGGAATGGTTACAAGACAATTTAACTACTTTAAGCCCAACCACATTTTATTTCTGCAACACCAATCTGTACACGGATAACTCATACATCATAATCTGCTTGGTATCAACATCAATGCGAAAGGACCCTTTCCATTTAAACTTGTTTTCCCATGATGTGAGAACCCCTGAATGGGAGCAGGCCCCACTCATGTCCCACATGCTTATCTATAATTCTTAATTATACATCTCAGCGCATTTTCTCTATGACTTCAAATGGAGCCAGATCCGGCATAGACTTGTTATTCTTTTTGGGATCCACAGACACATACATACATACATACATACATACTGTATATAAACATTACTCAGCCACATGTATGTTCTATAAGAAATCACCAACTACATCAAATTCAAAGAATGAGAGAGAGAGAGAGAGAGAGAGAGAGAGAGAGAGAGAGAGAAGAAGAAGAAGAAGAAGAAAGAAGCAGGAGTACTGAAAATAATTCAACTTTGCAGTAATAATGAACTTTTCCAGGCTGGAAAGCATATCTGCAACCAAAAAAGAACATTGTTTTATCTATTTTTTAAGTGTAGGGATTGAGAGAGAACAATGAATTCCCTTACCTACACTTTTCCAGTTCTCCTTCTCATCATCAACACCTGCAAATTGGAATGCTGGCAGTAGATGAACATGAGTTATACCAGCATTTGATAATTTCTTCAAATGAATTGCACCCGCTGAGTCCTTCAAGCATTTAAATATGTATTGTTAATTGGTAAACTCTCATAGAATTTACTTTTCCTTTCATCCATCCTGTATAATCCACATGAAACTGAATAACTAGAATGCTTACAAAAGACCAATCAGATGAAACAAGCTTGTTCAAGATACACAAACAAAGGAAACTAAGCATGACCAGTTCCAGTGTGCAGACCCTACCCACTAGACAATCACTCATGAAAAAGTTTCTTTACATTTTAATTCTTAAGTTTTTAATTAGTATACTTCAGGTATACTTGGGTAACACCCCTCTTAATACAGAAAATTTCATATCTTCTAGGAACTGCATCAATCATCAGGGCAGAATAACAGAATTACCTGCAAAGTGAAGGCAAGATATCCACCACGAAATTCAGGATGCACAGCCTGGTCACTGGCACTGTAATGGCAACTCAGTATATTAAAATGAATACCTACAGAGTTCATACAATACCAAAACAATAATCATATGTGGAGAAACGAACACATATTACTCATTAAAAGTTAAACATAACATATATCAATAGAGATCTCTTTCTAGAAAATTGGCTGAAAGTGGCATCATATTTCTTTTTGTCGCAAAGTGGCATTATATAGATCCCAAGATTTATGTTGCATCTTAGGAGAGAAGGGGAGAGAGAGAGGTTTTGAAGTGATAAAGCATAAAACTTGACACCAGACGTCTCTTTCACCAACAACTCTTCTGTGTAGCTAAACACAACTTGAAATCCTATAATGTGTAATCTTTAAGTTGTTTTATGATTTTCATACATAATTTCTAAAAGTAAGAATTGAAGCTGAGTTCATAAATACTATAAATCATATGAAAACTAGTAATTACCTGAAATCTCTTATGTGCAACTCATAAATACTTATGTCAGAAAAAGAAAGTATATCAGGTTTCTCATCTACCAATTTATCCCATCCTTCAGGTTTTATGTTATCAGAATCAAGATTGACCAACAATGTCCGCCTACCATCTGATGAGAGCCTGCTCCAACAAAAATTAAAAAATATTAAATCATGGGAAATATCAATGTGCAGGCATATAAATCAATGTCCATGACTAATTACATACTAGCGGATAGCAGTGCTGCATAACTTTAGAATATGAAAACACCTTAGGTATTATCGGATAACTGTTGGCTAAATGAGACAACCAGCATACCCTCTGGCATATGGATCGTTTGCATAGCATTTTTCAATTCTCAAGGTGCTTGGATGATATACAGACACTTCATACACGTAATAGCAGCCTTCCCAACTTTTTGGTCCTTTAGTACTCCAAACGCCATTAAATTCCTCAAGTTGCACTACTTCTAGGGGACTCCCACCTGATGGCTCCTTATAAATGCAAACACATACTTCCTGCTTTGAAAAAACAAATGATTGCTTAAGTAAGTAGGACCAAGAGAGCATTAATAAAAACCTTATAAAATATAAGATACCTGAGCCGTAGGCGCCCAAAGGTAAAGTGATACTGATTGTTTTGAATAAAGTGCACCAAGGGGACCATTATATGAGAACAAGTCATCTAGGATACCAGGTAATTGCAGACCAGTAGCATCACTGCACCTTCCATCAGCTGTATAACATGAAAACAGATAAACCATATATTCACTGGCTGGAAATTAAGCAACTGCAATTGAACTTTTATGTTGATCAAGATGCACACAAATCACACACAAGGTAGTGACTCTATGTTCCGTTATAAAAGTGTTAGAAATGGTGAATTTTATGCATTTCAGCACTCTCCATCGCATGTAGGCCTCAACACTCCCCTCATGTGCAAGGCTACAGATCAAAATTTGAAAACAGACGGTAATAATCAGTGTTCATTTTTTCTTCACCATTTTATAAGACTTAGGAAGACAATTGCTAATCTAATTGTGCGTTTATCATAACTGACTGGCAAAGACCAAATGCAACAACATTCTTACAATTGAAAGTAGCAACAGCCAATTGGCATTTGAGAAGAGGTTTGGCGTCCAAATCAGGGGGCACATTAAAAGCTCTGTAATCTTTGATATGAGGAAATTTTTCTTTCACCTAACAACAATCATTTTGATACATGGTCAGTTCTAAGAAGTGTTCGACTTATCAAGAAGTTACATTAGGCAAAAACAGCAATAAGATGGTACAAGCAAGCAAACCACGAACGACCAACAACAACCATTGATAGGTCCAAAATAAAAATAAAAAGAACACTGCTTCAACAGAAAACATAACATCTCACATTTTCTGGAAGCCCGTGTTTATCTTCTTCAAGCTTAACTTTTACATCCTCACCTGTTAGCAAAGAAGTCTCATCATACTTGATTCTTATATTTGAAATAATTATGATTCACCACTGAGTAAGAGTTGGTAAAGTCCTTACCTAGAATTCCATCACTTGTAAGAGATAAAGCAGCAGTTTTACTAGCCAATAAATAGCAGGAACCATTTCCAACATACACATTCCAAGCAATAATTGATTCACTAACCCAGAATGCCCTTGAATACAACAAGCTACCCTGCAACCCACCGATCATAACTTAGCACGAAACCTCCATGGTATGGCCATATCAAAATTCAATTTACCATTTTAATCATTCATTCTTTATCTATAATGTCAGTGACTCCAACACAACAGTAAAAAAGTTTAATCCTTTAATTAAAACCCACAACAAATTCAAATGTATTCATCTTCTGTTTCTTCAAATTGGCCATTTTTTAACTACTTGGGTTCCAATAATGATGTACACTTCAAATTTCTTGTTTTTTGGTACCAAATTTCAATGCAACATTAGCTTCCGAAATGCATGGAAAACACTCTGGAAAATCTCAACAGGTTTTGGGAGCGAGAGCAGAAACCTGAGAGGTCGAAGTGGACTCCTCTGCAGACATGTATAAGGAGGAGGCCGAGCACTGCAAATTGGGTTTTCTGAAAACCTTGGCGGAATGGAGTGGAAGTGGGAGAAAGGGTTTCACTTTGGAGGTGAAACGGCGCCGTAGAGAAGATGAAGGGCACGTGGCGCCGCGTCGACGAGGGAAATGGCAGTTGACAGTTGGAGCAGTTGGTGATGGGTAAAGAAGAAATGGAGAGGTATATAAAGGCATTGGTTTTCCTTCAGAGAAAGAGTCTGTGTGAACCTCTGAATTTTGCTGGCTTTCAGATCATTTCTGTTGCTCTACACACTAAAAATTTGTTCTTTGATTTTCTTCTTCTCTGTTTTAATTTTTTTTTAATTCTTAGTCAGTTTTATCCTAAATTGACAACCAAAATGACAAATTGTTCTTTCCAAAAAAGAAAAAGACAAATTGCTAATCACCTTCTTCCTGACTGTTATATAATGTTATCCTTGAATTAATATTTCACCAAGATGACAATTTTTTTTTGGACTAACCAAAACGACAACTTACAACTCAAAAGAAAACATAGAACTGCGTGGCAGCCCAACCTCATTTGCCAAGGTGGGTAGAATGGGATTCATTCCCATCGCTAGAATGAACGTGGGGTCACAACAAATCTGATTCTTGATGCCTGATATTGAAAAGAATTGTGGGATGGGAAAGGGATGAAAGGGAATCAAATTTTTCATGCCAAAAAATACCCCTCACAAATAATTTTTTCCATATGAAAAATTGTAGTCTTTGGAAATAAATCATATTTTGTTTAAGGTCATTTTCTTAATAAAAATGTTTTTCATTCCGATTCATGATGGATAGTAAACAACTTAATTGGAATGCATGACTCTTTTTTTTTTTTTTTGAGGACTTTATCTATTGAGAGGGATGATAGCATATTAAAATCACACACATTACACGAATGCTAAAACTCGAATCCAACACCTTGTATATATTATATATTCCCTAAATTTGGGGGATCAGGGCCTGGCCAAGGCCTCCCTCCACTCCTGGAAACACAGTGGATGGATTGAAAGAAAACAAAAATAGATGGACAAGAATATAACCTGTTACTAAAGTTAGATTATTTTGAGAATATAATAACTAATGAATTGTAGAGAAAAGTATGCAAATGAGGTGAGTGACGACAATAATGCCACTTAAGATCAGATTTAGACAAAACTGACATACAATAGTGAGGACTTGGGAGGAATGGATAATAAGGCCCGAATTTTAAGAAAATAAAAATAAAAAGCGATTTTGTCAATTACCAAAATGCAATTCACCTTTCACAACATGGCCGTGGCTTAAGCTCCCATGCCGGACCCTACTTAGAGCATTTTTAAGAGAGTATATAAATGAAATAGGCAAAATTATATTATAACAACTTATGTGGCATGTTGCCTAAGGCCATCTCCTACCATGTTAGGGCTGAACTCAAATTTTCACCTCCTAAAATATAACTATTCATGTATTTTCAGGACTCAAAATTGTTTTTCCTCCAACCTTACAGACTCATAATTTGAGTCCGCAACTTTATTAAATTGTTTAAAAATGATTAATCCCTAAAAAAAAATTTGTCATTAATTTTTCTTGACATTATTTTTGTTTCAACATTCATGATTTAATTTTTTAAACATTTTAATCTAAAAAAATTGAAATTCCATAAACATAACATTTTGCTTCACTTAAAATTAAAATGAGAATGCCATTTGTAGAATTTGAGAGTGGGATCTCATTTAGATAAATTAAAAATATTATTTTAATAATTTGATTTGAATTTCGACCATTGGATCTTCTTTTTCTCGTTAAAATAAAGTTGGAAAAAATATGTGTCGTTTATATCTATTTGAGAAAGTTTGAAAAATCAAAAAAAGTTGGTGCCCATTGCTTGACACGTGGCCAGCTTTTAAAGGCTCCAAAAGATTAGATAAAAAAAGTTTTTTTTAAAAAAAAACAAGAAGATGCATCATTGGTTTTCAAAGGGAGTTGTTCGATTCCAAGGTACCTTTGATGTGAGCCTTCCACGCGTCTAACAAGTTAGCTTTGTCCTGCCATTCCTTCACGTGCTGCTCAAGTTGGATTCGTCTCGGGCCCACAGAAATTCCGCCTGGACTGGAAAGTTGGGCCAAATTACCACCCCTCCCTATACATGGTTGGAGAAGGTTTTGGGGGCTATAATCCTAAAATTTGGGTTTGGCCCTCATGGTTGGAAATGGTCTAAGCATTTGCGTCATGAATAAAGTTGGTCACCCTATGGGACTAAGCAATGTAAGTGTACAAATTAGGCCAATTTGTTCACTTTGAAGTAGGCAATATTGGGTTGTTGGGAAGAGTAGAGTAACCTATTTGCCTCTTCCTTTGGAGCATGAAAATACTAATGTGGCAAGACAAATGAGGTTTACCTACTATTTTACCTCTCTTTTGGAGATGTTCTTAGCCGTGACACAACAATGTTGTAAATGTGTCCAAAAGTTGTGGGGCCTAATTGTCAAATTCCTCACTCAGCATGTGCCTTCATGATTATCATATGGTTCAAGGTTCAAACTAAAGAAAGCAACATCCACAAACTTTTACTTCCCTTTAATTTTTATTGACTTGTTGCCTTAAGTCTAAACCAACCCTAAACCCTATGTTCTTGAATAATTCCAGTTAAACTTGGTCTTAATTTGCTATTACAACCAGTTTAATTACCAACTGAACCTTTTGCATCATAAAGCTAATTAGATGCCTTTGATGGGATTATGGCAGACACTCACAATCAAGTTGTATGTTTGGTGTCCATGCTTCACAAAAAGCAAAATCTCTGGGAGATTTGTGATCATTTGTCATGCTCATATCTTCCATCATTATGCTACTTTGATTTGATGTACCAAGAAAAAGCAAAAGTGAGATGAAATAGCATGAGCACAATTATGGCTTTTAATTGAACAATACCATCTTTCTGAAATTTGGTTACCATAATTTGGAGATTCTAATTTGATCTCCCATTAATTTCACATCAACTACAGATTTTAGAGCAGCTAAATGCTGAAAGAGATATAGATTCAAGTCTCCATCCAACATATATATGCTAAATCAAACAAGTTAGGATTTTTCATTTCTAAGACTGGCTGGTGTTTGAAACAATTTTCAAACTGAGGCATTGTGGCCATCCATTTCATGCTGCTACCTTTGCATGTGTGACAGTGTGAAAAAGATGGGCAGCCTTAGAAAAATCATGTAACCAAAAAGTAAAAAAGCAGTTTTGGTCAATGCAGAACAAGCTTTTGGTACTTGGTGATGGGTGAAGAATCAGAACCAGGCTCATCACAGTGCACCAGGCTTCTCTTGTTGCTGAAACAGCTAATGTTACTGCTAATGCAAGAGTCTTGGGGCAGAAGACGCTGCCGCGTTGGAGGAAAGATTGCAACCGGTGGAATCTCAATGGATTTGAGCTGGGGAGGAGGGTGCTGCCACTGAGGCAGAGGTCCAGCCAGGAGAAGGTTTTGAAGGAGTGGTCCGGCTTCGATTACTGCTTGCAGTAGCTTCCCCTTCTCTGGCAATACTAATGGCTTCTCAGCTCCCAATTTTGAGGCTGCTTGTGGTTGTGGCGACAATGGTGGTGGGATCGTAATTCGGTCTGCATTTGGTGATGCAGTGATGGTTTCATCAGAGTCAGAAGAGGCAAAATGTTTGTTGTTTGAATCCCTGCCTTTTGATTCAATTTCCTCATTTTGTGCAGCAACTAGTTCTTGATCTTGTTGTTTTTGCTGTTTTTGCAGCTCTTGTTGGAGCATGAGCTTGTCCAAAACTAGCCTTTGGCATTTTGCTTGAGCCTCATCTCTCTCCTGGACGGTTCTTCTTAGGAGATCTTTGAGCTGAACAAGTTCTTCTTCTCTCTTTGCAATCTTCTCCTTTGCTGACAAAATTGTTGTCTCAAGCTCCAAGGTTGTGTACAGAAGAGAATGCTTCAACTCTTGTATCCCCTGCAGCCAAATCAAGAACATAAATTAGACATGTTCATACAAGAAACTAGCAGAAAGGGCCAATTGGGTCTTTTTCAACTTGAGAAAACAGAATTTCAGAAACTTGACAAGAATCAAATACCTCTTCCTGATAGCAAAGTTCCCAAGGACTGCACTGAACTTCCATTAGTTGCAAGGATGCAAATGGCAGAGGCTAAGGCAAATGTTGGTGGTGGCTTACAAGTGCTTGGTTTCTGCTCCCTTTCCTTGGTTTTTCTCTCCTTATCTTTCTCTTCATTCATATGAGATATGAAGGTTGAACAAAACACAAAAGGCCAAAAGCATTTATAGAAAGGTCAATTGCGCGCCAAGTGCATTCTTTGTACCCTATAAATGTACACGAGGACTAAAAATATTGAAGGAAGAAATCTGAAATCTGCAGTGAGACATAAGTCTTCATCAGCTACACCTTTTACCTTATCTCAGCCGCGCATGGTACGTGCACATGCATATTTTTACCGACGAGCGATGTAACACATAACACGTTTATTGGTTCTATTTTAAACTACACTTCTCTTAAAGAGGTGGCGTTTTAATGAAAAAATTGCATGTTTACATGTGATGGATGTGACGGATTTCAAATAGAGGAATGTAACGCGTAGCTTAGTTGTTGATTACATTACTATTTACTAATCATATCTTTCGCAGGAATACGACATCGCTACTTTTTAAAAGAGAAACAGTAAATACAATATTAACTTTATTATTCCATGAACCTAAATTTATGTTTGGTATAGAACACCACCTTCTCGAATTAAACATCAAAAAGAAAAAAAGTCATATTTGATGAATGATTAAAGCCATTTGATTTATAACACTTTTTTCCCTTTAGATTATAAGCTCAAGTGTTCTTTTTGACTATTGAGAATAAAAATGGGACGGGGCCATGTATAAATGGTTGCTATGTTTCATTTGGCCGCCCCCCCATTGCTCAAACTTTGATTCCACTAATTGGTAATAGTAACCAATAAAGAAATTGCGGCTCTAAAAACTTAGAATGTTTTCTGGGTTAGGTTGTTTTTGTTTTATATATGGAGTACATATTATTTTATGACTTTTGATGATTGTATTTTTCGGAGAATACTAGAAACCCTATATTTTATTCCTCCCTTAAAAAAGCTTATAAAATTGTTCTCAACATATCATTTTAGAGTAATGTATAAGATAAAAAGTATCCTAATTGCATCAGGGATCCTAATTGGACTCGAGCATATTCTACAAATTTCCAACGCTTTAGATTCAAACTTTCATTGCATGCTGCTTCAAAATAACTTAAGGGATTGTTAGTAGCAATCGTCCCAAAATTATAACCCGATTTGCATATGTAATTTGTGAGTAATTGCACATACTCGAAATTAATTTTAAATTTTATACATGATCAGAGTAACATAAAGGTTTTTTTCTCATTACCCTTGAGAAAATGTTTTGCCCTTTTTTTTTTTTTGGTCTTTAACCAAATGAAAACTTCACAAAATTGGCAGAGGAGATAATGGTAGGGTCTTTAGGGTAAAAAATTAAATTTATCCACTGATGAAAGGATTAAAATTAATAGGAAAATGTGTTGATCATCCATTCAGATTTTAAGATTTGTCCAAACAATGCTTTGCGTGTGGGTCCTCCAACGTCTAAATGCCATGATTAGTCCACCATCTCCAATTCTCCATGCCTCAAAACACATTCACATGCACACATGCAATTATATTCAACACGAAATATAAATAAAAACTCATGTGGGCTCTCGTGTGGTGCAATTAAAATGTGACACATCATAGAATAGGAAAAAATGAATATTTTCTTCCATTTCTCCATTTTTAGAGAGCACGACTTCACTCGTATAGATTTGATGTTATCTTAATTCATTTTTCCACCTGCTTTTGTCACTTGAGCAAATCTTAATCCTAGCTCTAATCGTGATATACAATTTATGTTGTTTGCCTTTCTTTTTCTTTTCTTATAAGTTATGATATAATAATCTTATGAGAACATATAAACGTTTTGATTCTCTCGGTCTATTGTTAATTAATTTTACATCGAACGATACACACATTAACACGATACGAAAACCAAAAATCTTAACTTCAACATGTGGACATGAGAAAACTAGCGAGGTCCAACTAGTCAAAGGGTACTCACAATTCCAATATGTTTCAAAGTTTGTTGTCAAAACGAGTAGCTTTTTTCGGTTTTGCTTCAAGTTGGGTGATTTGTTTAGAGTTTGCTTTTTCTAGTTTCGTTCGTGCAAGAACGCGGATTGGAGTTGTAAAGGGTGATTGATCATGATGTAAGATAAAGAAAAGAATCGACCTCTTTTGTCACTTGCTTTGCTTCAAAAAGATCTTTTGCATGTGATTAGAGCGATCGGTGCTGTGGGGCCCAGCGCTTCACATTCTCATAATTAGATCATAACATCAACTTATTCAAGATTAGTCCACATCATCAGAATATTATATAAACAAAGAAAAAAAAAATCATAATCACCAGTGATTGGATGAATGGTAAGAACAAAGTACTGCAAGGAAAATTTACTAAAATCATGAGATCAAAGAAATAATAACATCCTCCCCTTCACAAAGCAACCATTAAAATGATGGAGTATTACAGCTACAATTTGAAATGTATCAGGTTGAGCATTCTAAACCAACATCTGCTGATGATATCAAGAGAAACTAGATCAGCATGAAACTTTACAAGTTTAGAAGCACTTACAAAAGAAATGCTCATTCACATTTATTTACTTGTGATTCAATAAACATATCATTTCTAGAGTTAGACTTAAGTTGGAGCTTCTTTTTAAACTAAAACATCGACGAATCGAGGCGATTTCTTCAATAAGCTCTCGCATGTGAACATTTTTAACATACAACTACTTAGGTAATTTGGTAAGAACAGAGTATTGCAATGATAGAGTAATACAGCAATAGGATTGAGCATTCTAAACCAACATCTGCTGATGATATTAAGAGAACCTAGATCAGCATGAAACTTTACAAGTTTAGAAGCATTTATCCTAAAAAGAGAGTAATTTTATATCAAAAAGCACAAAGACAGGAGATGACAATTACGTGTTTGCTTTTTATGTTACCAAAAGAATGTAGTGCCAAGTTGAGAATAACCGACTCAGAAATCTCTCCGCATCTTCACTTTAATTGAAATTTCCTTGTATGACGTGATCTTCTTGGCTGCTCGTCGCAGCGGCCTTGTAGATGATCTTCGACATTCCTGACCTTCAGATCTTGGGGCACTGTATCCTTCATCCTCTTTTTCCACTGAAGAACATGTTGGGCCATTTTCATGAACCACATTATCACATAGAGAGACAGGAAATTTGTCGCCGTTGGTCTCAACCAAGTCTTCAGTTGCTTCCTGTTCTTCAGTTTTAAACCTTGCAGACTGCCTTGTCAAACGTCTATTAGGAAACCATAAAGAATTTGTAAATATAGTGAAAACCTACTGAAAATATATACTTGCTTAAAACAATCAAACATACACCAACAAACCTTTTGTTGTCAGGCTTCTCCTTAGCCTGGACTGCTTCAATAGTAGGAGTTTCTTTTTCTAGTAATGAACATGTTGGACCACTTTCATGAACCACGTTATCACGTAGAAGATAGACAGGAAATTTGTCGCCGTTGCTTTCAAACAATTCTTCAGTTGCCTCCCGTTCTTCAGTTTTAAACCTCGCAGATTGCCTTGTCAAACGTCTATTAGGAAACCATAAAGAACTTGTAAATAAAGTGAAAACCTACTGAAAGTAATACTTGCTCAAAGCAATCAGACATACACCAACAAACCTTTTGTTGCCAGGCTTCTCTTTAGCTTGGATTGCTTCAATAGTAGGATCTTTTTTTTCCACTAATGAACATATTGGGCCACTTTCATGAACCACATTATCACATAGAGGAGACACGGGAACTTTTTCACCATTGGTCTCAAACATATCTTCAGTTGCTTCCCGTTCTTCAGTTTTAAACCTCGCAGACTGCCTTCTCAGACGTCTATTATGAAACCATAAAGCATGTGTAAATAAAGTGAAATCCCACTGAAAACTTGTACTTGCATAAAGTAATCAAACATAAACAAACAAACCTTTTGTTGTCAGCCTTCTCTTTAACTTGGACTACTTCAACAGTAGGAGTGCCCAAAGCTGCATGCAAATAAATATGTGAAAAATGTTAGCACAGTATCAAGATCCCAGAAAACAATGAGACGCCAAGTTAGTATTTACGCAGATGGTTTGGTTGTCGTTCCCTTTTGGTACAAGGCCCATTCTCCTTGTCTGCTTGCAAGGACTCCCCTGCCTCAGCGTATTTAGCTGAATATCCCTAAGGGTAGTGAAAGGAAATATGTAAACAATAAATAGGTCAATGAAAACTTTCAAAGTTTAATTAAGAAACCACACAGGCATCCGCAAAGTACCTCATTTTCTGTATTTTGGCATGTTCCTCTTTTCTCTCTCTCCTAGGAACACGGGTTTACAATTCAATAACAAAGTTTATAACCTTACAAAACTGACTAAAGTCTTTAAGTAGATAAACTGACCTCAGCCTCCAGTTTTCCCACTTTGAGCAAACCATTTCTGCATGCAAGTTCGTGCTGGAGTGCCTTTAACTGAAAAGTAAAAATAGATAATTGTTAATTCATGCTAATTTACTTGAATTTAAAATAGAAAGTGAAGGCATACACTATTCAGACTTCATCAGTAGACACTTGACTTACCCTATCTTTACCTGAATTGAGTTCCTGCAAAATCGAAGTAGAAAACGAATTCTAAAATCAGTTTATGAAATTAGCAGGCATCTTGGTAGATTTGAACAATCAACAACTAAAATGCGCAAAAAGTACCCCTAACATCTGGCCATTTGCTTGGGCAAGTTGCAAATTCTGTTGCTGTACTTTTTGCAGATTGATTCTCAAGCTCTGTAACTCTATTCTGCTCAATTCAATGATTTTGCTTCCAAATAGAGTTAAGGAAACCGACGAAGCATGCCAAACCAGACTAGGAATATCAATCAGAGAAATACACAATAAGTAAAATAGATAGCCAAGGATACTTTCTGTCAGCAAGAAGTTTGATCAGTGTCCTATTTTCCTGTGGATTTAGCAAAACCAAAGTAAGCTAAACCAACTACATCATCAACTTATTTAGATATAGGGATTATGAGAGATGCAACTAAGAATGTACCTTCTGTAGATTGTCAATATACTCTTTATTTGTAAGTGAGTCAAATTGCTGCTTCACCTGTTGGATTGCTGGTTTAGGCTGCTGATGCTGCAAGTTGCTTATATCAGCAAGCCTCTTCCTCGAGGTGCTTCCAATTGAAGATCCCTTTGCTATTTTCCCTCCTTTTATCTTGTTATCTACACCAAATACCTGTGTCATTTTCAGCAAAGCCTAACCTTGCAAAAAGCCCAATCCATAATTGGATACCATGAAATCAAAGAAGAAGTAGACGAGAATTCCCAAATAATGGAAAGCTCCCCAGACTAAATCAAGTAGCTACACTAGCTAGCTGCAGTTAAAAAAGTCTTCTTTTCCTATATTTTCTCAGTAATCAAACAGAGCTTATCTCAAACTCCAACAAATTTCCACTAGATTCTACACAAATGAACCCTAGAAAACCTCGATAGCTCCAAACGATTCTCAGAACTTCAACAAATCCTAGCCCTATGAATCCCAACCAGCACAAGAATTCGCGGTTGCAGTTTCACAAACCGTAACCCTCAAACATTAATTGTTAATCAAGAAATGAAGCTATACCGCAAAATCCAATGCTTATTCATGTTGATACACAAACACTAGCTGAAGATCGTTCTTCAAATAACCTAAAAAGGACTAAAACAAATACAAACAGCTCAAAGAAAATCATAATTGGAGAAATTTACCTCCGGCACCGCTTTCTGTGCCACGAACGACGAGACCTTCCATCGTGAAACCCGAGCTGAAGCCCTAATCTCTCTTTCTTTCTCTCTCTAAAATCTCATTTCCTGCGACCGTGAGAAGTGTTGGAAAAGAAACGCCGTCGTTGGACTGTATTGGAAATTGAATAAGGAGGGAAAGAGAGAGACTGTAGGAAGATTAAATTCGTAAATATGTTGTGATAGGCTCGGGACACCTACGGCTTTCCGAAGCTAATATCAGCCTCGGAGGACCGGAACTCAAATCAAATTGGGCCAATAGCCCAAAACAATCCCATTGGGCCCAACTCAATTCCATTTGTTAAGACCTAGCCCAAAAAAGAAAATACCCAATTCGTCAACCCAAATAAATAAAAAATGTGACTAGTATCATTGTATGTATAGGGAAGAGGTTTGCTTATAACAGTTGTCCACTATTTCTAGCGAAATGTTAATAGTTGATGCATGTGAACCTCATTCTGTGATTTGTATATCATTAAAGTTAGTATTAACAGTACTTAATGACAATAAGCAGGTCTTTATTCGCGAAAAAAGCTTCCATGAGATCGTTCGCAACGGGTTATCATATAGGAAAGAGGTTTGCTTAGAAATATCATTGTATGTGTAAAGTTAGTATTATACAAATATCATTGTTTGTCTAATGTAGGGAAGAGGTTTGCTTAGAACACTTGTCCATTATTTCTCGTCAACTGTTAATAATCGATGCATGTGAATCTTATTATGCGAATCTTTTCTTGCGAAGAAAGTTTCCTTGACATCGTCCGCAGCGGGTTATAATACTGACGTGGTGAGTCTAATCACTTTAATTAAGAAACATTATCTCATATAATTATTTCCCAATGACAATGAGGTGTGTTACGCAGGTACAATGGATGAGATGAGAGGAAAATGGGCAAGGCATATGTGACACATGGTTTTGGTCGTATAGTCTTACCGTGGGCCATGTAAGCCATAACTCAAAATTTGACTCTTGTGTGTTTAAATCTTATGGCCAAAGTCGGGATAAAATTCAGATGTGTAAGTTTGATTCTTGTGGGCCCTACGCATGATGCAACATATCACAAGCCTACATTTATTTCTTTCCTCGTTGGTTTAGAATCTTTCCACTTCAAAAGAACAAGAATTCATCATAAAATGCTTCTATTCCTCTTCTTTTTTTCCTTCTTTTTTTCAACTTACAATTATCTAATTAATAACCAATCGGATGAAAGCTTTCTTGTTCCTCCTTTTCTTTGATGGGAATTTTTTGTTTTTGTTTTATTATAATTTTGACTCGAAAAGCATTTTCTTATCTCTTTATTTCATGTGAAAGAAAAAGCTTTATGAGTCATGCAAAAATTTACAAAGCACGAAAACGCGTCTAATTTTATTCGACTTTTTTCATGTTGACACAATGAATCGTACTTTTCTTCCTATCAAGACAAATAATACAAGTAGACGATTAAGCACAACTTGCACATTCTTTTTATCCCAAACGCAATTTGCAGGTCTCTTTCTCTAATGAAACCCAATTGGTATTCATACAATAAAATAGACATTGTATAGATCAAGTTGGAGTACGTATCAAGATATATGTATACAAAGTTTTAACTTTGCACTTACAAAAAGAAATGTGCATTCCTCCCCTTATAGTCCTTCCCGTTTATTTATTTGTTATTTAATGTAATATCATTTTCAAAAGAGAAACTTACTCGAAACCGAACACTACTGTAGCGGTATTCCAAATCAATCACGCATTGTCATACATTTTAACTTTCCCACATGAGAGTGTATAATTGACTTGAAATACCTTTATAATGACATCCCATTGCACGAAAATTCTACTCCATTTCTAGACTTTGACTTAAGTTGGAGCTTTTTATTTATTTATATAACTTAAATAACATTAGGCTTGTAACGTGTTCCCATGCTTTGGGGCATATTTTTTATGGTGCTTTAAAGGGTTTTGTAATCAAGAACATCTTTGGCAGTGTTTAGTAGAAGGACTTAAAAGTGTTTATGGGTTATAAAACAAACACCTTCCATATGCTTCTTCAAGAAGAAACCTTAAAGCATTTTTCAAACAAACCTTAAACATTATGTTTCTTCTTGAATATATATAGAGCTTCAGTTGAGGGACATCAATATAGGGCTTACAACATAATATATTTTAATTATCCGAATTGTCTAATTTTCAAGTCTTCACTTATAGATCATCATAGCAAAAATTCAGGCAAATTAAAAATCATTAAGGCATCTAGTTGGAATCAACAAAATAAACGAACACGGTGCTTCAACAAAAGGATATAATAACAATCATCTAATTGAGTGATCAAATAATTTCGGATTCAAGTGATTTTTTTATAGAAATAATCTTTGAGAGAATATATAACAACTAAACGATTTGGATCATTGAAATACAATACGTGATAAACCCTACAAAAATATCTCTCAAATAAGCTCTATATCCACCATGCAATAAGGCTGCATTTACTTGTCATTGTTGACATAATTAACTTACTGTTAGTCCTATATTGATCACACGCATTTCACCATCAACTAATTGAGACAATTACTACATTCCAACGACTGTGAGTTTATAATAATTTCAAAAGCTTGCATTGTCATATGAACCAATAATATGAATGTCAATGAGTCAACATATGCTGCCCACTACACTAGAGTAGTGATGATGTAACCTTAATTCGTACGTGACTTTATTAATGTCACATCCACATGACCCTTGTGTTTCAAATTACTATACTGTCATTGAGTTGAAGTTCAAATTACTATACTGTCATTGAGTTGAAGTTTTTCACATTTTTTATGACCATTTTGAATAAAACCATGCAAACAACTTAGATTATATTATATATATAGTCGTTTTGATATGCAGACGTCCGAATATTATTACTGTAAAAATGTCATTGTAAATATAGAGGAATACATGACGTCTGTAAGATATTATTAACGTTCGAACATTCGTATATGAGAAATATATTTTTAAAAGAGTGATAGAATTAATTTACATTTTTACATAACAGGATTGTGAATTCTTGGTTGGAGGTGAGGGCCTATGTAAAAGTAACCTTCTTTGATCTATTAGATTGATCTTTATGCCAAGTTTATTATAGAGAAAAGTATCTCATAACTGATCACGGAAAACACGTACTTAAACCTTGAAACTGAAATACACCTAATTATTTTCAGTTTCACTACTTTCTTACTGCTGTATTTTGTATATTTTCCCGATATTAATAGTTACGTAACACAACATGTTAGATTGTCTGTTAAAACACATTTTTTTGTTACAAAATTTGAAAATTAAAGCCAATCAATATACATTTCTTTCTTCATATCACAGTCACAGCCGATTTATTTGAAAAAGATCAAATTGTCTTGTCTCCATCATCTTTTGTTCATTTTTTCTGGAGAGGATTATACGAAAACAAAGTTTCTTGGTTTGTTTTTAATGTGGAAAAACAAAATGTTGAAAATATATTCTTGTCTCCATCCTTTAATTAATGCAACGTTCACTTAACTTGACTCCTATCAATATATAATTTTTTCGTCATAAAATTATATTTTTAATTGTTTATTTTGTTTACTTTTTTTAATAGTAACTTTGATGTTGTTGCTGCTGCTAATTAATCACAGTTTCTGGTTGCAAAATTTATGAACTAGATTTTATCAGGATGGTTTTGTATGGATAGATACTTTACTATAAATAAAGTTTTTTTTTCTTTTATTTTATTGTTTGTGAGTACATCCTATTTATGGGGCTTTAAATCAATGATCAAAATTAAAATAAATATATAAATTGTACATTTTTCAGAAACTAGTATTCATTTAATTACTGATATCTTCGTTTTTCGATACAAGCAATGCTGAGGGAGGGGAAAATTGAAACCTAAGACCTCAAGTGCATGAGTAAATACTCTTAATTAGTTGAGTTACGAGTCCTTTGCATTGACATCTTCGTTTTAGATGATCAAACAATTATGAGATATTACAAAGATAATACTTGAAAGATAACCTAAAATATAGACGATTCCAATCCTTTAAATACATTATTGGATAACCCGAAGAAAAATGTATGAACTTTTGTTAAAATAAGTACGTCATCCGCATACAAAAATTCATACCATAAAATGGCTAAAGAAGATGAGCTGTAGTGTTTCGTCCAGGTAGAGCTATAATTGTGATGTGGGTAGCTAGCCGACTTGCTCACCTTCTTAAATTTTTCATTTGGCATTAAAAATTATTTTTATTTTTATTTTGCAAAATACTACCTCTTGGGGTCCTCACAAGTCACAGCATATAATAATATCACACCAATTTATTTATGTGTGAACAATTATTTTGTCAAGGACAAAATTATATTAATTGCCGCTTTCTAGGAAAATATTTTATATATAATAAAAAATATAAACGGATATCACTCTACCAACCTAAATGCAAATTGCATTAACAAGTACAAATCAAACAATAGTAATGTATGGTAGTGATAATTAGGGCTGTTTGGGAGTGCTTTTGGAAGGGCTAAAAGCTTTTTTTGATAACCGAAAACGCTTCTGACGATGTTTGACAGAAAAGTTTAGAAATGCTTCTGGGCCATAGAAGCTCTTTTTGGAGAGGTACATGACATGTGCTTCTTCAAGAAGCACTCGCAAGTGCTTTTTTAGTAAGCACGTCAATTTTTTATGGAATTTTCTACAACTTTATAACAAAAACACTTTTATTAAAAGCGCTTACGAACAGAAGTGTTTCCTAAAGAAGCAATCCCAAACGAAAATCACATATGCAACCCAGGATGCAAAGAAGGTCGGTCTTATTAATGGAAATATAGTATATATATAGTGAGCTTCTATTGATAGACACTTTTACCCTCCGTTTGGTTGAAAATGACATAGAATTTTAAAATGATGGAATTTAGATTTCCATCATTTCAATTTATGGCAATTGAAGATTTCAGTATTTTGATTTATGTATGTCGAATTTTGTAAATTATAGAATTTTGTAAATGGCACTATGGAAATTGTGAAATGACGCCTATTTTAGTGGAAATTAAACTTGAAATTTTATGCCCTAATTTTCACCATTTTTCCCTTGTGTTATTTAATAAATTTCATCCTTAAGTTACTAAGCAATGGAATTGTTAATCTCTCCTCTTAAATTTCTGACTTTTAGTTAAATTCTGAGTTATTTTTCATCATCCAAACGGAGGGTTATAGGGTCCACCACACATTGTTTTTAAATAATCCGAACTATGTAAGTTTTAGATATTCCATCAAAGATCATATCTGCAAAAAATCACTTGAATCCGAAACTATTTTGACCACTCAATTAGATTATTGTTATTTTAGTATTTTCTTGAAGTATCATATTAATTTATTTTGTTATTAGCAATTAGATGCCTTAATGATTTTTAATTTTTATGATTGTTTGCGAGGATGATCTATGAATGAAGACTTGAAAAATAAACGATTTAGATTGTTTAAAAAATAATTCGTAGGGTACCCTAAAAGGCGTCCCTCAAATAAAATTATTTAAAAAATCCCTCAATAAAAATGGAATATATATATTAATTTTAATTATTAATGTAGTGGATGTATGGTCATAATAAATTAGACAAAGACACCTATCTATTACTGCATGTCCAATTCATATGCCAAATATTCCTACATGCATCCTCATCAGCAAGTTCCTCATGATTATTTGCCAGGATATCATTTTCCTTAATTAGTTTTTTTTTTGGATAAACAATTTTTATTAATTAGTTTAAATATTATAAAACATTATTATAACACTAGATTATTGTCTTCGTCCCATGAATTAGCTGCTATCATTAAATTAAACCTGTAATCCATTATATGGCCAAAGCGATGAAGCATAATAATTAATAATCAAGAAAGACAACGCAACATCCAAAGTTCACAACAACCATGGTGCTTATTTTGTTTATATAAAAAAAAAAAAAATATTGTGGAAACAAACAACTTATGATGGATAACATTTTAATTTCATGAACCTAAATATTTATCAACAACTTATGATGGAGTCTAATCCAGTAAAAAATGATATTAACTTGCAGATCATTGATATAATGTTTGAAAATCAATGGCACCTTGATAGTGTGTGTGTGTGAGATACACAAATCCCATTGTAATTTTGACTATCGTTTGTATTTTAAAAAAAATTATCAAAAATTATTTCATAATTAGTTTGGGGATTATGAGTTATTGATATGCTTATAATAAAATGAAAAAAATATTGTATGTAAGAACAAAATCCCTTTTCAGAGCATTTTCTACAGCCTCGTCAAAGGCTGGTGGGCGCTGTATTTGGAGAGCCCTGTAGGAAATGTTCACTCCAATAGAAATGCCAAAGTCAAGCAGCAAATTAAGGATCCTAATTTTAGTCAACAACCTTAAGGAGTGCTTGTCAATTTACTTTTCCGAATAAAATATGTTTTCTTGTCAACCTTTCTGGTCTGTAAATGTTGTTGGTATATGAAAAAAAATAAAATAAGAATCATCACACAATAAAAATTGGCTCTTCAAATTGCCAGGTAGATAAACAAAATACAATTTAAAGAGTCAAATTAGCTTGTTATGTTAGAAATGTTCTTAATTTTGTTTTTGGCTTATTTGAGCAAATAAAAGAAATTTGAAAACTTTTGTTTTGAGGTTTTAACTTGCAGTAAAAGTTGTTTACAACGAGAATAATACTGTTTTGATATTCGATCAATCACAGTATACCAAATGAAAAAATTATCCCCTATGACATAGCATGATTGTCCGGGTATAACAAAATAATGGAGGGAAGAGGACTTTTAGGTGAGCCCAACAATCTTTGCTGCCTTTTCTAATTTCTACAAGCAAAAAGGCGCTTTTTATAACAGCGAGCCCGCCTCCGTCTTCACCTGGCAAAGCCGAAAGAAAATTGCCGAAAGCTGCAATCTTTGTTTTGAGATCAACTGCTAAAAAACCTTCAATATTTTTCTAATCAAACCAACAAATGAAAGCGAAAAGAGTTCTTGTCCGCACTCAGAGGCGGGAGGTTTATAGGTTGGAATGAGAACATTCATAACTTGCAGCAAAGAATCTTAATCCGCAGGCAAAGCAGCAAGAAAATCTAGTTTTAGAGAACAAGAAAGAGCAGAAAAGAAAAGGCTCTTAGCATTTTGAAGAAAAGGCTTTTAGCATTTTGGATAAGTTCTCTTTCTGAATCTCTATCGGAATTTTTAACATTTTAAAAAGATTTTGATTTGGCTTTCTTCCCATCTATCCCTAGATTAGCAAGCAAGGTAAGAATGTAAGTGACTGAAGGTGTCTGCAAGGGAGATTTAGGGAGAGAGAGAGAGTCATTATATTTCTCTCTCCTACTCCTCATATCCTCCCAAGTCCCTTGGGTTATCCTAATCACCAGCCTACCGCAGCCAAAAGCCACCCCCCCTCTCCCCCAATCTTTCCTTTCCACAAAACCCTCCGAACCCTAGCAGAAAAGTGAACACATTTTCCCAATTAAATTATTGCAGTGTTTCATTATTATAATAATTTTTTATTATATAAACAACCTCACATTTCCCAAGATTTGCAGCTTCCCAAGTTGTTGTTTGTTGTTATTACTGGGCAGCATTGGAGAGAAAGATATCTATCAAAGAAGAGTCTTTTATGCAGAAGCGTAAAAACACAACAGCAGCCAACAACAAACAAATACCCTTTGGCCCTCCCTCATTATTGTTCTTTCTTTCATCCTTGCTTTCAAGGATGCTTCCTACCACCTGCATTCTCTTAATATGCCTCTTGAGCTCTCTCTCCCCCCTCACCAAAGCGTCTTCCCTCAACCTCACCCTCCCTCACCAACACCCCAACCCTGAAGCTGTTGCTCAAGAAGTACAAAGGTAAGCACCAATGAGCCTCAGCCCCCCAATCATTTCACACAAAAAACACACACAAATTGAAAATCCCCATCTGGGTTGTGCTCATTTTTTATTTTACAAAAAAGGTTGGCTCCCATTTTTCAATCAGTAGGTCCTCAACAGCTAAAACCCCTGTCTGGGTGCTGTACATTCTAGTGTTAATGCTCAGGGCCACTCTGTTTTCAAAGCACTGAGCAAAAATCCCAGCTTGGTTTTTCTCAAATCAGGCCCCTTTTCTTCTTTTCTGTGCTTTACTCAAGCATTTTGAGCTGTAAGACCCAAAACCCCCATCCGGGCATTGCTCATTTTCTCTGCATTTCCCTCATTTTCCCTCTAACAAAGCAGAGCACTCTGTTTTTTTTTTTTTAAACTGTTCAGGAGAGTCAATGCATCTCTATCCAGACGCCAAATGCTGTCCCTCGAACTCAAAGAACAACAACAATGTCTAATCGGCAACCCAATCGACGATTGCTGGCGCTGCGACTCGAACTGGGCCAGAAACCGCCAAAAGCTCGCCGATTGCGGCATAGGGTTCGGCCAAGACGCCATGGGAGGCAAAGGAGGCCAGATCTACATCGTCACCGACTCGTCCGATCGGGACCCAGCCAACCCAGTCCCGGGCACGCTCCGCCACGCCGTGATCCAAACGGAGCCCCTCTGGATCATCTTCTCCGCCGACATGACCATCAAGCTCAAATGCGAGCTCATCGTCAACAGCTTCAAGACCATTGACGGCCGGGGCTTCAACGTCCATGTCACCGGCGGCGGCTGCATAACACTCCAGTACGTCTCCAACATCATCATACACAACATCCACGTCCACCACTGCAAACCCGCGGGTAACACTAACGTCGCCTCCAGCCCCACCCACGTCGGGTGGCGTGGAAAATCGGACGGCGACGGCATCTCCCTTTTTGGCGCTCGCAAAATCTGGATCGACCATTGCTCGCTCTCCTACTGTGCCGACGGCCTGATCGACGCCATAATGGGGTCCACAGGGATCACCATCTCGAACAGCTACTTTGCCCACCACGACGAGGTGATGCTTTTGGGACACGACGATAAGTACTTGCCGGACTCGGGAATGCAGGTGACGATTGCGTTCAACCACTTCGGTGAGGCGCTGGTGCAGCGTATGCCTCGGTGCAGGCGCGGGTACATACACGTGGTTAACAACGACTTCACGCAGTGGGAGATGTATGCTATCGGCGGTAGCGCTAACCCCACCATTAACAGCCAGGGGAATCGGTACACTGCTCCCCAGGACCAAAACGCCAAGGAGGTAAAAATTGTAAATTTCTGTAAAGTTCGGGTCTTTTTTCATTTTTTTACTTCTGGGTCCGCGGGAAAACTGAAAAAAGGTGAAATGATTGTTTCATGATATTGGGAATTGGTTCTTTGGCGAGTCCCACTTGGAATGGTGGAGCGTGGGGGTTTTACTCACGCGCTTCCATGTTCGGCTTGTCACTTGGAGCATGCATGTCAAAATGGGAAATGGATTCTAACTACAGAACACTTGTATGGCGGGGCGTGGGATTTAGAATGTACCACGCGCTTCCGGGTGGGGCTGGTTTTGTTGGAAATGAAAATGGGTTTTGGGTAGATGAGGGTTTTACTGTATATCTTGTCTGTGAAAAATTGTTTTGAAGTTGAAAGGACAATGATTATATGATAAAGGGGGGGACGTCTATGTCATACAGAGAGAGAGAGAGAGAGAGAGAGAGAGTGAGTAGTGGCTGACAGTGAGCATTTGCAGCTGTTAATTTGGCATGACCTGTTGACCGCGATGATAGTACGAAGAACCCTAATTCATTTATTTAATGTTTGCTGTGTGAACAATTCACAGGTAACGAAGCGCGTGGACACGAACGAGGGGGATTGGTCCGACTGGAATTGGAGGACGGACGGGGACATAATGGTAAATGGCGCGTTTTTTGTGCCCTCAGGAGCAGGAATGAGCACTCAGTATGCGAGGGCCTCAAGCACTGAGCCCAAGTCGGTTGCCCTCATCGACCGGCTCACAAACAACGCCGGTGTCTTTGGTGACCCCAGGTAACACAATATTTACTCTTTCAACTGTATTACCTGTCATAATGAGGGCCTTCATGTCTTCCGAATATAAATCTCATCATAAATTACCAAAATGCCCCTGCTTTGCATATTTGGTTGCTGGCATTTTACATGCATCCTGCTTGCTGGGTTTTGGGTTTGAGAATAATAAAATACAAATAGTGTGAGAAGAGCAAAGAGAGAGTGAAAAATGGAGCTGGGTTTTTAGGGGGTGCACGTGATCTTGCAGGGCAGTGGGAATCTAGCTGCTGACACTGCAGCCTTACAGTTCAGTTGTCCATTGTCTTTCTAATTCTACTTTTAGGGTTTTGGCCAAAGGGCCATGGTTATTATTAACTTATTAGGGTTTATTTATTAGTTAAATAATTTTGGGTTTGTTTTAAATTTAAAGTATGACCTTGGGATTAGATTTGAAGTATGTCCCCCCCACTCTTACTCTTGATTTTGGCAGTTTTATTCTTTCTAGGTTGCTTGGGGGGTTTTGACCATTTTCACTCTCAAAAGACCATCTTGTTTTAGAACTCCCAAAATGATGCAAACTTGCAACGGACAAAAGGCCAACGGGTGTGAAAAATGATAGCCCACATTTGCAAAACTATTATACTATTTTACAACTACCCTAAATACCAAATCTGCCCACAGTAGGGTAGGAGGGCTAGGTTTGTGGTGAGATAATTAATTACTGTAACATTGCTAACAGCCAATGGTGTCCCCATCAGAAGCTTGTGATGTTATGTTATTGGTGAATGTGTGTGTCAAGGGAAAGGTAGAAAAGTTGCAAATGGGGCCTTTTTGTCTTTTGGTTGGCTTGGGTTGTAGGAGACCCACCCCAGGTCATGGATTAGTTCGGCTGCGTTGGGAAGGTGACTCAGTTATATTCTCTTCATTTTGCTTTCAGCGAGTAAATGTGGGGTCCACTTTTGATTTTCAGAAGTGAGTGTGGGCCCACTTTTGATTTTTTTATTATTCATTTGGCCCACTCCGGATTTGATTTAACCAAAACATGGACAGCTTGCCCATGCATAGAATTGGCCCAGGTCCTGAGTCTTGACCGTGAGACCTTTCCTTTTTTCTCTTTTTTTCTGAACTTGGCTGAGAGGTCCCTGCTTCTGATCCTTCCTGTTTTAAGTTTTAGTTAATTTAGAGATTTAAAGTCTCTAAAGTATAAATTATATAACTATTCTTTAGGGATTTAAAGGTAATCAAAAAATGTCACAAACTTATAAGAATTCAGATAGATGATGGAGTTTTTAAAGTTTGGAGGTAGAGAGAGAGGGTTGGAGATTTTTGGTGGTTATGGTGACAACATAAGAACGGGATTTGGACTGACCCAAAATTACTGATCAATGAGCCGGAGTCGGCCCAACCCAACCCAAGTCTATGAGCAATGAACTACAGTGAACCAAGGATTGTGGGTTGTGAACCGACCCAAGTTGGGCTTTAGTTGGTGTGATATGTGAGGATTCTTTAGGTCGTTTGGCACCAACTGTTTGTAGAGTTTATTTAGAAATGTTAGGTAAATCTTAACATGCAAATGACAAAGACTTTGATTCAATCTGGTGATTTTGTATGTTCTTATTCGTGTACTTACTGCTAGATAGTGACAAGGTCATCTCATGCATGTCGGTGGAAGTTCTTAAGACTAAGAAATATATTCTCTTTTCAAACCTATTGGCTCTCATGAGCCGGAGCTGGAGCCGGACCAAGTCCATGAGCCATGAACTATAGTGAGCCGAACCCCAAGTCCAGCTGTTTGTATTACTTCCATAAGTGATTGCTTCTCTTTCTGTCAAATTTTCCTGGATCTTTTTGCTACCTTCTTTACCAATCCTTTATCCCAAAATGGCAAATGCAATTCCAACAATTTGAGAAAAGGTTTGCCAAAATAAGTGAGCTCACCCCACAGGCTCCTCTTATCCCATGTGAGACCAACCCCTTTCCCCAAATTTCCATTCTCAGATTTGTTTATCACTGAATGCTAAGGACAGTCGTCCTCATGCGCGTGGCCAACTCTTCACAATAATCTCTTGTTCATGTCCATGGGGACCTCATGACGTCTTAAAACTTGTTGCAAAGTGTTTTCAGTTACATTTATTTTCGTTCCCTCTATTCTTCTGATAAACCATATGTCATCATTCATGTCTTGATCTAAATAATTTACTGATTTTGGTTGTTTCAACTATTGTCATGGTATAGGAGCAGTACCAGCGTATCACACCCCGGAGATGACGGCGGTGGGACCATCACCGATGGCACCAACACAGGAAGTGAAGGGTCCAGCGGCGGTGACGGAGACTATTTTGGAATGATATTTGGCAACGGTGCTCCACCAAGCTCCTCATCATCTTCAAACACAATATTCTTGTCTCTTCTAATTATTTTTATTTTGTACGTTACCATCAACCATGGTGGTGCTCTATTATCATTACCCTTATTATTAACATTATTATAGAATTCAAAGAAAATATCATTATCCGATAAAAAGAGAAAAAAAAAGGGAAAAATTTCTCAAATGATTTGATTGCTTGGTTGGCGCCCCCCCACATCCTTTGTTATCTGTATTATTTTAGTTTTTTATGGTCCTTCCTTAAGATGATAGCTTTTATGGGGTTTCATCACTATACATTTGACTTTGAAGGCGCTTCAGTTGGATTGAGTTTTGGGTAGGCTAACGTTACGTGGATATGATTGGCTGAGATGGCATTTTCGGATGGCATGTCAAATTCAGGGGATTTATTTGTTTTTGGCTTCAACCATTTTCGTTGAATTTGGGTGCTTTTCATTGAGTAATAATAATGTAGTTAACATGGCATGTCTCCATGCCTTGGAAAATTGCCAAAAGACAACGGGATTTGTAGTGCCCTTCGAATCTTTATCTTAGGCGCCCCCCCTCTCCTTTTATGCTAAAGTATAACGTGCTTGTTTGAGTGCGTTCGTTCACTTGTGTGCTAGTATAACAAGGAAACAGAAGTATATGCATATCTTGTCAGCTTTATCTGTAAATGATAAGAGTTTCATGTGTACATGGGAAAAGGGTGATTTCAAGTTAAGAGGAAAGCTAGGGAAGTCAGCCGTACCCGTAGATCAGTTTCCCCACTGTGGGACCAATACCAATCGACATCTGATAGTAAGCTACACCACGTAGACGACTGTTCCTAGCAAGACTCAAATTAGAAGCCATGATGGTTTGGAGCTTCAAGCTCTAGGAATAGAGCACTTCTTCCTCGCATGCACGACAAGAGTCCCGTTCTTGTTTTCCCATTCCTTTCCTCTACACCAAAAATAAAAGACCAAAATGGTGAATTTTGTACTACATAATAACATAAGGGATCATTATATAAACAAGTTTCTGGTGACGGATTAGTTCCTCTTGAGCTTTGTGTTTTTCACAACCTTCCCTGAAAGCTACAGCATTTTATGGTTTAGCCGGATTGATTAATCGATAACAAATTCGAGCCAAAGACACGTATATGCTTGTCAAAGAACAAGATATCACCAAGTAGTTTGATGAGGAAAATGAACACAACCTAAAGTGAAAAGTAGAAATGAAATAAAGTATGCACATAACTTTTCCCGGTTGGGAAAGAAGGGGAAACAATGGCAAAATCTTCGCAAGCATTCACAATCTGCCATGACATTCATTACACCTTGTTACAATGTTTATATTTTACTCCTTTCCAAGTTATTTCACAGCCTTGGTAGGACTTCAACATTGAAACAAGTTTGAAAAAAAAAAAAAAAAAAAAAGAACAAAAAAACGCCATTTAAGTGAAAACTTTGAGTTGTTTGTGTCCTATATTTAATTAACTAACCAATACCATATCCTCTCCCCCTGCAGTTGCCGCCACTGCTTCTATTCTCTTCCAAGTCAATTCTCGCTGCTCTTCCATTTCTCTGGCCCTTGTTTCTTTTTCTAAATATTGTTCCTGGCACTCTTCAAACAATTCTGGGTCCATTTCCTGGAACATCCGTCGCACATTGGCTGTCAGCCCATGGATAGCCTGGTTCCAGTGACCTTGCGTGTTTTTCTCCAATGCTTCAAAGATTAATGGCAATATCATGTTCCGGTTCTGAGCAATTAAACTTACAATGTGTTCACTGTTCCACAAGTAAAGAGCTCGTTCGGCAACCTGCCAAGCATCTTTATATTAGAAACATTTTTCAAATAGAATAGTTATACAACTAGAGAAAGAAAAAAAATATATGTTATAACATTTTGGGAAATCCCCAACACACATTTTCATTAAGCTTTCTTAGTCATAGATAAGAAGATATTTTTTTATGTGATGGCAAGGAAGATGCATGTACCAATTGACTCCAACACAATAAGCAGTAATACAGCAACACCATAACTTATCCTTTAAAGAGGGGAGACAAATGTGAAAACTAGAGACATTGCCTAGCTTTGTTCAGCTAAACAGTGTTCCTTTTCTCAGACCGAGAAAAGAGCAACTGCGTAGCTTAAATAATAATAAAAACATGAATTACATGGTTAAACTGTGGCCTGTCTAAGCATATGTATTTGCTGGCTAACCTGCGCCTAACCCTCTTTGCGAGCAAGAGCTCAGATTCAAACAAAAGTATTGTAATCAATGACGTGCGGGCAAAAATGAGAGACTTCAATATAGAGGCAAACTAAAGAGATTATTTAAAAATAAAATAAAAACAAACTAGCCATATGGAGAGACAACTAAGAATATAAGACTGCTTCAAAGAACTTACCAAACTTACTAACAATAGCATGTTTATAACCTATTATCAGGTAGTTCTTGTATGGATCATATCAACCGCCATCAGAAGGGGACCAAGTGAAATTAATGTCTACCACAGCCAGAAAATTACACACAATAACTATGGAGACTCCTGAAATCTATTGTCTGAAAGAGTGGCGCATGAGTATCCTATGCAATTTCAACACTTTCAAGAGAAATGCTTACACGTCAAGCATTCAGACCAACTTCGAACGACACATACAAGCTACAGTATTAGCTATATATTCTTTACAAAATCACATTTTGATGGATTCATTCTCATAAAGTTTAAGTAGTCTCACAGAAACAGTGGAAGGGGGAAAGAAACGTCCAAGTGATAGTAATACTGTACACTAAGCAGGTCCAACAACTTATTATTTATTTCATAACTAATGCCATAGTTTTATCATATAATTTACTTTTCGGAAAAAAAGTACACTGAAAAATGCATAAACAATCTAATCGTAACTACCAGGCTACTCATATAAAAAACAGTCTTTTGAATTCACCTGAAAATGAGGGCTATTAAGGCAGCGCCCAATCTGTCTAAAAAGCGGAAGCATACATCTGTGAAACTCCGCAGCCTGCGTAGCTTCCAAAACCTCTTCTAACTCTGCAAGAAACAGAACCTCCTTCTGACAATTGGTAACCGGCCAATACTTCAACAACCCCTTGACCACCAATTCGGCCAACTTATAATCCTTGTCAACAAACTGTATGATACAATAGGCTAACTGGTGATGATACGCGGATATGCTCTTGGGTTTGTGCAGAGGAATAAGTGCTCTCACAAGGAACAGCTTATGCTCCTCTTTCATGGGCAAAGCAAAGCCATTTATTATACTCCCTAGAATCTCTAACAACTCTCCAATCCCACAATGCCTCTGTGTCTCAAATATAAACCTATAAAACACATTATTCATGGCCTTCCTGATAAAGGGTCTGTGAACCATAAACTTCCCATAAATTCTATGCAAAAGGGTTTTCAAATACTCGCGTTCCCGGGGGTCCTCAGAATCAAACAACTCCATTAACCTCAACACAAAGATGTGATCAATGTAACGTTTAGCGACTTTAGCATCGGTTTCTGGTGAGGCAATGTACCTTAACAAGAGTTCATAGACGATTTGCAGGTGAGGCCATGAGGGCTCCTGATAGGGCTCGTCCTCGTCGGGTTCGAGCAAGTCCGAGGCCGGAGGCAAGCATCGGAAGATGTTGAGTGATACCATGCGAATGAGCTCCTCTTGCATTGGACCGGTGAGTTTGCACGAACCGGAGTCGATGAAGTCCACGAGCTCCATGAGGGTTTGGCGCTTGAGCTCTTTCTCGAGAACCCATTTGAGAGAGTTGGAGAAGTCGCAGTAGAAGGAGCAGAGTTGGAGCTTTTTGAGGAAAAGGGCCGGGCGGTCCAAAACAGCGACGTCTCGGAGCAGAGGAAGGGGTTCCATGGAGAGGGATAGTGTGATGGGTTGTGACTCGGGTTCGAACTCGAGATCGGTGGGTTCGGGTTTTGGGGATTTGCGGTGGCCGCGTTTTATGATTTTGAGCATTTTTTAAAAAAAATTGGTTTTTTTTTTGGGTTTAAAGGAGTATTGGGTAGAGATAAGGACGACCTAGGAAACTGAAAAAGAGAGGAAAATTAGGGTTTGTGGATGGGGATAAGGAGGGATTTGGGGGAAGAGATATTGGGATGAGGAGATCATTTGGTGTTTGGGAGATGAGAAAATTTGCAGAGTAATGGGAAAGTTTGTGGGAGTGGGAATTGAGAGGCCACCCCTTGCTTGGAACTAAGGGAGTAGTAGGATTGACCATAAATGGAAACTTTTTGATTTTCTGTTAAAAGATCTCTTTTTCATTTGGACAATTTGCTAAACTATCACCTTTTGGTGCCTTCTGCTTTCCCTTCTCCCTCACTTGAAATTGAGCATACAACGAAGTAGGCTACAAGTGTAAAATCGATCAATTTGAATTAGCATTTTGTAGTGAATTTAGGTTTGGCAAGAGCATCATGGTTCAATTTTTGGAAGCAATTTTATTTTGAGAAATGCTTGTTCCATAACATCATCTGTTTCATGCTAAGACTTGAATGTAGACAAAAAGACGCATACCAAATATCAACCATTGTCAATAGATACAGGGGCTTAATAAGTTACGATCCTTATAGCTGTGCGAAAGACAAAGCAATATCTACACCATTTAAGTTAAAAACACTACTTTTTTTGAAGAGTGATCTGATCACCACCCTCCTTTGCCACTTCCACCATCAGATCCCTTGCCCCAAGAGCTTGCGGGTGCTACAGCTTTGCCCCAGGAATTAGTCGGTTTTGCACCTTCATCGGTTCCTTGTTTTGCCTCACCACCATCAGATCCGTTGCCCCAAGAGCATGCTGCTGCTGCTTTGCCCCATGAATTGGTTGGTTCTGCACCTTGATCGGTTCCTTGTTTTGCCTCACCTGATTGATTCCAACCACAGGACTGAGCCCCACTTGAAGTGCTTGATTGCTTCCAGTCGGATGATTTACCTCCTCCAGCAGCACTTGGTTGGTCTCCAGTACCGCCTCCAAATCCTGAACCTGTTCCTTTGTTCCAACCTGAACCCTGGTTGCCCAAGCCCCCAGCTTGTGCGCTTGAGCTTGGTCCCTTGTTCTGGCCACCATCTTGATCAGTGGTTCCTTTGATTTCTTTGGCTGCAGTCGATTGTTTCCAGCTAGACGACTGGTCCACATTAGAAGCATCTGATGATTTCCAATTGTTTCCCCAGCTTCCGCTCGCTTCATTACGAGAGCCTGTTCCTTTGTCCTGAGTGGCAGCAGTATCTTTAGCCTCCACTGTCTGATTCCAACCTGATCCCGAACCGCCAATTCCTTTATTCACATCAGACTGGTTCCAACCAGAGCTCTGGCTACTCCATCCGCTAGATTTCCCACCCTGCCAATCGTTCTTACTGCCACCTCCTTGGTTCCAACTTCCTCCACCATTGTCTTTTTTCCATCCCTCGCCAGCACCGTCTGCCCCTTTGCTCCAGCCTGATGAATTATTATCAAAAGAATCATTTCTATTGCTCCAACCACCACTTTGATCCCTCCCACGGCCTCTTCCTCCATAGCCTGTACCACCAAACCCTCCTCCGTCTGATCCACCTGTACCACCAAACCCCCCTCCGTCTGATCCTCCTCTACCACCAAACCCTCCTCTGTCTGATCTACCCCTACCACCAAAGCTCCCTCTGTCTCCACCTCTACCACCAAAACCCCCTCTACGTCCAAAACCCCCTCTATCTCCCTCTCTCTCACCGCCTCCACCTCTAAAACCTCCTCTGTCTGAATTTCCTCTACCTGAACCACCTCTCCAATTTCCACCACTTCGATTATTATTGAAATCTTCAGGTTGGTCTCCATTCCCACCATCTATTGATTGACTGCCACCAAAAGAATTTGCTGAATTCCAATTGCTTTTACTGCTCCAATTAGAATTCTGATCTGCCTCACCAGATCCTGAGTTCCAACTATTTTTCCTTCCCCAGCCAGAATCTTTATTGCCGCCAGTGTCACCAGATCCGGAGTTCCAGTTGCTTTTCTTGCCCCAAGTAGAATCCTGGTTCCCACCTGAGGAATCAGATCCAATGTTCCAATCTCTTTTCCCACCACTACTAGAATCCTGATTGCCACCAGCCTCACTAGATCTGGAGTTCCAACTGCCCTTTTGGCCCCAGCTAGAAACTTGATTTCCTCCATCACTTGACCCACTTTGCCAAGCTTTAGTTTGACCCCATCCTGACGTTTGGTCTTTGTCAGAAGATTTTGGAGCATTCCAATCACCAGATTTGTTACCCCCTGTTGATTGTTCTTCAACATTCTCTTTCTCTGCCCCCCATCCTTTGCTCCAACCCGATCCATTGTTTTCAACAGAAGCATTTGGATTCTTCCAACCACCTATTCCATCAGCACTCCTATTGTTTTCCCGATCCTTGTTCCACCCAGAGGATTGATCCTGACTGAATGACCTACCCCTGCCAAATTGATCTCTACCTCCTCTTCCTCCTCTTCTTCCACCAAACCCATGAGCCCCCTCAAAGGATTTTGGCCTTCCCGAGAAGTCTTGCTGATCTATATCACCCTTATCCCCACTCCCTTTGCCCCAACCACCAGATCCTTGATCACCGCCAAAACTTTTTGCTCTCTTCCAACCATCATCTTGATTCCCCACTCTGTCAGACTCATGTCCTGCTGTTACATCAGCTTGTTTACCCCATGAAGACCCTCCAGCTTGTTTACTCCAAGAAGAATCTCCTGCTGGTTTATTCCAAGCAGAACCGCCATCTTGCTTATTCCAAGTAGAACCTCCACCTTGTTTATTCCATGTAGAATCTCCGTCTTGTTTAGTCCATGCAGAACCTCCATCTGCTTTACCCCAGGAAGCTCTTTTATTGTCATCTACACCACTTGGTTTCTTCCAACTGTCGTTCTGATTCTCATTACTAAAAGCGCCTTTAGGTTTTGCCCAGCCACTTGCTTCATCTTTGTTTCCTGCCTCTGATTGGGGCAAAACCCCACCTGCATTACCCCAGCTTCCTGTCTGAACATCTTCTGCCGGCTTTGAAATTTTCCACCCTGCCTCACCAGCACTTAATTCATCTTTAGTGCTCCAGTTCCCTGTGGCTTTACTGCAAGAATCTTCTTTAGCTCCCCAACCGGCTCCTTTATTCTGAGGCTTACCCCAATCAGACCCACCACTACTGACTGCATTTCCTTTGTCCAAAGGTTTCTGTTGACCCCACCCAGAACTAGCAATATCACCAGATGCTGCATCAGAATTCTTTTCCCATGATCCTGCTTCAACTAAATTTTTACCTTTGCCCCATGAATCCAGTTGGCTATTCCCAGCAGTAGCAGTACCAGAAGGTTCTATTGCCTTCTGCCAAATATCCGATGCACTGCTGTCACCCCCAGTTTTAGCACTAGATTTACCCCAAGAGTCCACACCTTTTCCCCAGCCAGCACCTTGATCATTGTTATCTGTTGCTGCACCCCAGGACGAAATTTTATTTGGAGCAACTTTGCTCTCCCAAGAATCATCTACAGGTTATTATGAAGGAAAATGAATGAATCAGCTTCGGCTAAGGGAAAATCTATCATCAAAGACATTGCTACTTTTAAACTTCAGAACTGAACATACCTTTCTTAACATCATTTCCATCCTGACCAGAAATGGACTCTGACTGAATCTGGGACCATAAAGAGAACTCAGTGGTTAGGATGTTAATCAAATACATGCACAAATATAGACGGTTTTTTTCTCTTTCTTTGGGTGTGGGAGGGATAAAAACCTACCGAAATGCCTGTGGCAGAGAAACTAGGCCAAGAATTCCTGCAAGAATGCAGTCATCAGAATAAGATTATACAAAATGGCACATGGAGGGAAAACGGATCAAATAAACAAATAGGAAATGTACATTTTGTAAACAGCAAAAAAATATAATGTTTGTGGGGTTAGGTCACTTCATTTATCTGATGAAAATCAAGGCCTCGCCAAACTGAGGCATTCATTTAATCATTTTCGAGTCAAGGCAATCAAACAAAGTACACCAAATAATAACTGGACAAGAATTACTGCAGTAAGCAGAGCATTGTACACATGAAATAAAAATTTACAAAAAAAAAAATACAGATGTACTAGCTTTCCATTTTCCAAGGTGACTTTCAATATTATATATATTATATAATGAGAAAATTACAAGTGATTGTACACAATACGAGCCATTCAATAAACATGTCAAAGAGAAAAAAAACAATAATGATTAATATGATCATGCAATTAACATAAATTTATAAAACCATAAATGAATTGTGCTCAAGAGTATGATAAGCAATGAGGAGTTATGACTTCTATCTGTTGAGCATTGTGCCACAAATAATACAAAGTAGAAGTGTCAAAAAGGGGGTCAACCTCCACCTCCACCAGTAGTTATTACAACCTACCTAATTAATTTGTAAACATTTGTATGGAAAAAGATTTTTCTTGATAAATTAACAAGCATATTAAAAATATATATTGAGATCCTTAAAAAGATTTTTCATGATACCTAAGTTATGTTGTAAGCGAATGTATGCGAAAAGATGGTGCACGACTTCTATTAACTTGTAAATTTTGCGATACTTCAGTAAAAGTTTTACCACAGGAACTCCACTTTCTATTACATCAAAATTCAACTAAATCCTGACCAATATTGCTGTATTAGGCAATTGCCAATTTATAGTATCTGCATGAAGAGATTGAGTGCATAATTCACAGGACCAAAATGTTACCTTTCACCAGATGCCCCTCCAGCATTCCACCCATCGCCAGCACCGCCAGCTGATGCCCCAGCTCCATCTGTCCAATCTTCAAATACAAGAAGCACCATAAGTCAAACTTGTTGAGGGTAAAGGCCAACAGATTTCTATATATATATATAAAAGTGTTCTTTTTCCAGATAATCTGGCATGTTATGACGTCAAACTGTCATTCGGAACAGATAGATCATCATTTGAATGTGGGTCAAGCTTAACAGTTTTGACAACATAACATGTCAAATTGTCTGGAAAGAGAACATCACCCTATAAAATAGCTCAAGATAAAACTGAAGTATCAATTAAAGTAGAAACTTCTTCCAAGAGATATACACCTTTAGAGCCTCCTTCATTTCCAAGCATATCAAATGGTTTTAAACCGGACTCCGAATCCTCACTTTGCAGAGAAATAGGGTATTAGCACAATTAATGAAAAGACAATGAGTAAAGAACGGCTTGACACAAATGATCAATTGACTAAAAAGAAGTACCTAATCAGCACAGACGAGCTCTTTCCACGAACTTCAGAAAGATGCTCACATTTAACTGCATTACATCGCAACGAAATATTATGACAATGGTAGAATCACATTCAACGATCAACCAACTAATTACACCCAGTACTTAATTGATATTGACGAACCTGTAAGAACCTTCTGCTGAGAATCAAGCTTAACAGTGATATCAGCACGGCGTATAGCCAAAATGCGACAGAGGTATCCCTTCAAGGGACCCACACGGATTCTTACAGTTTGACCAATTGAGAAAATTCCATCTGTATCACCCCGATTAACTGCATTCAAAATAATTAATGAGCAGGAGGCAGAAACCTTGATATTTACAGTTGATAACTTACAATAGAGCATTAACACTCATGCATACAGTTACTATCTCTTTCTTGCCATGGCTTTTTTGGCGATAGAGGGGATTTAGGAGATGACATGAAATCTTCAAAAACTGGACCACCTGAATCCCCATCCTGAATGAAATGAGGAAGAAATATCATTACTAAAACCTTCATGCTAAGATTTAATATACCTTACAAGACTACTTCCAAAAGAGAAAAAAGCTTCCAACCTTTTCTTTGCAAGCATCATTATAAAGCTTAATTTTCTCACACATATGAGATTTTGAGCAGAAATAACCACCATTTTCTGTCTCGTTCTCATCATACAAGAATATGGTACCTCTATAGATTTGCCTAACAATCCCCTGCCTATCCTGAAAAGTGAGATAAAGCAGTGTAAAATGTTCCACTCTTTGGAGGCATATGTAACTCATTAAACTCCCTTTTCACATTCTAAGATAAATGATTTCAAATTAGTGTCAAACCTTCAATGGTCCTTCCAACACTTTGACAGTATCACTAACGCATATGGGCTTCGTGCGCCGATCTAAAGCCGTAAATTTCATATCAGAAAGAACATTCTTTAGCTCACGTTTCTGAACAATCAGAACAACAGGTCCTTCCAGCCCCTCTTTCAGAATCTAAGACACATTATAGAATGTAAGTAAGCAATATTAAGGATCTGAGCATATAAACTAAATATGTACCTTGTAACTATCATCTTTCTCCATGCCTATTACAAGACCAAAATCTTTCCGACTGCAATAGAAAATAAGAAAAGTAAACATCATTTCAATGTACATAAGCAGTTCATGGAGGATCACCAAGGCCACACAACCAGTTCATACAAGACTCACCCAAGACAAACAAGATCATAAAGTTCAAAGCAATTCCCACCAGATCCTGATGAACCCACTCCTTTCCCCACAGACCCTGATGAACCCTCTCCTTTCCCCATAGAACCTGATGATCCCTCTCCCTTACCCATAGAACCTGATGCGCCCTCTCCTTTACCCATAGAACCCGATGCGCCCTCTCCTTTTCCCATAGAACCCGATGAGCCCTCTCCTTTCCCCATAGACCCAGATGAGCCCTCTCCTTTCCCCATACAACCAGATGAGCCCTCTCCTTTCCCACCCCCTTCCTCAATTTTGATGGTCCGTCTTTTCTTTTCCTTACCATAAAGCTCTGTCAGCCACTCCAAATTATCACTTTCATTGTTCTCAGAAGACTTGAATTTCAGTAGCTCCTCTTCTGATGGCATAACACCCCAGAAGCTTAATGAATCTATGGGTACTTTTTTGTATAAATATCCATCCTTGAACATCAGACCATCAAGAAATTCAAACCTCATGCCACTTTCACGATCATTCCTGCACTGAATGAGAGGGCGGAACTCTCTACACGTGAAATAAATAAATAAACATTCACCAGAAGCTAGCATGAAATAATGAACTACCAGGCAAGATTTTGTGTCATACTCGAGTTCGCTTGAGTTGATCAATCTTGGTGCAGGAGCGGGGACTTTCTTTCTAGTACCTCCCCCACCCTATAGAGTGAAAGGAATCAGTACATCCAGAATCTTAAATCATATTTAGAATAAAATTTGGATTGCAAAGTTGCAGATACACAAAACATCACATATTACAGTAGATCCATTTAAACAAGCATTAGAGGAAATTAGACTGCTTGTTTTGGTAAGTGGTAGAATCTGCACCTTCCTGACATAAAATTTAATGGACCTTAAATGTATAAATCAGCTTTTTATGGCCATAAACCTACACGTCATAGCCTTTATGTATGACCCTTAGAATTTGCCTTGCTTGTTTGTCGTTTGTGTCCAGTCACATCAAAGAAAGAACAATGAACAAAGCCAATCTATTTGTGTCTAATTCGTACTTACTAAAAGTTCCAACACGTTTTTCCTATAAGATGTTCTTTACTTGTAGTGTACAAACACCATTCTAAAGATAACATCAGAAAGAAAATCACAACCTTCCTATGATGGGAATGGTTGAAAGGTAAAAATGATGCAGGAGCATCTACGGCCTCATAAAGCTCCCACATTTTGGGAGATCATATCATCAAGCTGAAACAAAGGTATTTGGATCAACAAAGTTCAATGAGGCAATTGTTCTTAGAAGCAGCTTTTAGAAAGAAGCATTTGAGGGTAAAGGAGGTGTCATGGTTCCACTCCATCAGGTTAATACAAGGATATTCACATTTGTGTCCGGGGTAGAAACTGCTCACTTAAGGTACAATATCAAAGCTAAGCTCAACCAGACTATATTGACAACTGGTCCTAGAATTTCCTTGCAATAGAAACCTGGGCTTTGAAACATTATTTCTCTAGAATACTCAATTTGGCAGTTCAACTAACCCTTCCACCCAATTTAAGGAATATATATAACAGTTACAGTCATCAATTAGAAAATTAAATGATGGTTCTGGAAAAATATTTATAACAATAATAACCATCACCAACAAACAGAAAGAGGACAACATAGGATAAACAATTCTCATTACAAATTTTGCAGCCATTGCTTGTAGATTGATTCTTGGGATCAGCTTTACTGTCGCTCGTTTTCGTAAATCGTTTACGAACACAACCTACAGAAACAAAATCCAGATATCGGAAATAAGTGTCAGCGGGTTAAAGCACCAACCCAACTGGGGAAAAATTATACCTGTGCCAAATCACCCTTGTAGTTCCCACTCTTCACGCGGGCCCACATGCCTACAGTAATTCCATTGTATCTAGTCCGAGGAGACAGCAAATGAGAAACTTCATTATTTGGAACTGGCATTACTCGGGACGAATATATGCTACAAATTCCTTTGCATGCCTAAGAAAAACAATGACAGTTCAGATATTAGCATATTAAGAATAGTATTGACCAAACCCACAACTTTTCCAATACCGACTAATAAAATGATAAGCTTTCTACTACATCCAAAAGATAGATGACCTCATTAATATCAGATTGTTTGTCAGCTTCAATGAAAACAAAACCCTTGATGTGCTCAACAGCAAACGCAGAAATTATCTCCAGTTTGGTACCTAGCGATCGTAAGTCAACAAACTTCTGCATCATACAGAAAGCTGAATGCCTCTCGCGTCCAACCTACAGGCCAAAAAATTTGAGTGAGAAAAGATTGTGTTTCCTTTTAGAGAGAGAGAGAGAGAGAGAGAGAGAAGAGAAAAATTGTTTAAGGAGCCACTTCAGAAGTTTTCAACAACAAAAGAAAAAGTAACAAAACATTCAATGTCATACCATGCATTTCACTTTCCAGATGATTGGATCCTTAACAGTAGGCAGAAGAACACTGCCGTCAACCGACCTTTTGTTCTCATAATTATCTTCGGCATAGGTAATATAGCTAGAACCACTCCTGTATCGTTCTTCCATCATTTTTTCAAATTCTTCACCATCCATATCCTCCTCTTTAGGAATGAATGGAAGGTTATGTGCTTTCCCTGGTTCATTCTTGACTATAGGTTCTGTTTCAAATTCTTCTTCCATAAAATCTGTTATCAATAATTTCATAAGCAACTGCTAGTGTAAACACAGATTTCATTGGTGAAATTCACATACTCATTATTATGATACTTTTGCACATCTAACACATATGATATATTAAATGATGGTGCTAATATGACATATCCTTAGCATCACAAAACCATGCATGTGCAAGTGGATCCCAATCTCTAACAGGAAATGCAAAAACATCTGACCGAGCTTAACAAGGAGTAATAAAATAACTAAGACTCTTTGCAAGGATACATGACAAGCCCAAAATATGGTACACCAAGAAAACACAAGTTAACTATGGAAATAAGCAACTAACGAATAACCCCTTCTATTGCACACATCCAGAACAAAGTTTAAGGATTTTTTTTTTGGCATTGTATGCAACAACCTTATATGAGGTTAGTAAATCCAGCACTCAACCCTTCATGTAAACTTAAGCCAAAAATTCACCATTCTAACACAAGTGCAACTTGTTTTGATGGCATTCACAACCAGAGCAAACAGACGACTATTAAAGCCATCACTAGCCCTTACAAAAGCCTGAAACTGACCAGATTACGACAAAAAAAAACTTACAATTTTCAACAATCCCCAGTAAATTGCTCAAAATCCATATCGGCTTACTATTTATGAAAAATGAAAATAAAAATGCAAAAACTCCACAAGCAACTACAAGAGACAGCACTTCAAACCCAAAAATGCACGAAAGCTAAAAACTGGTCTATGCACAAAACAAACTCTAAAAACAAAAATCCATTCTCAAAACCCTAAAAATCCGAACCGAGAAGAAAATGCGTGACCAAAAAAGACGTCAGAAACAGTATATACCGTCATCGAAGTCACTGTCGTCGCCGCCGTCGGCTTCCGCAGCTACATCTTCGAAGAACTTGAGGACGCCGCGGTCGATCCTCTTCCGGCCACCGCCGGTCTTGTCATCGTCGTACTTACGCTTGCCGCCGGAGGATCCACCTCCGGCGATCCCTTTGCCCTTCGAAGTCATGACAATGCGAGGGTTTCAGGGCAACAATTTCCCAATTGCATGTAGCGAGAGAGAGAGAGAGAGAGGCCTTTCGGTTTCGAAGTTTCAGTCTGGTATCACTACTGAGTGGTGAATTGGCCACAGGCTCACACCTTTTTATGCGTAGGTGGCACCTCCGAAATGGAATGGGTTGTTACATGCGATTTTACCACTCTGTCCTTCTTCATGGTTTTGATTTATGGCTCTTTGCCATAATTGTGGTCTGTGGGCATTAATGTCAAGTCGATTTTATGCTTGGTGAAAAGTTGAAAACCAGTGTTGTCTGTCGTTACAAATTTGGATCTTTTTTATAAAAAAATAAAAAAAACATGAAAATTAAACTTAAAAAAGAAAACCTATGTTTTTGGGTAGATTGGTGAAAATAAATGTTAAATTAATTTCCAGAAAAAATGTTTTCAAAATTGAAACAGTAAATTCCATTTCATTTTGTTACAACAAGGGCTGGAACTTCAAAAGCCCAAAACACTACGAATTTGGAACTAAACGAGGCGCTAGCACAGTAGCATGTTCCCCATCCAATGAACAAACAGTCCAAATCAATGTTGAACCCCAAAACTTTGTCTCTCTTGAGAAATTCTTTGGTCATCAGCTGGATCATGTAAGCCGTCCTCCCACCCTCGCAATCAAGCGGGGCCTTCCAGTATTGGAGTTTCGTCTGGCCCATTTGGAAACGATTTCAACTTTGTGTTTTTTCAGTACAAGCGATGGTCTTAAACTATAGAGAATAAGGTTTCTCACACACACACAACTTATGTCATGAGAATTTAAACCTGAGACTTCTTCTATGCAAGTCAAGGCTCTTTTTCCCCTAGACTAGACCACGTTGACTAAACGACATCAACTTTATTCCTACTAGAAGTGCACGACCATGTAGCAACACCAACTTCATCGTCCCCGAAGGTTTTGGGAAAAAAATAATAATTAAACATATATAGCCTAATATTTTAAATTAAAAATATATAAAATATATAAAATTGCATACCCTATCCTATTAACACCAATAGGTATAGTTAGAGGTCTTTCACATTTGTATTTGGTGTCAAAGTTTGTCTCAACATCAATTTTAATCTTTTTCCATTAATGTATCTTCAAAAGAGAAGCATTTTTCTAAATAAAATTCACCATTTTGTGAATAATATGGCTCTAATTCAATTTTCGTTTTCTTGTGTTTACAATGCAGCTAACGTAATTTATATGATTTAATGTATATTTTTATTTCTAAAAAAACTTTAAAACTTTTAGTACCAAAAAATATTATCATTAGATTTTAAGTTAATAACTTTAGCTCATTAAAAAATTCACGATTACGCACCTGCCTATATCATCATATTCTTCATACCATTCAAAACGACATCAACTTTATTCCCACTACTGGGTGTGCTAATCACCATCATCACTAGCACAAAATGGACAAGCACATTGATCTTACATTTCCATCACTCTCTCCCTCTCTCTACACTAGCGACTCAACACGACACTACAAGTCAAAGCCTTAGGATGCACAAGTGCAGTTTATGCACTAGTTAGAATTTGAGTCTTAGAGATAACAAATATATAAAAATAAACAACACATAGTTGATTCTTTGTAATTAATGAACCCACAATTTTATTTTATTACAAGGCACGGTAAGCACAATCATTCTACAAATCAAGATTTACGCTTATAAGCGATTCGCGGTTGCTCATGCGCGACCTATTATGGTATTACCAATGACCCCTAGTGTGCGAGGTACGTTTTGAGATCAGCAACCTCCACTTGCAGCAGTTTTAGCAACCACTATTCCTGTCTAAGCCACTCTCACTTCATCTCTAAACTTCTTATAAATATCACTCTTATAAAACTTCCTTGTCCTAACCACCAAAAGCAGTGAAACAAGTGCACCAAACAAGGCCACCACAGCAAGTATAATGAAAGACAATTTGAAGCACTGCCCCCCAACACAATTCAACTCCTCCCCCACCTTTCTCTGAAGCCCCAAAGCTGCCATTTGCTTCTTAGCCTCCTTGTCATACAAATACCCTGTGACCCTCACATTGAGCAAATACAGCCCAATTGGGCTAGCCAACCCACCAAAATTGTACAAAGTGGAGTAATATTTAAGGCCAAAAAGTTCAGAAATTAGAGTGAAAATCAAAGGCCAATGTGCACCAAAACAGAAACCAGTAACCACTGAAGAAACATAGAGGCCATAGGGGACATTGAATGCAATTAGGAGATGGCCAACACATGAGAGCAAGAGAACTGCAGTGAAGATGAGAGGGCGAGGCCATTTGTACTTGATAATGAACATTTCTGAGCCTATGCCAGCAACAATCTGTCCCAGAAAATTCCAAATGCTCGTAAGCGACACGAAATTTCTTATGCTTCGCAAAGGGTAGCCGAAAGAAGTTCCAATCTGCCCCAAGTTGTCCATCATGGTCATGGTGCCTCCAAGGCCACAAACTGTTGCCAACAACAAAGTCAGCATTTCAATGCTGAAAAGTGTTTGCAATATTGTGAAGTCTTCACCTATCTCTGGTGGGTTAAGTATGTCCTTGTTCCAAGATGGAACCTTTTTGTATGTTGGGGATGAAATGGCATCAGGGTTTTGGCCTTTGGTTACAATTTTGACAGGTGAAGGATCAGAATCTAAATTCTGGGATATCGATCTCTTGCTCTGCCAAACTTTATATTCTTCCATAATAACCACAGCAAGTGGTAAAAAGAGCAGAAAAAGCACAACAGCTGCACTTCCAACATACTGGCTCTGGCTAAACCTGAACCTTTTCTCAACAACAATTATAATCAACAAAAATGCTGCTAGGTCAAGAGATATATAAAGGAAATTATAGAAAGCTCTGAGCTCGTTCGGGCGGCGACTAGCCTTGATGATCCGAATGGTTCCAATGAAAACCAAAGAGAGAGCAGTTGGAAGCCAAGCCACCACCAAAGTGAAAGACTTTGTGTCATCACCATAGGCAGCATGGTAGAGCTGTGAGACCACAGCTGCGCTTATGCCGGTATAGCCTTTGAGAAGGCCTAACACGACACCACGGCTTTCTGGGAAGTTCTTGACACATGTGACAGGGCTCCAGTGTTGGTGAAAGTATGTGAATTGGCCCCTATGGACATGTACAAGCACATGTGCCAGACTCGAGGCTTTGGGATTTTTTGTGTTATTGCAAGCCAGATCATGAAGTGCCCGAAAAAGTTTAGGACCGCACCGATTGATAGGACCACCCACGGGGGTGTTACCTCGTTGATCAGGCCGGACAAGATGCCAACGTTGGCGCCTAAGTCCTTGAAGAAGCTGATCAAGTTGAGTGTCGTTTGGTCGTATCCCAGCACGAATTTTATGTCGTTGGAGTAGAGGCCGAACATGTAGCTTGCGCCTGCAGTGACCATCATTAGAAATGAAGCAAACACCATGAGCCATCTTCCTGTGAGGACTTGGAGGACAAGGCCCTTCATGTCCACCCAACTGCTTATGCTTGCGCTGCCACCGCCATGATCAGGAGCTCTCATTTTTTCTGTTTATGGTGATCACATAGTAACAATGGCTTGATATATATCAAGTATGAATGGACGTAAAGCTTAAAAGGTTGTGAGAGAGAGAGAGAGAGTGGGAGAACTGTGTTGCCTCAAGTCAATATGTAATTTGTGGTTGATATTCGAAAACAATAATATCAAAAGCGGAAAAGTTCTGTCTCAACTCATCCAAAGCATAAGGAAAGGATAATTAGAAAACAATAATATCAAAAGGGGAAGAGTTCACTATGTTGAGTAAATGGATCTTTCATAATATATATTTGGGGGATTTCTTGACAGACAGATGGAGATACCATATACTAGGATCATTCAAGCCACAAAGAATGAAGGTATACAACAAATTATAGATATCTATATTTCTGAAGATAACATTGACCAGAGAGAAAATAAGCATTATTATTCTGCACAACTTGTTTCCCTTTTCTTTTATTCTTGAATCTGGGACTGCAAAAGCAGATTAAGGATGTTAATCGCGCTTTCCGCTTGTGCTAGAGATGTGTTACGTTCCCATTGGTTTGGCGCGGCAAAATAATCGGAAAGATTAATTAAGCATCATCACCACTCAAGAGCATCTTCAATCCAAACTACATTATACTAATCTGTAGATCAGTCTGATAGCATATTTAATTTGCAAAAGCTTGTGCCACCATACCAGGCTCAATCTTGAGAGAAAATCCACATGTTGATGACGACCATACTTTGCTAGCAAACCTTTGACATCATTATTAGTAGTTGCATTTTCTTGCTTTTGCTTTTGCTTTTCCCAATGGAGCTTCAAAATGGTTGATGGCTTTTGCAATCCATTTCATGTGCATTAAGTTCCTCTTTTTTGTGATCACTTTATTTTTCATGCTGATTTGGTTCTGTATTTAGTACATAATTAGAGCATCCACAATGAACTCCCTAAACCACATCCTTAGATAAAATTTAGGGAGGAAGTAAGAAAACCCACCTCCAACCATGCTCCCTATCCGGCTCCAAAAATAGGAAGACCTCTAGGAGTTCCTAAATTTGAGGAGAGAGAATGAACTCTTAGTAGCTCCTTATAATTTAATGAATATTTTTAAACCTTTAATCAATATTATCCATTTTTATATTATTTTTTTCATATAGATGGACCATTTATGTTGAATTAAAATATAATTCTAGCATTTATGACTCCCTAAACTAGAGAGTATGATTGAAGTTGAAAATTTATAGAGAGCTCCTAAAATAATTTTTTTGTGTTTTTAGCTAAATTTTAACTAAAAATTAGTGAGCATGATTGTAGATGCTCTTAGCTGCATAATTAATTCAAAGCCACCAGGCTTTGCAGAATCAGATTTTATTAGGAGATTAGCAAAGCTCAGCTTTAAATCCCAAAAGGCTCAGGTTCAATCATTGACCACTTTACTCCTGAATTATACATTTCAACCACTTCCATTGTTACTTGTCAGCCACTTTGCTGCTGGATTCCCCTATTACTATGCCACTTAATTTTTCAACCCTAGTGCCAAAGTAGCCACATCTTCTCTCTCTCTCTCTCTCTCTCTCTCTCTCTCTCTCTCTCTCTCATATGAGCATGCAACAGTCTGAATAATGATCATTTGAGATTGATTTCCATTTTGAACCAAAGAAATATCTGTTATTGTAAGAGTCACAAAGATTGCATTTGTTTGAAGAAAATATATACATACATATCAGAATTACAGAGAACAAACTCACTAAGTATATCTCATGCATACATCTCAATCTCAGCTTTTTAAATCAATCTCAGCTTCCAACTTCGCTAGCCCAACATTTGGGTTTTTGGTCACCACTGTTTCAGACTCTGCTGCTCTTTTCTCATCTTTGAACTTTTTATAAATGTCACTGTTATAAAACTTCCTAGTCCTAAACACCAAAACCAGGGAAACAAGCACACCAAGCAATGTCACTGCAGTGATTATAATGAAGGGTAATTTGAAGCATTGCCCTCCACTGCAATTCAACTCCTCCCCAGGCTTCCTTTCCAATCCCAAAGCTCTCAATTGCTTCTCTGCCTCCCTATCATAAAGATACCCTGTGACCTTCACATTAAGCAAATATGACCCAAGTGGGCAAGCCATTGCCCCAACATTGTTGAGCGTAGAGATATGCTTGAGCCCGAAAATCTCAGAAATTATTGAAAAAAGCAAAGGCCATACCCCACCAAAGCAAAACCCTGTGATTATTGAAGCTACATAGAGACCATTTGGGACATTGAAGGCAATTAGAAGGTGACCAATGCAGGACAGAAAAAGGGAGAAAGTGAACATGAGAGGCCTTGGACATTTGTACTTTGTGATAAAGATTTCTGAGAGCAAACCCACCATTACTTCTCCAAGGTAAATCCATATGCTTGCGAGTGACACAAAAGTGCTTATGCTTTCCAAGGAGTATCCTAGGGCAGTTCCAATCTGACCCAAATTGTCCATCATTGTCAACATGCCACCTAGGCCACACAATGTGGTCAAGAACAAAGTCAACATCTCAATGCTGAACACTGCTTGGAGTATTGTGTGGTCTTCTCCTATCTCTGGTGGACTAAACACATGTTTCCAACAAGAAAGCTTGTTTTGGTCCACATGGGTTGAATCTGGTGATGGAATTTCAATATTTGCAGTGCTCAAAGATTGCTTGGTCCTCCAAGAAATATACTCTTCTGCAACAACAACAGCAAGTGGGAGAAAGAGCAAGAAAAGCACTATAGCTGCACTTCCACCATACTCAATTTGTCTGAAATTCACCTTTTGCTCTACTATGATTATAATTAACAAGTACCCTGCCAATCCAAGTGAGATATAGAGGAATTTACATAACACCTTGTAATATCTCTTCTGCGGTATAACCTTCATTATCCGAATCGTACGAAGAAATATCAGAGAAACAGCTGAAGGAAGCCATGCCACAAACAAAGTGAAGGACTTTGTGTCATCACCATAGAAAGCATGGTATAGCTGTGCAATCACAGCTGCACTCAGGCCAATGTAGCCATTCAAAAGCCCGATCAAGAGGCCGCGGCTTCTCGGGAAGTTCTTTACACATGTGACGAAAGCTCCTGTGTTGATGAAAGTATGTGAATTTGCTCCCATTGTGATGTACAAGCACATGTGCCAGACTTGGGGCTTGGCTATTTTTTCTGTCACGGCAAGCCATATCATGAAGTACCCAAAAAAGTTGAATGCTGCACCAATTGATAAGACCACCCACGGGGGTGTGACTTCATTGATAAGGCCAGAGAAGATGCCAATGTTGGCCCCCAAGTCCTTGAAGAAGCTGATCATGTTGAGGGTGGATTGGTTGTAGCCAAGGACAGATTTGATGTCATTTGAGTAGAGGCCAAACATGTAGCTTGCACCAGCACTAGCCATCATTAGAAATGAGGCAAACAGCATGAGCCACCGGCCTGTAAGAACTTGGAGAGCAAAGCCTTTGATGTCTGCCCAAGTGCCATGAACCCCCATTTCTCTAAATCACCTTCCCCTGTTTTTAAACCCGTTATTATACAACATGTGAGCTGAGAAAAACAGGCACAGGACGATCATACCAGGTTATCATGATACGACCATTCAACAAGAAAGCCAAGTACTACAAATGAAAGGAAAATTTTCATTTCTAATTCAAAACAAGGTTCAACCTGATGAGAAATGTTTTGTAATTTGTTCTAACTCTTTTTTCAGTTTTTTTTTAAATTAAAAGTTTTGACGTGTGGATGATCTCTGCCTCTTTGGAGCATATATACATCACAGAAAATAGATACAAGTCCCGGCCCCGTCAATGCATACTGTGTCACATTTGTTGTTTATATTAAATTTTGCTAAAATATCCATGTGCTGTGTGGATAAATACATGCATAATCACAAGCTACAAATATGCAAATTAAATTAGCAAATTAAGTCACCATCTAGATAAAATGTAAAGTTTTTTTCAATTAAATAATATAATATATGAGCAGAACTAAAATGAAAAAAGAGGTGATCAGTTTGCCCAACCTGTCCAAAGCCAGGGCAACCTAGAGGTAACAGCAGCTCCAACTTGAGCAGAGTTGTTTATGGCTTCTTTGGATTTGGTATTCTTGGTTCAAGCTTTGATATGGCTGTTGAGTGCTCAATTATCTGGAGTTCTGAGTAAAAGAGTAGTTGATTATACGTGTTCGAACTTGAAACATCTTCCGAAACAAAGCGGAGAGAACTATCACTAGTTTAGTAGCTAGTAGTGGTTGGGTAACTGAATGTTTTTATTTATTTTCTTATTTTGGTTCTCTAAGAGCTACCTTATCACTAAGAATTTTCTTGTTTTGGTTGAGTGGATGAAAATAAAGAGAAAGAAGAAGCAAAACCAAAAATCTCCATCTCATAAAAAGTCAAGCAAAACAAAGACTTTTCCAGTTAATCAGCAGTTTATTACTTTCTCTATTTTGTTGGAAAGTTGGGAAAATTAGAAGGCTAGCCTTGCAATCTTAGTTGGAAGAAAGAGAGGATCATCACTCACTCATACAAGTAAGTCAACTTAATGTGAAGAATTTTGAGTTTCTTTACTTTATTTTCTTTCTTTATACAAAGAAATGTTGCTACCAAATTGCTGACGTAAAAAAATAATAATAATTACAGATCAAAGTAGCTGCCATTGAATGAGAAAAATACGAGAGAGTGACACTTTGATTATGAGAGATTTTCCTGGGAGAAAATTCAAGTCAATGGCCTAACAGCTGCTAATCTTAGGCCCACGTTCCATCTGGGCTTAACATCCCATTCGATCCAAATCAAAGGGATGTAAGTTGCAATATGTCATTGATAATGTGTTCATATTATTGTCGCTAACGAAACATACTGGCATGTTATCAATACAATATCGATGTACATCTTCTCTTTAATTAAAAAAACGGACATCCTGCGGATGGTATATTTCTATTACTAGCTTTACTTAACATGTATCATGTATTACTCATGAAATACTTTCAATTATACATGTTGATTATAGATAATTATATATGAAGTAACACATTGTACATGCTGAACGAAAGTAGTAGCTAATGTTGGCATATGCCGGATGCAAACCTTGTGTCTGTCGAGCCTAATTCATTGATTCTATTTATTTAAAGGGATAAACCAAATGAGTTTAACTTTGGCATGCACTTGTTTATTTTAAGAAAAAGTTTCGTGCAAATCAAGAGACAAGGTCAGTTTGTTAGCAACCAAACCTATTGATTTAATAATCTGTATATACAATTTGGGATATCGTTTTTTGCTCTCCTAATTATAGAATTTGGGGTTAGGTTTATGGGTTTACCCGATAAGATTAGTACACATGCATCGCCCTTGCTTGTATTGATGGTTAGCTACAAATAGAAGAAGATGGTGGAAAGCCCAATGAAATGCAGACAGATATGGGTTCTTGGAAGATGCTGCTTTCAACTTTCAAACGATTCAGTAATTAAGAAAAATATGTATGGAAAGAAACAAAGCTAAGCTGTCATAGGATTCCAAATTTGTAATAGGATTTGTTTATCTTGTTTAAGCCAAAGCGTGCTTTCCATTGCTAGTAACAATGGGGTATAGCTCAGTTGGTTTAGCTTGGGTAAAGGTTCGAAATCTCAGACACCCAATGATATTTGTATAAATCCACATTTCTCAATCACTTGTTCTATAAAAAAAAACGTGTTTTACACCAATCGTCATTTGACACAGTTTAATTACTGAAAAAAAAAAATCTTATATTCAAATCTTATCAACAACAATTAATAACAAAATAAAACGTACATAGCGAAAATAAAATTCTTTAGTAAACTCCATCCCTGCTAGCTGGAAAATTGGGGATAGAGACACAAATTGACATACAGTTAACAAGTTATGTGTCCCCTTCTGTATATCTATGTTTCATTTGGATTATGTCAGACCAAAGAAAAAAAGAAAGATGCATTGGTCTCTTTACTATTATTCTTTTGTTATTCAGTGTTTTAAAATTCAATTTTCAATGTTCATGTACTTTGAATTTTCAAATATGAAGGGATTTGGACAATGAAGAAAGCAACCTTTTCTCATATACTATTGACAAGTTGGAGAAATTCAGAAAGCTAACTGTATAATCTTTTTGCCATTAATCAAGTAAACAAACAAAAACAAAAACAAACAAGAAAAAAACAAGAAAATCTCACACAAAATGCCATAATAAAAATCAAACATGTCAATATAATTTTCTTTCTAAAATCTATACATCTCTAACTTCATGGCATGTAAATCTCTATTTTGATCTTCCATTAGTTTCTAATTGGTTTGGCTCCATTTTGATCTGCCATGGCCATCTCAGTCTCAGCAGCTTGTGCTGCCTCTCTGAACTTCTTGTATATATCACTCTTGTAGAACTTTCTTGTCCTGATCACCAAAATGAGTGAAACCAATGTCCCAAAAAATGTGGCTGCAGCAATCACAATGAAGGCCAATTTGAAGCACTCTCCACCAGCACAATTCAATTCCTCCCCTGCTTTTCTTTCAAGTCCCAAAGCTGCTAGCTGCTTCTTGGCTTCTTTGTCATATAGATAACCTGTGAGCTTCACATTGAGCAAGTATAGCCCAACTGGGCTAGCAGACGACCCAAAATTGTACAAAGTGGAGTAGTATTTGAGGCCGAAGAGCTCAGAAATTATGGCAAAAAGTAGAGGCCACTGGGCACCAAAACAAAACCCTATTATGATGGAGGCTACATAGAGACCATTTGGGACATTGAATGCAATTAGAAGGTGACCAACACAAGAGAGCAATAGGGTTAGGGTGAGCATGAGAGGACGAGGGAATTTGTATCTTTTTAATAAGATTTCAGACCCGAAACCCGACATGACTCGACCCAGATAATTCCATATGCTCACTAGTGACACAAAAGTGCTTGCGCTGCGTTTTGGGTATCCAAAAGAAGTTCCAATCTGACCCAAGTTGTCTATTGCTGTCAACGTGCCTCCAACACCACAAATGCATGCCATGAAAAGAATGAGCATGTCAATGCTGAAAAGTGCTTGCAGTATGGTGTAGTCCTCACCTCTGTCTGGTGGCCTAAACATGGTTTTCCAACACGACGCGGTGGGGGGTTCGGCCTCTGTTGTGGTGGTGGCGAGCGTTTCCCTGGGTCGTGACAGATCATCAGACGTGACTTCTGGTTGAGGCTTCTCCGTAACTATTTTCAAGTCCGAACCGCCGTTCAACTCAACTTTCTTGCCTTCCCAGATCTTAAACTCCTCAATAATAACCACAGCAAGTGGGAGGACAAGCAAGAAAATAACCATGGCAGCACTTGCACCATACTCACTTTGATTAAATGTCACACTCTTCTCTACTATGATCATGATCATCAAAAACCCAGCAAGCCCAAGTGAGATATACAGCATATTATAAAACACTTTGAGCTCATTGGGTCGCCTAGTGACCTTCATGATCCGAATTGTACGCAGAAAGGCAAAAGAAATGGCAGCAGGAAGCCACCCAATCAACAAAATCAAAGCCTTGGTATCTTTATAATAAAAAGCATAATAGAACTGTGTGATTATAGCACCACTGAGCCCTACATAGCCCTTCAAAATCCCCAAAACAGCCCCACGGCTTTCTGGGAAATTTTTCACGCAAGTGACAAGAGAGCCAGTGTTTGCAAAAGACTGAGAATTTGCACCTATACAAATGTAAAGGCACATATGCCAAACTTGGGGCCTGGCAATTTTTTTGGTCACAGCCATCCAAATCATGAAGTACCCAAAAAAGTTGAGCACCGCACCAATTGATAAGACCACCCATGGGGGCGTGACCTCATTGATAAGACCAGAAAGGACACCAACATTTGCACCCAGGTCCTTGAAGAAGCTGAGGAGATTGAGGGTAGTTTGGTCATAGCCAAGCACAGTTTTGATGTCACCGGAGTATATGCCAAACATGTAGGTGGCTCCAGCAGCTGACATGATCAAAAGAGAAGCAAACATCATGAACCACCTTCCATTGAGGACTTGGAGGGTGAGGGCTTTGGTGTTTCCCCAACCTCCTCCTCCACCAGCTCCAGAAACCACCATGATTTTTGGTCTCTGAATTGCCCCACCAAATCTCTCACAAGTTTGTTTGTGAAGTGAAGAAGTTGGGGAGGCAAGTAATATATAGAGGCAAAACACTGAGAGAGCAATTAAAGACAAAAGAAAAATAACCTCCCACAAAATAAAATAATATAGTGAGACTAAATTTTTATTTTTTTTTACAAACGATATCAGAGACGGGTGATGAGGATGGACTCAAATTATAAATTTAAGTAAATGACAAGGACTGAATTGCAAAGGAAATAACAAAATAGGAAAGAGGAGCTATATCCTATTCCTATAAATGTAGTCTTATCCATCGAAGAAGAATGAATAAATTGTGATAGGAGGAAAATTGGTTAGTTTTGTCTTTGATTTGTCAAATTGATATGGTTTAGTTATAACACGCACCTCTTTTTTAGACCGTTGACTGCCCAAATATCTAATGCATGGGAAGGCCACCAACTTGGACACAACTAAGTTTTTTAACCCATTTTAATACGTATCTTTTTTCCTTCCCCCATTTGATATTGGATAAGATAGTCCTGATCTCTTGGACCACAGGGGTCTAAGAAATTTGTGGTCACTCACCGTTGGATGTAAATTCAACGGTTCACTCACTCTTGCACTTATTTTAAAAAACCTTTTTCAACCATTGGATTAATATCCAACGGTAGGTGACCACAATCTCTTGGACTCCTGTAGTCCAAGAGATCGGGACTGTTGGATAAGATAAGTTTAATTTATGAAATAGCCACAACCAAAAACGAAAAAACATAGCCAATGGTTCCCCCTTTCGCTACGGCATCACCTCAGTTTGAACTCCAGAGTCGAACTCCAATGTAATCAATCCTTTAGATACATGAATAAAAGTCATCGTCATTTTAGATGGATCATGAAAATTGAAGTCATAAAATCTTCAGAAAATACAATCATGAAAGTGAGAATTTGAAGAATATTGCTAGAACATTAGATAAGAACTTTATGTCAAGAAATTTATGAATATACGCATCTTCAGTGAGATCGATATATCACCAGAAGCAAGTAAACACTAAAGTCTACAACGTTGAATTATTTTATTTTTTGTTTATTATCCACAAAACAATTAATGCATGTGCTGGTTTCCTCCCAACCCAGGCATGAGGACAGTTCACAAGTGGCATTGCCAGCAACACTTTTTTTTTTTCTTCGATCAAAGTCAATTGCTTTGGCATTGACTATTGAAGATTATAATGACTGATCGAGAATATAGATCCACGAAATTATATAAAAATAAATCAAATGTTATTATAAAATTAAATACAGACCGACTCAAAGCTATACAACTACGAGGTTGTCGATTATCTTTCAACTCTCAAGCTAGGTCACTCCCATAATCCTTGAAAAAAGCATATACAAGTAGAATCTGGTTCATTTTGATTCTATTTTACAACAAATACATGTGGGTTTATATGATAGACCTATACATACCCTAAGGACTCGTTTGGTACACCGTATTAGACTCTGGATAGGAGTAAATAGTCTATGTCAGGTGTTTGGTGTCAACTTGTATTATTTAATTACCCGACTATTTTATACGGGTTGGGCTTTTAATACTCTTCTTACCTGACTAACTAATACAACCCACACACCCCGGTTTAGATAATACACGCTTAATTATACGGCTAGGGAAAAAGAACAGGCGTTCTACAAAAAAAATCAGACGCTCTTTTCATATTCTTCTCCCTAGGGTTGTTCTCTACTATCTTCTCCACAGGTTTTTTCTTCACTCTTCTCCAGGTATCCATCTCTCACTCTCTCTCTTTTTCATACTCTCTCCAATATGCTTTATATATTTCAAATTTTTAGTGGAAATTAGGTTATGAATTTTTTTTTTTGGCATTTTTTTTAATCGAATGTTTTCTTTGTATGTGATATAGTGATTCGACGTGTGGGAATATTTAGATTGTTGTATTAAACAGAGTATTGCCAGTTTTCGTCCAAAAACAAACAACTGTGCTAGTGTTGGTAGTTTAGTTGAATACATACATACCTGACGACTATGAGAGCAAAATTACAAAATTAAAATTGTATGAACCTGAATTTTAGGAACCATTTATTTTTCTTTGTCAATTGCTATTAGAAAAGCAAAGATGGACTTGTCTATTAATGACCAAATTAAGGCACTACTGCTAATTTTGGAGAAAGCAAGTGATGAAAAAACATTCCTGACATTGGATGGTGCTATGAGAAAAGCATTTGTTCTTCTCTTACTTGGGGCATGGGAGTTGTGATTCACTCTTTGATGTAGTTTGGTTTATGAACAACTTTCTCTTTTGCTCTTATCACCTTAATACGTGATCACTTTGAATTATACATTATTTGGTACTGTTTTTATTAACTTATGCGAGTATGTTGGAATTTTTATGAGATATTACAATTATGATAATGGGTTATATGAAAAAAAATCTTGGCAAAAACAATTGAAAAACAAATCTTGTCATATGAATCTTACCAAAAAAAAATTTGTGTAATTTGAATCTCAATTTCCATTAAAATTATCAAAGATTTTTATTTTTTATTTTTATTTATAAATAGTCTGATCTGATGTTATCCGAAACATTACCAAACACAGTATAACTTAGTCAAATTATTTATCCGGAACAGCACCAAACGCCTTATAATATTATGAATAAATAGTCAGTACTCTCCGGAACAGATTAATACTATCCGACGGAAATTAGTCAGTACAGTCCGACGTACCAAACGAGCCCTAAAAATATTCTAAATCCAATATTATCTATATAATTAAGTATTTCGGATAAAATCTCGTTCACTCGTTAAACAAAAAACATAATCAAATCTCAATCTTATCGTAGTCTAATATTATACGATAATTTGTCGTTTCTTCATATTGTAACATAGAACTTCCTCCAATATATATTGATGATATTTGAGACTTTCTCGGGCAAAGGCATTCATGCTTGAGCTAACTTGTTAGGGCTTCCGGGAATCCTGGTCATCACTGTATGTTGTTTTTAATTAGTCATGCAATCTATGTGGATCGTGCTTCTGTTACTGGGTTATTTATATATTTTATATTTTAATTTTCTGTTGTCAGTTATGGCAATGAGTAGGCCTAGTCCTCATAAAATTACATGAATAGCCTTGTTGACGTGGCTCTTGCCTTTGCCCTGGGGCTTTTATGTTGGCATTTTAGGGCATCTATGACGATGCAAGACTTGAGCAAATGACAAGCGCAGCAGCTACTTTGATTGTAGGGCAGGGTACAAACATATATAACTTGTCCTCTGTTTATAAGAATCCGGTGTGTCTACAAATGTTTAACAAATTACTTTATAGCGAAAACACAAATTAATGGAGTCTAGTTTCGTGAAAAATGTCATTGATTTGCTGATCAGTGGTCTTGAGTTCGAATCCTCATGACATCTTAATAGTATGTGTGAGAAACCCACATTCTCTCCAATATGTTGTTTTAGTTAAAAACACAATATACATCTAAATTACGAACATCAACAATAGTCCCTAGACGTGTACCCAAATTTAAGTACAACAAGAGCAGAAAGAGCTTTGAACGAGAGATGGGCAATTACAAAACATGGACCTACACGGTTACACCTATGGAGGATGCCATTAAATGCAAGTCCACTCGTAACCTTTTCTATTTCCTGTTTGTCAATTCTCAAGTTACCACGTATAGGCATCACCACCATCAGCTATGTAAGCGCTCATGAGTTCCTCTTTTCAATGCAAAATCATGAGACAACTTATATCAATTTTGATAAGCCTCGTAATTAACCCTTTCTTGTTATATATTCTCAATAAATAAATAACAATAATAACCCAGGCTGTCCATGTGTATGTGGCTAATTTTGATGAAAATGGCAAATATGTAATTGATTCAAATTGCCAACTTTCCATGACCTATCTTAGTGAATGTGATGGATTGGATTCTTCTTCTTTTATGACTATTCTAACTTGCTAGAGGGCCAGCCTTTGCTTCAAAGATCTAACTTCTCCTTATCATATTTTGATCTTTTAAATTGATTGATATCCTTTTTAATGACATGTGCAAATATAGCTAGACAAAAGTGTAAAGATTTGGAAGGTGACTTGTATGGCTGATAGAGTGATCTTAACATTATTGTCGTTGTATCCAATTAAATAGTAGGGTGGGTTCATCCTGCATTACTTCATTCAATCCACAAACCCAATTGCCCAATCGGCCTTCACTTGAAAAGAAAGGGGAACAAAAAGGGATATTGAGTTTGACTTTAAAGATAAAATGAGAGTTCGACTCTTACTCTCCTCTTCATGTATGTATGTAAATACATCGAAAATTAATTTAAAATGTGCGTGTATGTTCACCATGACTTTTCAACTATGAAGGGGGGCATTATATAAAACATTTTAGTCCATTCAGTATCTTTGCATTAACAAAAAAAAACTAAAATAAGGGTTGAAAACTAAGCAGAAACGCAATTCGTCATCAAACTCTCATATTCAACACAAAGACAAGCAGAAGTTCACACCTGTGAAAGCTACAATAATTCAATTATGCCAGCAGCCAAACAAACACTTACACACACAAACACACGTACACAAAAGTTGGATAAATCTTGAAAATTCAGAAGCTTAAAATCATGTCGACGAAGGAACCATAAGGTTTATTTCCCCACACTACTTTCCCTCTCCCTCTTGCTCTGCATAAAGATCAACTTAGCTAGTCAACTCCCAGGAATCTCAGGCGCTTTTGTTTTCTAAAGTTTGCTTTGGAAAATAGATACAGAGACGCAGAAATATTATTCAAAAGGCTAGAAAGAGATTTTGACTTTCATTCTTTGAGAGAGAGAGAGAGAGAGGGCAAGTACAGAAGAAGTAAAGAAGTATAATACGTTGCATTATTCTCTCAGAAGTGTGAGATCCCAGTCAATGTGTTTACACTCAGAAAAAGAAAAAAAAGTATAAGCCCACATGCTTGTAAGTCCAGTTTAATATACAACTAAACTAATCAATGATCTTGAAAATTTATGAGCTGGAAAGATTGCTTCTTTCTCCAGATTTCTGGATGGATTAACTTAAACAAATCATTAAAATGACTAATTAAAGGTGGTTCGTTCTAGATGCTATCCATGACATCTGAACCAATTACATCACTTTGTGCCATTATAATTTCTATAATATTCTTAGAAGTTTCGTCTTGACTTGACTTTGGGGTTTGGCTCCCCATAAGCCTCAAATTCAGAACTCGTGCTGTATTCTTGTGTGCCAGTCAGTCTTTTGGGTTTACTTGTGCAGTAGGGAAAGTCATTACGCATGACCAAGCTATATACTACTGTCCTACCGGTGGGAATATTTGACCCAATTACTTCAAATCCAAGGCACCTTGGGAAAAAAAAAGGGAAAGCAGAAATTCAGTTGGAAATTTCTCTTTCTGATGAAAAACAATGTTAAAACACTTAAAATACTAGAGAAGATGCATCATGGCAGAAAAACTCCTCTTTCTCATGCCCTGTTTTGCACCATTCACACTGCGAGAGAGATCCACTTCTCTACAACTCCACCAGCCAATAAGAAAGGAGATGAAGAAAACAGAGACTAAGGGATATCATTTAGTGCTAAAATTGTTCTCTTTACAACGCAAACAAACAATGAGACTCAGTAGTAAATTTCCCAAATTTCATTTTATGTCGCTGAATTTGTTTGTCAACCAGTCAGAAAAAGTGTAATAACTAAAATCAAACAGAAAAATACTGAATTAAATTACATCCATCAATCCTACGTAAAATTGTATCCGCAACATCCCACATCAAAAACCTAAAAGAGCATAAACAGCTACAAATTTCATGAGAATAGCCAGGCCAACCAACATTTAGTAGCGGTCAAAGGAAGATGGGCGCCCTCCCCTGCTGGGGCGATCGTAAGGACCTGCCCTGCTTCTGTAATTTCCGCCCTCATCTCTTGCTGGCCCTCCACTCCCATATCTGTCGCTTCCACCCCTTGCATCCCTATCATAGCCTCTATCTTTGCCATAACCATTTTGCGGATAACGATCAGAACCACCATATCTATCACTTGCAAAGCGATCACCAGCTGGATACCTGCAAAGAAAAGCCACATAAAGTAGAGCATACTGGATGATGCTTAAATAAAAGGGCTTCTTATCTATTATTCAGCACAATTATATCTAATGTGATAGAGAATGAAAAAGGTGACAGTGGAACAAGCAACAACGGAGGAACTGTTACCTGTCACTAACATAGCGATCACGGCTCCCATACTTGTCCTCCCTGCTGTCAAAACGGTCCCTCTCTCCATAACGCCCTCCATCATAACGGTCATCCACATAGCGATCACGGTCTCCACCAAAGCGATCCCCACGGCCACCAGCCCCAAACCTAGAATGGGATGAGAATGAACCTCCACCTCTTCCACCACCAGCTGAAGGGCAATCTCGGGCCCAATGTCCTGGTCGCCCACACTTGAAGCATTCATCTTGCCCTACAGGTCTATCTCCTCCCCCATAGTTTCTCCTGCCACCAGTTGAGTAGCCTCCTCTATAGCCATGGTCTAAATCCTCCCCTCCCCCTCCCATTTTGGGTTGAGCTTTGTTCACAGAGATGATGCGATCACCAAGCTCCCGCCCATGCATCTCCCGGATTGCATCTTCCATTGCTCGCCGATCTCCAAATGTAATAAACCCAAAACCCCGAGGACGATTTGTATCTCTTTCCATCATGATCTACAGAAATACCACATTAGTCATTTCATATTAATGAGATTCATCTCTTTTAACCAAAAGCGAAACAGGACTTTTGGAAAGCTGGGAAAAGAATTTGAAGACAATGAACATTCAACATGAACATACAAACTAGTTTTCTTATATCACTTACAACACATTTGAGAATGAGATAGGGATTTAAGCCTACAATTTATATTAGCAGACATCCTAACTGGTAATTAAAATTTAACAAGTTGATAACTTACTTTCTCTTTGTTACTATGGATAACAGGTTGCAACGTGGTTAGTACTGAAAAATTTCTGATAAACAATAGAGGAATCCATCTCTGCTGACCTTGACTTCCAACAAAATCCAATATATTACATCCAGCATAAACTGATACCTAACCGACCACAAAGTCAAGTGCATCTACTCTCAAACAGCTAAATTGAATTGGTCATCAGTGCTTGCATTATCTTTGTGATATGGTTAACTTCCCACAGACAAGTCCTTAATCATAACACAAGACTACCAGAAATAATGATAACACTTTAAACAACAGGCAAGCATCCATCTTGTATCGACGAAATCAATTTTCCTCCGACCAAAGCTACGCAGATCAGCCAGACAAAGGCAGCTATAGCAATCTTTCCACCATTCAAAACAAACCATATAGAACACAAATACACATCAAGGTATCCCAAGAAACTGTATCTTTTTTGCAAGCTATGCCCAACTTGATCCATAATTACCCTATCCTCACCAACTTTCACCAAGTCAACAAAAACCACAAGATTCAGTCACAGGCAGCAAAGATACTGTGTCCAAGTATCAGCTCAAAATAGCAGAGCTGATGAAAATGCTGATCATCTCTTTCAACCCAAAAACTTAGACTTACTAAGCCCATGAAAACATACCCCGGAGTCATGGAGATCCACGTTCTGACAACTTATTTTGATAGGAGATGTTACAACCTTTTTTTTATAGGAGATGTTCGGACAATTCTTAAGTACTTTCAATTATCATAATATCACCTATTAAAAAAATCTACATCACTGTGCCAAAAGAATTGTGTGCCCATGCCCAGACTCCGTATTTGACCAGATTCAGAATTTGAGGAGGCCAGAAGTATTACTCCACCAAAGCATCAAATCTTAAATCAATATTGGAACTACTGATGAACTAGGAAGCATCAATATTTGGTGTAGCATTGATGTTGCTGAATTCATCTTTCACATGCAACATGATAACCCAAAGCATTGAACCCCTGATACAATACTGTTACTGGCACCTGCAAGGAATCTAGCGATCTGAATAAGGTCTCATAAGATCCACTGAATGGGTTGCATAAATGTTCCCACAAGTGAAGCGGCCAGACTAAGTGTGTTGGAGGGATAATGAGACATAAAGCACCACGAAAACTTATCAACATACGAAAATCGACTATGAAATTGATCTTGATCCCTTCTCCCTCGCTAAACCAGTAATGTTAGCATAATTGTCACAACAACAAAAAAATATCAATAAAAAAGTTCAAATTAGTTCAAACAAAAACTGACATGGCTGAAAAGGAGGCTCAGACTTGATGAGAGCTATACAATAGCAGATGAGATGATCCCATTGCCAGAAAGGAGCAGTTTAGAGTCCCTAACTCTAGTCCGCATCAAGCATAAAGTAACTAAACTTGATGGTTCGCAGCCTCACAAAATCAAGAATTTGAAATATCTGAAGAACAACTAACAAGAGAAAACAAAGCTTTGTGATACAGCAGCCACTATGAAAACTGCATAGCCTATAAAACAACAAATGACGAGTTGACAGCAGATAACCCTCTGGATTCTATGAGAACAAAAACAAATGAACATAGATGAGGAGACACAATTCAGCTCAATAATCTTTCTCGGAAAACAGACACATCCTTCACCATCATGTTTGAGTCCAACTGATACATACTATGGCCAAACCATTTACTTTCGGAGCATTTGTTCTAATTACATAAAAACCTTTGTCGAAGCAAAAGGATGAAAATCACTTGATCAAACAATGAACATTTCAGACTTCGGCTGCAGAGCCACAGAATCCAAACAGAAAGCATACTTACTACAAGAAAGAGAAACTTCTCAAAGTTGCCACATCATGTGAACAGATGATTAGTCGGCCCATCCTCAAAGGATTACTTATATGCCAAATTTCCAACACTATCACAGGATTTTCTGCGGATCCCAACCACAGACCTTTTCATGACTAAATATTTAGTTACCAAATAGCAGGTGAGACTAAATCAAGCAATTAACTTTAGCAGCCTTGTACCCAATTCCACACATCCAGATACCATCTGCTTATGTTTATACTTCCTGGCTTGAGAATCATAATAACCATCAGCTATAATCTAGTCCCAAAAACTCATACTAAGCTTCAGCAGCTTGATGCAATCACTCTAACAAAACTATCTCTACGAAAACCCATCTACGTACAGCATCAAAAGATCATAACCAGCATTCCAGAAAGACATGAAAACAAATAAGGAGCATTAATACACAATGAGCACAACAGAAACTGATGAAATGAAAGGATAAAATCAAAACAAACATAAGTAATCGGAGTTACAGATATAGGAATTAAGTACCACTGCTAATTGGAAAAGTAGAATCAAACATATGCTGATGTCAGAATGGCATAACCAACAATAAAATCCTCATTAAGTGGTTTATTTACTCCATACTTCTTAGCTAAGGAGGGGCACTTGATATGAAATATAATGGGATAAACCAAGCTCATGTAATTAGTAGAAGGAGCATGATTTGAAATTCGAAAATCAGGATCAATCAAACAAGTAATAAACATGCCTTTAATCTCCTGTAATACAAAATATTTCATGTATTATAACCATAGAACATCATTGTCTAAACTTCCAAAAACGGTACCACCCATTGATTTTGAATATAAAAGACTAATACCAAAACCAAAAGCATCCATGAAACTTCAACCAATTTGTACTCCAAATGTCTTGGGTAAGATACTCATTTAAAGAAAATGCCCAAAATAACTAGAAAGGCGACCAATTTCGCAAACAAAGAGTTTGACTGTCTGTCTTCTGAAAATAAACCATAGGGTCAAAATTACGGCTCAAACTGATTGAGACAGAGACAAAGTTGTGTCCTTTTAACTTCCTAAAACCCTAAATTGAAATGGCTCTTAGACCAAAAGCATAAATAAAAAAAATAAAAAAAAGCAACCCTTTTCATATAATTTGCAAGCAAAGCAAAGCAGCTGGAGCGTGAAAGCGCATACCTCTATCAATTGTGACCCAACTAACAGATAAAAAGTTTTGAAGACATTAGGGTTCAAATATATTCATGCTAGGAACCAAATTGAGCGTTACCTGAGCTTCGTGGACTTTGCCGAAACGCTGGAAAGCACTCTCCAGCTGACGCTCTGTGACGTCCCACGACAAACCTCCCACGAATATGCGGAAATCTTCCTTCCCTGCCATCTCCCCCTTTCTCTCTATCTCTGTGAAGAGTACGTTTCCTCTTAACCTGTGAACTTTGTTGAGCGAAACCCTAACCGCTTCGAATACCTGGATGCGGTCGACTTCTTCTATACTATGCCACGCCTCCTTCGATTTTTCCTTTTCCTATTTTTTACAGGAGAATTTATATCAATTTTAAATTATTTTTGGGTCAATGCGGTCTTGGCCGCTTGATGGGTAGACCCGTGTGAGAGAGGGATCAGCGGTAAAATGATTGTGTCTTGTATAAAAGGAAACCGCCACGCTTCGTTTTTTTTTTCCCCTTTTTTTTTTATTTTTTATGAGATTAAAATTACAAGACAAAGTCGGCAGAACCCAAATTAAAACGGTCAAAGTTTAAAAATGGAGGTAGGGTTAATTTGGGAATGCCCTGGACAACACAAACAAAATTAGCTTATCTAGCTAAGTGGTTGAAAGAGCACACTCAAAGTCCTAGGTTCGATTCAATTCTTCCGTCTTTTATTATAGTAATATCGTTTGTATAAAAAATAATAATTAAAAAAAAGACATGATGAAAACTGAAAGTTGGTATGAAATAATTATGTCAATTTTAATACGAATAATCAAAATTTCCAACTGTATTTTTTCGGGTGAAAAACACCAACAATTGGTATGGTAGGAATTAGGTGTAGACGTATTGCAATTTGGTTTGATTTAGTCCTCAAACCGCATATTGAACCAATGAAGAATCATAGTTCAGTTTACGCTTAAAACTAGTAGCATAAGTGAACTGAACTAATCTATTTAAAACTAGTAGCATAGGTGAACCAAATTAATCTATTTAGTGACCAATGTGACTGCATTTTTCAGTCTTGAAATCATTCGGTCTAGTTCGATCAAGATTACAATGTTTCTAATGTTAAAGCCAAACCAAAACGTTGGAAAATCCATTTGGAGAAAAGAAAAATCTGTTATTGATTTGATGCGCTATTTGGTTGAAGAATAAATAATTGCAAAGAGTTCGTTACATATTAATTGAAATAATTACATGAATTGACATACTTAATGTACACGACAACTATACATGAAATGGCCCATGCCATGTATCAACCAGCGATTGAAATATATGTTACAGTTGAGCTTGAGGGAGTCTTCATCCATCCATCCATCCATCCATCCATCCATCCATCCATCCTATTATTGGTCAGATAAAAGTGGCAGCCTCGTAACGCTGGTACCTCCTCCACCGCCAGTTAGGGATTTTGAGTTAATCACCTTCAGAAAACTTGAACTGGATTTTGCAGCTTTAGAAGAAGATTTCTTCTTGTTTAATCTCTTGGGAAGAATCTGCAACCTGGGATTCATCTCAGTACCTGAATTTTCAGCTGCCAACTGATAACTTGCCACTAGCTCTAGCTGCCGGGCAATTATTTCAGAGCGTCTTGGGAGAAGCTCTACCGGCTCTCCACCAGGAATCACGATATACTCAATTGCAAGTCGAACCTCCTATCAAAAACAAAAGGAGAAAGAAAATGTGTATTAAGCATGTGATATATATATATATATATATGTAGGGAGACATGAATGGAAATAATTTACAGACAAAAAACAGAAATGTTCAATGTGAAGTTGAATGTTATCCCTTCCTTGGAATATTTGGCCATGTAGTATGGGGGTACAACAGAGAGCACAAAGGTCAAATTTCTCAGACAACGCAAATACATACATACATAGAAAAGGAAATGTACCTCCAGTGCATCAATCTCTTCCAAAGATGGTTTTCTTTTTGGGGCATCATCTTCAATTTCAATGTCGAAAGGATTCTTGATTAGCTGCTTTGGCAAAGACCCAACTGATTCCATTTCAAGAATCATACGAACTGCCTTGACCATTTGTGCCATGGTATTTGACTGCAATTATGGACACCAAATATCTCAATGAGACACGAAGACGGTGTGTATACAAGCCTATATAGACATAGATACAAAACCGGAGAAAGTTTAAAAACACACGAGGATACTTACCTTCATGACAAACACAGGCAACTGGTGGAATTTTGCTACACCTCGGATCCATGGATTCTGCTTCATTTCAGAACTGGATGCTATTATTGCATCTGCTGTTCCAATATCATCAGTTACCTCTATTTCATCTTCAAGCCCCATCACCTTTGCTACTTGTAGCAGGTCGGCCTCAAGGATCTATAGTACATCAAATAATAAAAAGAAAGGTTTAAATACAAATCATCTGGACTGTGAAAAACTATCTACTATTCAATAGCATTCTGGCAAAATTCATTATGTTGCTCTTCTTAACTGAACTGCATACCCAACACTTAATTGAGCTTATGTAGCCTCCAATTTTGCACATTACTTTACAAAACGTCAAAATCTGAACTAAAAGTAATGCATGACCTTCATTCTCATTTCAACGAGTGTGGATTTGAATCTTCCAATTGAAAACATAAAGTGAAGCCTAAGAAAGGAATTTACCTTGTATGTATAGATACACACTGGTAACCTTTGTTTCTTCAAAGATATATTGCTGCCGGGTCTTTTGGAGTGATTTTTGGACCAATTAGGAGAATGATCTAGATCTTCCCCATCAGACTCTATGTCAGCAGAAGCATCAATGTCTTCATTAACAGTAAAATTAGATATTTTTAGACAGTTCTTTTCAGGTAGTGGAATAGACTTGTGAGAGTCATTAGCCTCCGCATCAATACGACGGACTTCAAATAAAGGAGTTTTTCCTGTACCCAAGAAAGATTTCAATTGGATTAATTGTTGCCCTAAAAACGTCACTTGTAAGAGAAGTACACAGTAAATAAACCAGTTAAGACATTAATTGGGATTCTCCAAAGAAGCGCAGAATACCAGCCAGTATAGCATCCACAGTTGCATCTAATCTGTGATGCACACGATACTCTGTTTTAGATATAATCTCAACAGCACATGTAAATGTAGGAGGCCCCTTTCTTTCAAGAATTGTCTTCTGAACCTTCCTTTTTCTTGCTTCTTCATCACCGAGAGTAACACTCTGCATTCGGATGATAACTGGTATAATCAATCGACATTTCTTATCTGGGAAAGCCTTAAATTGGTAAGGTCCCAACACAAAGTGGAAATGATCATTTATATATGACACCACCAAGGAGAACTAATAGCACTTTGTAAACCTAGTAGATTTAGCATAACTTTTGTTGGAATATATACCTATATATCCAACATAAACGAATACAGAGTGGCAGAAAAAGATATTGCATTGCACCTCTATTCCACCAACAAGGATTTGTAGAGAAGGATTCTTCATTATGTTATCTATCGTCATTCCATGTGCTGTTCCAACTAGTTGGACTCCTCTCTGAGCAATAGTACTGGCAGCCAATGCTTCAAGCTCTGTTCCAATTTCATCTATAATTATGGTTTCGGGCATATGATTTTCCACTGCTTCAATCATAACCTGTGCAAAAGTTCAAGAGGGGAAAAAAAAAATGATATGGGTGAAAGAAGTAATGCAAAATTTACTTGGGAACTAAAAGAGCAGTTGCTGACAAAAAGTCATAGAACTTATTTCAACACTCACATTATGCTGCATATTAACATTAGGAACTTGCATCCTCCTTGCACGACCTATTCCTGCATGAGGAACATCTCCGTCTCCACCAATCTCATTCGATGTATCCACAATCACAACACGCTTCATCTGATCATCTGCCAACATTCTAGCAATTTCTCTGCACCAACATATCCTCTCAAAAATCATAACATGTTCATTCTTGATGCCAATTCAAAAGGGAGAAAATGGAAATTTAAATGTTACTTTAAACCTTGAGTAGGAAATACCTGATCAAGGTTGTCTTGCCAACTCCAGGAGGTCCTATCACCAAGATAGAACCTCCGCCCTCAACCAAATCGCGGATGACCTCAGCACTTCCTGACACAGCTCGTCCCACACGGCAAGTGAGGCCAATGATTTGCAACTTACGGTTTCGAAGAGCACTTATCCGATGTAATGAGTTATTAATACCCGAACGGTTGTCATCTGAAAACTCACTAACCTACAAAAGCAGAACGTAGCATGACATAAGAAATATAAGTAACTATATCTTCCCTCCTCCACAAACATTCCAACTGTAACACAAGATTTAAATTAAAGATGTTAATGATTGGTCAATCCTTTTTAATAATAAGCTATTAACTTATTAAGCATCTATCAATGATTACATGACCAATCACACAAGGGCCTAAAATTGACAATCCATTTGAACATAAAACGCTGAATTTTCTGACATGAAAATGTAAGTTGGTATCTATCTCTCTATGAATATTCCAATCAAACATAGAAATTTTAAAAAAAAGAGTAAATTTGGACGTACACCAGAAAAAGACCACCGTTAACCACCAAACTGAAGATCGCCCAAATAAAATTATTTCACGCAAATATGACTCTCAAGTCTCAATCTGCATAAAAATGCTTCAAACCATTTATTTACTTTTCGTAGATCACCTTCGATACAGCGTGCCGTAGATCTTCGTGGTTCACAGGCTTCTCTGAGATTACCCAATCACCCGAAGGAAACCTCGCAATCGGGCTCCTTCCCAAATCCATCACAACCTCAACGAGCTCGCCAATCTCCTCGTGCCCGTACAGCTCACTCTTCATTCTCATAGGCAACAATTCAAGCAACATTTCCAGCTCCGAAGCTGCCTGCGGCTGCGACGTGGAAGCCGAATTCGAATTCGGAGAATTCGACAACGACCCATTCCCGGAAAAGAACCGATCCGATGGCCTCCGAATTTCCGGCGACGGAATCGATGGGGAGGAGGATTTGGACGAAGCGATTGGCTTATGCGCACGACTTTTTCGACGAAATGACGAAGAGACTGTGGAGATGAAGTTGGAGTTCTGAAGGTAACAGAGGGTCGAGGTGGGGATTTGGTTTGCTGAGTGCCATGAGTTCTGAAGATCCACAAGCACAAAATGTGAGCTCAAAGCTCTCATTCTCTCTCGCCGAATTTTATTTCTAAACACAAATTACAAGGAGACTTTGATTTTTTTTTTCTTTCTCTATTTTATGGTTGTAGTTTTTCAAGCGTCTGGTTCGTGATTTTGTTTCCGTTGTGTAATTGGCAACGATGGAAGAAGATTCGGAGGCATCTCCTCTGCGATTGGAATTTGGAGGGAAAGTGGGGCCGCCAAGAAGCAACCCAACAAACTGCTAACGACCGCTGAAAGTAATGGAAGTTCAGCCACGAGGGGCTGCTTCACGAGCCACACATATTTTTCAAAGCTTTAACTTTTTAGATGAAATGATGTGTTGGTAACTTTGAAACTACTTAGAAAAATCTTTCTTTACTTTTAACTCAATAATTCCATGTTATTTTGTTACGTAGCTGTAGCTCCACGTATTTAAAATTTATGTTTTGTGTTCACTTTCTTTCAGCATGTGCCAAATAGTTATGTATTGGGTAGTCCAATCCAGTCTAATCTCACGTACTAAACGAGTCCTTACATGTGTTGAATGAGCCGTGTAAGTGTAACAATCCGAGCATGCTTCAAATGCGCAGAGTGGTAAACAGGAAGGACATGCTTGCGGCGGAGTGAGTGTCATTTTCATGGTATCTTCGTTCAATTTTGTCAGTCGACTGTAGAGACTTTTGAAGCAAAATCTGAAACAACGTTCAGGTCAAACTTCAAGCCGTGCAAGACTGGTGCAGGCCACCGACAAAGACGGCTCTTGCTACGAGCCATACCAATGCTCAAGTTACATGGACGGTGTGCTTGTTTGGATGGTGATACTCATTGAACAGAAAAACAAGAACCCTATGATCCGTGGCCCGTGTAAACCTGTAAACTACAGCTCCTCTGAACTTTGATCTTGAACCGACCGATAAAATTGTGAAAGATCAGAGAAGAAATCATAAAGAATGAAGAACAGGATGAAATACTACTAGCTCTTGATGTAGTAGAAACTCAATGCTAAGAAAAATATACTGTACACTGTACAGTGATGGAAGCCATTAACTAAATTTGGCGCCAATCTATTCCCAACCCATCAATTTATTTCTTACACCTTCCTCAATTTTGTTCCTTGGCACTGAATAACCAACTCCTTCATCCAGCAGGATTCTGTAGACCTCCCACTCCCGATCTCGGATCATGTGTTTCCCTATCTTAACCTGAAATAACCAAAGCAAAATAAATGGTAGAATGGCAAAATTAGATAGGATGTCCCTAAAGAGAATGTAGGGAAACATTACATAAGACACTCATGGCATAGGTTGGAGCCAGTACCGAAAAGATGTGTGTCTTCAGAACTTTGAGGGCATGAGTAATATCATAAAAGACTAGAGGACGACCCCTGCCAGACAACTCAACAGGGTTAGCTACCACCAGCTCAGTATCAGGGCCACGGCTCACCACCGCCACTCTAAGAGGACGCAAAAGCTCCATTCTCAAACGAGAACATAACGCATTTTGCTTGTTGGGGTCAACAATCTTCTTGCCATCTGCTTGCATTATGAACAAGTCCACCTCACAATTTCCTTTTGGGCTTGCATAGAATCGTCCATAAGAAACCTGACATTATCAACTAACAAAGGTCACTACCACACACGCATAATAACACCAAATGTCTAATGAAACCTCCACAACCTTTCCCAGGAATCATAATTTCTTACGATCAACTATTAAACGTTAACGAAACAAATTAATATTCTGCAAACATAATACTGAAACATGTTCGATGAGTGATGATGGCAATTCGTTTCAATACTGAAAACGTGAAATTTTGAAACACAACCTAAAAGTTTTTCTCTCCCAAAAAGAAAAGCTCTATATAGCTTATAAGATGTACCTGAATGTTGTAATCCTTTAGGGTTCTCATGATATCATATACAAGGCCTTTATGATCCTGACAGAAGATTTGCACGAGTGTGTGAGATGGGCTAAGGTTGTTGTCCACTGTTACTGAAATGGGGTTGGAGGCAACAGATCTGCTTAGGCGTCCATTGGGCAGCTCTAAACTGAATATTTCTTCAGTGATGGCAGAAGGAAGACATGGAGAACCCTGTGAACAAGCGGTAACCTCTGATCTAGCCAATTCAATTTTGCAACTCAATAAGGCATCCCCTAAAACAGCTTTCAGACAAAGAATTGTTTCGTCTTGTCTTCTTTTTGCATGAAGAAGTTCTCTGATTGAAAAGAGAGAAGAAAAAAGCTTCTATTAACCATATTTGAGCAATTGGCCTCACATAGACATGAGACACTGACATCAAGACTCCATTTTCATTGGCAGCATGAGCGAGTATAGAATTATTGGAAATAAAATACAAAAACACTTGATTTAAGAATTATGCAAAAGCAAATCTAAGGAACCAAATGGAGGATTGCAGCTCTCTTTTCTTTTTTCCCTTTGAATTATTGCCAGTACAATCAAGTTCACAATAGGGCACATGAAGATAGGGAAGTAAAAAGAGAAAAATACAAGAAGAAATGCTGCACCATGATTAAAAGTGAAGCAATGTCAAGAATGACTAACCTGGTATCTGTAACAAAAAAAAGGTCCATCACTCTCCCATCTGGGGTAGTAGATACCTTCACTCTATGTATTGTGAGCTCCAGCTCACAGAGAACCTCAGTGACATCTATTATGAAAAAAGTTTTAATAATAGTCTCAAACAAAATATACGGCTCTTATTCAGCAAAAACAAAAAAACAAAACAAAACAAAACAAAATATATGGCTCCATACGATACATTTTCTGCTCAAGTATTGAGATGCATCCAGAAAAGTAGGCAATACTAGGTAAGGGAAGAGAAGAAAAAGAAACAAATAGAAACAAACAACACTTAAAGGTTGATTAACCAAATAGATAAGCAACATTATTTGCATTCCAACAGGTAACTTTGGTTAGATAAGTGAAAGTAAAGATCCCTTTTTTTGATTTCTCAAAACTCAAAAGGAAAAGAAGAAAAAAAAAAAAAAAAAAAGAGTTGTCATTTATGCTTATGGATGGAAAAGGGATCATAATGATAACGATTTAAGTTGTCTTCATTCCATTTCAGGCGACTTAAAAGAATGACTTATTCTTATACCAATCTGTCATAAATTATATTCCTCGGTAACTTCAATCCATTCTAAACAAGGGATATGAAAGTTACTTGTTATACTTCTTGCAATGCTTCGACATTACTATCATCAAAGTCGCAATTACATAGACAGTGATCACGGCCTTTCTATATCATCAGATACAAAATTGGTAATCACCCATAAATGATCTTCATATTCATAACTTTGTCCATTTCAAATTTCTTACTGAGTTGGAAGGTTCAGACAAATCATTGAGCAAGATATGCCACATTCCCGCATGAAAACAAATTCGAAATCCATTTAGTACGGTACTTCTATGCCAAATTAAGCTTTAGGGGATAACGCCTACAAAGAAGAAACAATTCCCAAGATAACAATTATTCAAGCAAGTGACATTCTTAGAACTGAAAGGTTCGTATTACCATGCAATAGGCCTTCCCGTTCATAAGAGCACCAGAATTCAAGAAGGAAAACATCTGGTGGCTTAGGCAGCTGGTTTTCAGGGTGATAATAGAATATTCCAGAAGTCGACAAATACGATGGACACACTTCCAACAATCTCTTTGTCAACAAATTCCACCTTGTATTTGGTTTTTCCACCACCCAAAACACTAGGTAGCACCATTTCCCATCTGTTGAAACATCTGCTCCACAAAAAAACTAAACTAATCACCAGCACATTCAATAAAATATTAAGGGAAACTTATAAAAACTAAACTATCACTCAAAACTCCAAGACTCATGAAAGAATAACCTGTTTTCTGAGTTACCACAAAAAGAAACTCAAACCAATTCTTTGTTTCTCTCTAAAGCCTACATCCACCAAAACGTTTCAGAAAAACTCAAGAACAAAATGACCAGTATTCTCAAGAATTTCATATCCAAACAGTAAATTTCCCAGTAAATCAGAGAAAAAAAAAACTAAAAACATCAAATAAATCACACTGCCGACCACTTCACTGACTACAATCCCAAACCCACCTCCAAAAAACTCAGAATTACCCAGAAAAAAGAAAATTAAACCAAAAGCACAAAACAAACATACGTCAATAGCAATAACCCTCACCTCCTCTGCAAATGCTTAGCCCAAAGAGCAATATAACCCTGCACAAATCACAGCCCAATCCAGTTTTGTCAGGGCAATTGACAGTGATTACAGTGGGTTCCCCAGCCTTCTTTGCCTGGTTAATTACCACAACATCCTCATGCAAAATGCCCATTGTTCTGCTTTCAGCTACCTACCACTGTTCCTAAATCCTACTCTGTTTTTGGATCACTGAAAGCTCAGGGGCAACAGCTAAAATGAGCCAAAAACCCCAAGTGGGTATCTTTGGATTCTCACTCTTGTTGTTTCCATTGAGTTAATGGATTGGGGATTCCGCCAAACACAAAGATCAGATAATACAACGATCAGAGGGTCTCTCTCCTCCTCTGCTTTTCTTTTCACGGAATTTCAATTTCTCGTCCTTTTCACCAGTTTATGGTTGAGACAGTGGGAGATATTTAGGAAAGACTTTAAAAAATTGAAATGTGCGTGATTAGGTGTGCTCGGGTATACAGTGAGATTGGATTTGAAATTTTGGTATTTTACCCAATTAGTGATGAGCACGTCCTTGTTGCTTGAAGAGGATTAATTTTTCGGTTACAGTTAAGTAGGATTAAAATTTTGGATAATTAATTTGAAGAGCTTAAGTGGACCGGCATCCTTCCTTTTATAGGAGACAACTTGTCGGCACAAAATCAATTTCAATATCTCGGCGTTATTTTCCCCAATATTATATGGTTGGTGCCCTAAATTGGGTTTAACAGTCAATAATTCGAGTAAGAACCCTAATTGACGGATCATATTCAAGAATTTTTCTTCCCATGGGACAAATAAAGCCGGCATAGCACTTTAATTTAGTAATCATTGACTTATTGCCTTGCATCATCCTCATTAAATTAGTTTGTGGAACATCTTACTCTATATTAATCATACTAAAAAGTAATATTAAATAAATATTTAATAATTTAATGTGTTGCGTATAATAACTAGCCACACACCGTATTTGGGGTTTTTCTTCTCTTTTCTTCCTAGTATAATCATCCCATTATACGAATAAACAAGGTTATCTCCCCACTACTTGTGGAGGGCCTTTCTTCCTAGTTGATTTCGTGCTAGGCTTTTGTATCCTTTGTGTTTTGCAAGGTTTGTCTCATACCTAGTTGTTTTAGGGTTTTCCTACAAACCTTTTTGGTTAGATCTTTGTAGATTTGTGTAGATCTATCTTTTTGGTATGTGTTGTGGTGTCATTACAGTTTTGGGGTTGATGAGGTGGATCTTCATCATATCTCCATGTCGAGGGATGAAGCTGTTGATTTTGTGGATCTACTATCAATTGGTTCTTTGAGTTTATGAATGTTTGGGAGACGTTATGACCATGTATCATGGTGAAAGTTGAGTGGGATTTGTTTTTCCATTTGTAGGTGTTTCCTATCCTCAACTCCCAAATTGGTAGAGAGTTCTATCTCTCATATGATCTTCTTAGAGCACACATGCAGTAGCTTTATGGATCCTCTTATGTTTTTCAGTTTCTAGTGAGCTGGTTTTTCAAGATATAAAATTATTTTTGCTCATTGTCTTGCAATAGTTGTGTTTATTATTTGCAAGAGCTCTTTGTGGGACTACATTATTGTAATGTCCTTTTATTAATGAAATTGTTGCAACTATTAAAAAAGAAAAAGAAAAAGGAAACATATAAAACTAGTCCAAGTAACATCAAAGAAGCATGGCAATCTCATGAAACCCATTTGGTATTGCAACATACATAGCTGGATTTTTTACAATACATGTTAATCAAAACTAATTGCAGCATAGTTTGAGTAAAATGGTAATGCTACATTCAATCTTAGGAGGTTGGTGAGTAAAATATTTTTAAAATGATAAGGTATTGATTGCAACTTTATTCTACTTGTGTATATTACTATACCTCAAAATGGATCAAATTAGTCTATATTCAATCCGATCTGATAGGAAAAATAATTCGATCATAAATGAAAATCCAAAGGATTATTAATAAAAAAATCCATATTCGATTGCTAAGTTGACGGATATTTGATGTGATAATTTTACCATTAATAGTGTTCTTTTTACCAATAATATACTTTAAGTAGAGAAGTTTATTGTGACAAGTAATTTTTGTTTAAAGTAGAGAAGTTTTAAATAAGAAAAAATAATAATTTTTTTAACTTATAAAATATTCAAATTACTATATGATATTAATTAACTATTAAAGATTTACCAAATATTAAATACGTATATTAAATCAGAACATATATTGTACTCGCATTCGGATTAAAATCGAATCCATTGACATGTCTAATTATCACTCCACTTTAAAGTGTCATTATATTATCATGAGTAAAAACAATCAGAGAGTCTATCTTTGTATCTATTATGAAAGATTTATCATAGTTAATAAACGTTACTATTTTGAGATGATGAACAATATGATTGCAAATAAGCTAATTGCTTTTGAATTGGATTTTGAGGTATTGGGTTGAGCCTAATGCTCAAGGGTCAAGGTCTTGCTTGCTAGGCCTAATGGAGAAGTTGCTGGTAACTTTGCTTTGGGCCTGTTCAGGGCGAGGGCCCCTTCGTAACCAAACGAACGCCAGACCAACCAACCAATTAAGAAGCTACACAAAGTAGCATGCTTGCGCAGAACGACCTCCACGTGTTTGCATGCATGCAACGACACAAACGTCCGCATGCAACAGCACCGCCTGTAACCGTTTACTACATTTACAAAAATACCCCTCACGAGCAACATATATTTATCTTTCTCAGGGTCAAAACGGTCAATAACAAAATATGAGCTCCAAGTATAAAAGCACAGCCAAGAAGGAGACATAGCTAGCTCTAATTAAGCTGGCGGACCAACCAACCGAAGAAATCAAAGATGGTTGGAGCAGTTCTACCTCCAACTCTAAAATGCGCCGTGAGTGCTGTTGCAGTCTTAACCTGCGCACTTATAAGCACCCTTTCCTTCGCTCTCCATGACGCCGCACAGGACCCAATCATACACCAGGTCACAGACAATCACCGCCCTCTGCTGGGGACAGAGAGAAGCTTCCAGATGTTCATCGAGAAATACGGGAAGAAGTATTCGACCCGAAAGGAGTACATGCACCGCCTCGGGATCTTCGCAAAGAACATGGTCAGAGCCGCCGAACACCAGGCCCTTGATCCGACTGCTGTCCACGGCGTCACGCCTTTCTCGGACCTTTCCGAGGAGGAGTTCGAGCGGATGTACACCGGCATGAGAGCTGTCCCGCCGGCCAGCTCGAACGACGGCGTTTCGGATAGTGCTCCACCGGTTATGGATGTTGGTGATTTGCCTGAGAATTTTGATTGGAGAGAGAAGGGAGCTGTTACTGAGGTCAAGATGCAGGTAACTAATAACTATTAACAGTTTATTACCTAATCTTTTTTTTTTCTTTTATCTCTCCACGAATAATTTAAAAAATTCCCACAAATAATCCTCATGAAGCTGTCCAATATATATATATATATATATTTGTGTCACGAGACTTGGTCATGGATATGATTATTTCATTTGAATTTTGCAGGGTGGGTGTGGGTCGTGCTGGGCCTTCAGCACTACAGGAGCAATTGAAGGGGCGAATTTTATTGCAACAGGAAAGCTTCTTAGTCTCAGTGAGCAACAGCTTGTGGACTGCGATAACACGGTAATTAATTAAGTAATTAACCTCTAAATTATAATGGTGTTTATAGTTACATACACATTGGTTAATTACTTGTTTCAAATTCACATTTATGATGATGTTCATCAAATCTAGTTTAATAATTTGTTTAAATTTCAATTTGAAGTGCGATGCGAAAGACAAGACCGCCTGCGACAGTGGGTGTGGTGGCGGGCTTATGACAAATGCCTACGAATATCTGATTGAAGCGGGAGGGTTGGAGGAGGAGAGCACATACCCATACACCGGAAGACGGGGCGAATGCAAATTTAATCTGGACAAGGTGGCTGTAAAAGTTGCCAATTTTAGCACCATCCCTATTGATGAGGACCAAATTGCAGCCAATTTAGTCCACCATGGCCCCCTTGCCAGTAAGTACATACAAACTATTAAAGACTTGGGATTTGAAACTTAAGACCTCTTTCAACGTTAGTACTTCAGCTACCATATAATGTGACAAGAAAAAAAATGTGAATTAACTATGTAACTATGCTTAACACTATTTATGTTGCAGTCGGGTTGAATGCCATGTTTATGCAAACGTACATAGGCGGTGTTTCGTGCCCCCTAATCTGTTTCAGGAAATGGGTGAACCATGGTGTTTTACTTGTGGGGTATGGTGCCAAGGGCTACTCCATTCTCAGGCTGCGCAACAAGCCATATTGGATCATCAAGAATTCATGGGGTGAACAATGGGGAGAGAATGGGTATTATCATCTTTGCCGAGGCCATGCCATGTGTGGCATGAACTCAATGGTCTCTGCAGTTGTGACCCGTACTCGTCCCGCCTAGCTACAAGGCTAAAACTATAAGAGAATAAGAGACATAGACATGTTTGCAGCTCTTTTGGTTAAACTTGTGTGTTTAATTTTCCTATATATATCTACCCCTTAGTTTCTTTGGCCAGTCGATTTGTTCTCTTTTTTGTTGTGAAATTCTTCTTGTACCTTTTGGTAAAGATTATGGAGAGAGAAAACTGAACAGGTTCTGCTTGGGTGTGGTAGGGTGCGTCTTTGTTTGAAGAGAATTAATGAGATTGATGGTGATACCAATGTCGAAGATCTATGAGTTAATAGTGTGCATGATGAAAATGATAACCATTGTTGCCACTGGAAACCAAAAGTGAGAGCCTATTCCCTTCATATTCATGCTCCCTTAACAAATACCGGAGCAGCTATACGTATACATATCAAACAACTTAGATATACCAGAATATGTATTTTCAAAATTGTGAGATGTGGGGCTCTAATTGTGGAGAAGACGTTGGCTAGAAAGGAACTTGATAAGATGCAATCATGTTGGCTGGACAATGGCCACACAAATGAATGGTAAGCTAGAACATTACAAAAGATAGTGGTTGGAATAGCAAATCAAAGTGAAAAGTGGAGCAATACTTGTGGTTTGTGATGATATGGTAATGTTCCATCAATGAAATGTGGTTTAAGCGAGAGAACTCCCCACCTGAGCTACGAGTCATCAATAATGAAGTGAGGCCGGTAGCGTTGTTCTATCAAGTATGATGTGAAATAGCCGACAGAATGATAGATAAATGAGTGAAAGACCACTAGAAGAACACTAGCCTGAAGTTCTATCTGCACCAAGTCATGTAGAAGTTGAATGATAGATGAATGAAAGAGACACTGCTAGAAGACCCTAGCCTCAAGTTCTATGTGCACCAAGTCATGTACAACTGATGTTATTTCCAAATTAACGAATTCAGATCCTCTTCTCTAATTTTCTCTGCCATAATTTGCTTGACTTTTATCTTCCGTTACCTTATTAAAATTTAATCTAAAAAAAAACGAAAAAAAAACCCTAACCGGAGTAACGGAAAGCTTAATGTCCTCTAGCAGTTCTTCTTCATCTTTTTTCCCCTCCTTTTCTCTGCACGCCTCCCCCTAAAATCTATCGTTCTCTTCTCTTTCTCCTATCAATCAACACCCAAAAATAAATAAATTATCTTCCCATAGGTGATGGCATGATATGGTTTATGTATCCCTACATGTAATTTTTCGGGTCAGCAGTATATGTAAGTTAATGGGAGAAAATGCAATCTTCTTATATATAGGAGAGTTTTTATTTCATACGGACATTAAGGAATGAAACAAGATCACCAGTTGATCACTCTCAGGAGTCTAAACCAAAAATTTAACCTCAGTTAGGATATTCTATGCCATAAACAAGCAACTTTGCCAAAATGGATTAAAATTAGCAAAAAATAATGAGATTTGTATTCATGCTGCTAGATTTGTATATTTCGAACTGCTTGGTATTGTAACCAAGTCCACAAGGAGTAGCAACCAGGAAATCCACATGAACGACAAAGGAATCACTCTTTTCGAACCACCATCCCAATGGACATATTGGAAGATAAGCTTTTTTTTGTTGTTTTTTGCTGAGAGCTAAGATTTTTGGGGCAGACAGTGCAGAGAAAGGAAGAACAAGAAAGCAAAACAAAAAGAAGAAGTGATGTAAAGGAAGAACAAGAAAACAAAACAAAAAGAAGTGACGTAAAGGCATTTGTTTTCATTTTTTAATTGATTTTTTATTTTAAGAATGATGTGTGAAGTTTAAACTCTTAGATTAAATTTTAATGAGATGACGTGTAGCGGACAAAAGTTAAACAAATCATAGTAGATAAAATCAAAACAGAGAATTCAGATCCATTCAGCATATATTGTAATTTTACTTTGTCAATTTTCGATGTTGGACTTACATTCTTCAAAACAAGTCTCCTCTAAATTAATAAAATTCATTGGTTTCAATTAGTGTTCTATCTTTCCCTAAACCTCTTCAAACATAAACCAACAATCAATCGTTCAGCCACAATAGTGTCGCCAATTAATTTTTGGGTTGAATGCTTAAATTATGTCACGATTATATAAGAGTTATTTTTGTTGAAGAATACACGAAGTCTTACATCGGAAACTTAACAAAATAGAAAATAAAATATAATGAATGACTCCACTTTTAATATCTTTTATATAAAACACCATACCTGCTAAACATGTGGTTAAGTTAAGGACAATATCAATATTACTAGTGGTGGGTCAAGGCTCCGTCCCTATGAAATCTTAACCACTATAAATATATATAAAAAGGCTTAGTTTTATTCGTTTTCTGGGTACTCAATATATTATATATGCAGAAACTAAAAAGCTAGCCTTCAAATTCCTCCTCCACCTATCATCTTTTCTAACCTAGGTTCCAAACTCTCAGAGCACTTCTCGATTTTATTTCTATTACGCTAATTAACCATCCTATGGCTTCTTTCCAACTTGATGACCAGGTTCTAGTACAAGAGACTATGTTCGTGAGAACATTGACCTTGAACAGGCCTCGCCAACTGAACACCCTTTCCCTTGAAATGATCTCTCAGCTGTCAGAACTTTTCCTGGCCTATGAGGACGATGCCAATGCCAAGTTGATCATTCTCAAGGGTAGAGGAAGAGCATTTTGTGCTGGCGGCAATCTAGCCGCCGTGCATCGTCACTTTCTTGAAGGAAATCTGAAATATGGTGAAAAAGTTAGTCAGAAGATCATCAACTTAACCTATTTGATAGCAACATACAGTAAACCCCAGGCAAGTGTTAAATATTTTCCAGATACTTCCCCAAGTGCTATGTATCATCTCAACTAGTCAATTAGTATTCCATATGACGTATATCTCTCGCATCTGTTCAGTCAAGATGGTTACAAATAGTTTCATTGTACTTTCTTTTGTTAGACTTGAAGTTTTCATATCTTTTGTTATTTATTTTTAAAAAAAAAACAGGTTTCAATTCTGAATGGGATTGCCATGGGAGCTGGGGTTGGTATTTCAGTACACGGAAAATTCCGTGTAGCAACAGAGAATTCTATCTTTGCAACGCCAGAAAATGGTCTGGGATTTTTCCCTAATGTGGGTGCTTCTTATTTCTTGTCAAGACTCCCTGGATTTTTTGGAGAGTATTTGGGTCTCACAGGTGCCAGGTTGGATGGGGCTGAAATGCTTGCTTGTGGTCTAGCAACTCACTTTGTTCCCTCAGCCAAATTGCCTCTACTGGAAAAGGCTCTGATTTCCAGAGCTGCTTCAGTTACTTCCTCAAGCTTTGATCTTGCTTTTATTTCAGCAATTATAGACGAACACTCCCTACGGCAACCGGCTCTGAACGAGAAAAGTGCTCTTCACAAAATGGATGTCATTGACAAGTGCTTTTCCAGACCAACAGTTGAAGAAATCTTAAGTGCCCTTGAGAGGGAGGCTGCAGAAGCACACATGGCAGATGATGACCATCGTCATGAATGGTTAGCTTTGACGATTCTTTTGCTGAAGAAGGCGTCGCCGATGAGCTTGAAGATTTGTTTGAGATCCATTAGAGAAGGAAGGGTGCAGGCAATTGACGAATGCCTTGTCCGCGAGTACAGAATAACTAGCCATATACTGCAAGGGCAAATAAGCAAGGACTTCAGAGAAGGTTGCAGAGCTATCGTGTGGGACAAGGATAAGAAACCAAAGTGGAAGCCTTCTAGTTTGGAACTCATCACTGACCATATGGTTGACCACTACTTCTCTAAGTTGGATGGTGATGAAGAATTAAAGCTCCCTCAAAGATCCAACTTGGCTGCATTTGCCAATGCCAAGCTTTGAGCTAAATGTTATTCCAATTTTATTAGCCCACACCCCGACAATTTGTTGGTTTTGTTTTCACGTCTGTTGAAGTTTCCTTTTTGTTGTGGTAGTTCTTATAATTGTGGAGAGTTTGTTTGTTTGTTTATTTAGTTTTGTTCAGTAAAGTTGTGTTCCTAATTTAAAGTTTGATACTAATTTAAAACGACCTCCAAAAATTGGGTAGTTTTATTTTATGTAGTTAACCTAATATAATATATAGTAGGAAGATGCTGCAAAACAAATTGAATTTCCATACTCATTCTTCATGTCCTCCACCAGAAAAAGAAAATGACACTCCTCCTTTAAATGTGATTTGGAATATATCCATCCAGTTTCTTCAAGCAATTTGAAATAAGTCATGAGAGGTATTCCATATTAAGGGCGTGAAAATTTTAAGGCCCCGTTTGATAATCATTTCAATTTTAGTTTTTAGTTTTCATTTTTCGTGCTAGAGTATAGAGGAAAATGAGAGTGAGAATGAGAGTGAGGTTGAGAGAGGAGGGGAGGGAGAAGTAATAAAAGTGAAAATAAAAACTTGAAAGTGAAAACAATTTCAAATAGAATTCAGTTTTCACTTTTGTTACTTCTCCCTCTCATCTTCCCTCTCAATCCCATCTTCACACTTATTTTCACTACCATTATCCCTCTTTTCTCTCCATATTCTAACACAAAAATTGAAAACAAAAATTTAAAATTAAAATGGTTATCAAACAGAACCATAAAAGGGGTTAATTCGATTTTAAGGCTAAAAGAATGAAGTTTGAATGGTAGAAAAATATTGTAGATACACAAGCACAAATTAGTGGGGGCCAAGCCCCAAAAGAAGAAACTAAATAATAATGACTCTTCGTTACCCAATATGTGGAGGAGCATCACTCAGGAATCCCAATCCAAAGTTTGGCTCTTCATTATAGTTTCCACAGAGTCAATCGTGATTCGTAAGCCTTTAAAAAAAAAAATTTTTTTTTAAAAGCAAACAAATTAGTTACAGTATACGTATAATTTTCATACGTTACTTATATATGTGTCATAATGTGACTCAAGAATGACTATTTAATAGCTATGATTTCAATCATATTATACAACACAAAATTCTGCCTTATCTATTTAATGAACATTTGTTTGTGAGTCTTTATAAAGACACCTACTTAATGTAATCAGCACTAAAACAGTGGCCTTATAACTAATTAACACAATCTAGCTAGCTCGACCAGAAAGAGACATTTATATCACGATCCCAAGCATGAAACAAGTTGCTCTTATCAACTGACGCATCCATGTTTAGCCCATCAAATTAGACAATTTGTCGGCATGAAAGAGTTCCACACGAAATTGTCGTTCCAGCTAAAATCCAAGAAATTGTCATTAGTCTTAATTGGCATTATATATATATTTTTTTCTTTTACCAAAGGGAGAGAGAGAAGGACAGAGGAGGCCTTGAGCATAGGGGATCAAGGCGGCTGCCTAGGGTCTCCAAATTAGGAGGCTCCCAACCTCTATATATGCATACATTTGGTACTTTAAAAAAATTGTACTATATTAATATTATGTTAGACCCAAGTATTGTAAAATATATATATATATCTCTATTATTCGCTGTAAAATTAAAATGAGAAATTCAATAAACGGCCCATTATTATCTAAACTTATAGCTTAAGTCAATAATGACAAATTTTTATATAAAAATGTTAACCTAGTTGAATAAGGTAAGAAATAAAATACAAGGATGATTTATTTAAAAGTTCCTATAGCTAAGCATATATACGTTACCTTTATATATGTTACAGAATGTGACTCAAGAATGACTATTTAATAGCTATGATTTCAATCATATCATACAACACAAAATTCTGCCTTATCTATTTAATGAACATTTGTTTGTGAGTCTTTATAAAGACACCTATTTAATGTAATCAGCACTAAAATAGTGGCCTTATAACTAATTAACACAATCTAGCTAGCTCGACCAGAAAGAGATATTTATATCACGATCCCAAGCATGAAACAAGTTGCTCTTATCAACTGACGCATCCATGTTTAGCCCATCAAATTAGACAATTTGTCGGCATGAAAGAGTTCCACACAAAATTGTCGTTCCAGCTAAAATCCATGAAATTGTCATTAGTCTTAATTGGCATTATATATATATATATATTTCTTTTACCAAAGGGAGAGAGAGAGAGAGAGGGACAGAGGAGGCCTTGAGCATAGGCGATCAAGGCAGCTGCCTAGGGTCTCCAAATTAGGAGGCTCCCAACCTCTATATATGCATACATTTGGTACTTTAAAAAAATTGTACTATATTAATATTATGTTAGACCCAAGTATTGTAAAAAAAATATATATATATATATCCCTATTATTCGCTGTAAAATTAAAATGAGAAATTCAATAAACGGCCCATTATTATCTAAACTTATAGCTTAAGTCAATAATGACAAATTTTAATATAAAAAAGTTAACCTAGTTGAATAAGGTAAGAAATAAAATACAAGGATGATTTATTTAAAAGTTCCTATAGCTAAGCATATATCACTTGAGTTGAGGTTTTGACAAAAGAAAAAAAAAACAAGCAATTGAAGAAAGATTGAATGGCTTAGCTATGTAATCCATTGAAAAAGACATGGTAGAAAATTTTGATTATGTAAAGTTAATTGATACTTTTACATCCAAAAATGCAAGATGAGTGATATTTAAGTAATGTTTTGATGCATTTTATAAAATTGTTATGTGATTACATATTGTTTGTTTATTTTTCAGATTACAATTGTGACTTTGAGTTTGTATAATTTTTTTTTAATATTATCGGAAAAAAATCACATAAACATATACAAATAGTAGAAAGGCCACATTTTGGTAATTCATTTTGGGCCTCTAAAACATTAGGACCGCCGCTGGAGAGAGGGAGGGTTCTATTTTCATCATATATTTTTGGACCAAATTGAGGGCGATGTATAATTCTTTTGCTTATAGTTTTGGGTTTCCTCTGTTTGGTGCTGATGAGGACCCATGGGCCATGTCCCTATAATTATTATGTTCTCAGTACATGTATACTGTGCCTCCTACTAGCTAGTCGATGATGAAAGATCACCACCTTCTGCTGTTTATAGCTAACTAGGACATCATCAAACGTATGCTGCATTCATGGTAAGTATAAGCTTTTGAGGTAAGAAACCTAACAACAGGCAAAACATGCACACCTATCTTGGGCTTGAAATGTACTGATCGTAGACTCCGAGGAGGGACTTATTTTGGTCCCACAATATATACTGCTATATATTTATACTTTCGTCTTTTTTCAGTTATAAAATGGAGTGTAAGTGGATAAAATTGGAGTGGGGAAATCACCATTCTTTATATATAGTATTAATGTTATACGATAAGGTCCTCCTATCACACATGCTACTTTGTCCAATTTTATTTTTTTGGGGTCAAAGTTTGAAATGGGAAGATGGGAGGTGTTATTGAGGTTTGATTATGAGACCAATTTTAAATCCGTTTAATGTATATGGAATATATGCATGGATTCTAGGGATTTATTAATTAATTATATATTATTCACTATAGTGTGACGAATAATTTTTCAATTATGAAGACAACCCTTATGTAGGGCCGGCCATGGGCCTGGGAAATTAGAGTTCAGCGCCGGCCCTCCAAAAAGATAATAGGTTCATTATTAATTACATGTTGTCAATCATAAAATAGTTTGTATTTGTTATTTTAGTTTAATTAAACTATTATATTTTAGTAAAAATGAAAATACACGTGTAGAATTTTTTTTTCTTGTTAAACTATGATTACATACAAAGAGAAATTAAGTGTCTTATTTTAATTTCTGGCCCTGAACCACTCAAAAGTCTAGATTGACCTTGACCTTATGGGACGAAATTGAAAAATGAGAAAACTCAACTCCTCATTAAAGTTGGGCAGTTGACTAGTGGATGTTAAAGTAGTAGTTTCTCATGTAGCACGAAACGCCATAAGATTTTTCTTTGTTTTTTTGGTATAAATTGTGTTGAAGGTCAACAAAAAGAAATCTCATATAAACAAAACTCAACACAAATCTTCAAATAAAAGATAGCCCATAAAAGCAGGGAAACCTCATAAGAAATTTTTTTTTTCCCAAGCATTTATTATGTATAGTACATGTGTCATTTCCATAAGTCTTAACCCAAGTCAGATGAGATTAATTAGCATGGATCCCCTTGTACTATTCACCAAAAGAGATTGCATGCGAGTCCAACCATAGATTTTGTTATTTTTTGGGACATCAATAAAAGATTTTCCTTACAAAAATCAATGAAATCATAAATCATTTAACTAGGGTCGTTTTTGACTTTTGAGTGATGCATGGGCAAAAATGAGGCCCTTTTCCCTTAATTATAGTTTAACAAGAAACAAAATTTATTTTGCACATGTATGCATTTTCTTTTTGGCTTAATTATGGTAATTCTATCAAACTAAAATAACAAAGAACATGAATCATAAAACATAAAAAGCTAATAATTTGTATTTTTTTTAGTACAAGCGATAGTTTTAACTACATGAGAGGAAATTTCTCACACACACAACCAAGATGTCATGGGATTTAAACCTCAGACCTCTAGTCTGCAAGTCAAAATCCTTTTTCATAGAGTTAGACCCCATTGGCAACCATCAATTTATTGAGAACAAAAAAAATTATCAAACTAGAAGAACTAAACATTTTCTTAAAGAGCAGACACGGGCGTAGCCAAGTTTGTTAGAACGAATGTGCTCCCCACTCTGCACCCTAATTCGAATTCCCCTTTCGTAGTTTAGATTAATTTAAAGTAGAATATCGCTTATATAAAATAAATAAATAAAAACATTTTCTTGAAAGTGTTTGATTAATTGAATCTTTATTATTACAAAACAAAAAAATAAAATTTTAATGTTTAATTGCAAATGTAGGGCCCTTGTATTGTTAAATTTTTAAAATGATTGTTATTTGGGCCCTTGTATTTTAAAACTCTCAAGAAAATCCATTTAATATGGCCTTGAACAATTATAATATACATATATATAAGTGTTCCTCCGTTTTATGTTCGTTCTTGTGATGGTAGGGTAAAGTTTCTCATTGCCTTGAAAACCATTGACTGGTCAACAAGTCAACTTTCTTTAGTGTGCTAGCGTACCACTGCTAGCAATGAGAATTCTAGCAGATTTCTTAAAAATAGATTACTTGCGCCATAAGTTACTGATTTCTAAACAAGCGATTGTGAATTTGGGTGAGGAATATCTCCCAAATAAGTTTTTTTCTTGCCTCAGACTGGTGAGGACTTTCACAATTTTTCTCAGTACAAAACTGGCAGTTCTGGCAAGAATAAATGATAAGATAACGAACTGTTTTTTAGGCAGAAGTGCCTTTTACAAAACTCAAAAGGAAAGACCAACTCTAGAAAGACAAAAAGAGGGATGAACTTCCATTTCTTCCTGGATAGATGCTTTTGATCCGGGCTGGACTAGGTATACCTATGCTGGACTAGACTATCAACACCTTCAACTGTCAAGTTTCAGCTGTAAATCAATATCACTGTTCGAGTTTGGCAGAGCTTTAATCTATTTCAAGCCCTGGAAGGCTTTTTGAATGGGCAGAATTGGAACCTCTTCAGTCTGGAAGGGGCAGAAGTGGCTAGACTTGATGATTACTGAGTTGGAACTGCACTGTAGTACTTGTTCTACTTGATCAGGGCTCTCCATAAATTTGTTGAGGTTTTCATATTTGTAAAACCCGAACTCTGCTTGATTTGGCTTATGCTGGACCAAATTTGTAACCAGAGAAAACTCGTTTTGAATGACTTATTTCTCTAAGTCTGAACTAGAGTTGGAAATTTGATTTGTAGCTGGCTTCTTTCTTGTGGCTCAATGAGCTTTTGGTTGCTTTAGTGTTTTGAAGGTTTTTGAGATCAAGTGATCATTTTGAGTTTTTGCTTTGGATTGATTTTTTAGTTGTCCTTTGATCTGTTCACCTCCTCTCATATTTATAGAAAATGCTAGAGTGGGATTTTAATAAAAAAAAAATGGGCAGCATATTTTCTAAAAACGAGATCTTTTCTTTTCAAAGCCATAAAAGAAGGAAGTTATTGTTCTGGCAGAGAAGAACTATTAGTAGTCAGTTTTCATGGAGGTCTTTTCCTTGCTTTTCTGAAAGAAAAACCAACTCTTCTTTGTTCTCTGTTTGTTCTTGGTAAGGAGAAAGAACACAATCTGACGTGATGGTCATTTTGCTTTTCTTGTTTGAACAACTCTCTTGCTTACCACTTATCTTTTGAGATCGTAATTTGCTTATCTCTTGGAAAGATCACCTGCTCTGATGCAGAATTATATACAAAAAGATTCTGATCTTAGGATATACGTAATTTCACTGTTTTGTCACTCAATATTGTATATAACACGAACAACCTATGCACGGTTTTGTCACTTTATCTTAAATTACATCCAAACTCACCTTGTTAGCTCTAGAATATCAACTTGTTAGGTCTGGAATATCGAACCCTAAAAAATACATGAGCTGTTCTTAATGAATGCTTGAAATTTTGAGTGTATATCTATATTTTTTTTATCAACAAAAGAAGAAATTTCCTTCAACATATAAGCACAACTTGTTAGCTCTTGATCATATCAATCCTCTATTTTTTTTATAAAAAAAATATTAACAATAGAGAAAAAGATTGAAACTCGAAACTCCAAAGTACCAAAACACCAATGGTTTGTTTACTAATTGTTCTCGCTAAATCTAAACAGATAGAAGTAAAGCTAATTTACAAGCGATGTGGATGGTTTGGACCCAAGAAGCCTTCGGTCTGTGGTGTTCCTTCCTTAAGGCATGATGCTGGATGCGGTCTGGGGAAAGGAACGGTAGGTTAAGTCTTAAGACACCGGTGTGGCACCGGCCGAAGACCCTCTGATGCAAAGTTAGCGACCAAGAGCAATTCTATTGACAGTGTAAAAGCACAAGTCAAGTAAACAGTCTTACCTTTTAGATGAGCCAGTGGGCTCTATTTATAGAGAGCATTTAGGATCCTCTTAGTACTTAGTTTTGATGTGGGACTCGTGGGAGTGTCTTCGACGGTTGACACGTGCTCTGACAGGTTATGGCGAGAGTTCCGAGGCAATCTGTCAGAATCGGCCTGATTGGTCGATCGGCATGGGATGCCGAAGATTGGTGTAGGTGAGTCAGTCGTTAGCATTTACTACTTTTAACGACCGTGTATGAATCGGTGATGTGTGCCGATTGACTGTTTCGGCATGGCTCACCGAGTTGGTCTTTAGCTTCGTTCACATTCCACGTGTCATGACGTAAGTGGGGGGGTCAGATATGGTACAAACACTAATCAAGAATTATAATTCTCCTGAGGAATTGAATTCCACATAGGGAGAATTCATGCGTTTATTTCACATCAAGAAATTAAAAAGTAAGCGGGACCCACACAAAATTAGGAATTGAATTCCTGATTTTGGAGGAATTCAATTCTTGGGTGAGATATGGTATTCTAATTCCTGGAGAACTAACCCATTAGGAATTCATCTTTTTTATCCATTATATCCTCACTTGATTTTGAAAATTACAAATTTCTCATCTACTTTATCCCAACAACAAGGACATTTTAGTAATTAGTACCACTCCTATCCCAATTCTATATGGTTTAGTAAATAACTTCGATAGGAATCCGAAATCTAATTCTCCTCAATCCATATGATTTAGTAAACAACTTCAATAGGAATCCAAAATCTAATTCTCTTCAATTCAACTCCTCTTTAATTCAATTCATACTGAATTTAATTACTCATAATCCGTACGGATTAGTAAACTGCTACAAATCTAATTTTTGAGTAATGAATTTTTTTTTTTCTTTTTTGAAGGAATATTTGGGTAAGTAACCTAAAAACAAAAGTATTGCATAAGCAAAACCTTTCGAAGTATATAAAAATGTGTGATATTTTGGGTATTATCAAACTTTGTGCATGCACCCCAACCCTGCAATTCGTGTGTTTCGCTTTCTTTATGTGAAACGATGCACCGACTCACTGCCATGGCACATGAGCACGTGACACCTTAATCTCCATTATTCTTTCTCTCAACTTTCGTTACTTACTAATTTTCTATGTACAACTCTGCAAAGCGCGAGCCGAGCACCTTCTCAAAATTTCCACAGGGCCATCGTTTTCTATGAAAGACAATATTACCCATGCCATGCATGTCTCATTCATTCTACAAATATTCTTAAAACACTATTATTTGAGTTGGTTGCAACATTCATTTTGTCAAAAACTAGTTTGGATTTTCTAGTACTTAAATTGGATTACATTGTTAATCATAATAAAATTGGATTACATTTGAGTCGAGCTAATTAAAAAAATAAAATTGTTGGAGTTTATCGTTTGTGAATTGAAGGACGCCAACTGGTCCGTAGCTCAGTAGTAAAAGCATGTAGTGTTGAAGAATATAAGTTCCATATCGAAAACTTGACTAAATAAAATAAAATATATAATGAATAGTTCCACTACTAATATTACCGAGGCCTTTTGTAATAAAACTCCACACCTACTGGACTTTGTAGGTGGTTAAGTTGGGGACAATATCAGTGTTGTTAGTAGTGGGCTGCTGGCCCGTCTCTCTGAATTAAACATGGTGTCAGAGCGGGTTGATTGACTGGGCCTAAATTGGGCCTTCGCCCTTACCCAATATGGTGTTCATATGTTGGGCTTGAATGTTTACCCCTATCCCTTACCCAATACGTGGTGTTCACGCGTTGGGCTTGAATGATTGACTCCGATGTGAACTTGGCTCCACGTGTGGCTCACTATGTAGTAGTCCCACGTGAGGGGGCGTGTTGAAGAATATAAGTCCCACATTGGAAACTTGGCTAAATAAAATACAATATATAATGAAGGGTTCCACTACTAATATTACCGAGGCATTTTGTAATAAAACTCCACACATACTGGACTTTGTAGGTAGTTAAGTTGGGGACAATATTAGTGTTGTTAGTAGTGGGCCGTTGACCGGTCTCTCTGACTTAAACGTGGTATCAGAGCATATCTGAATATTTACCATACTTTGTTTTACTTGGTATCAGAGCCAGGTTTTCTTGTGACCTGTGCTTGTGGTATCCATGAAATTAAAGTACTCTCCTCCCCTCCTCTTCAAGGAGGGAAGGGGGAGTGAAAGGGATATGTTTATTGATGTATCCTAATTACCTTGGCGTATTCCCATGAAGATGTTGCTTATTTCTTGCCTCCGACGACCCATTCTCTTCAGAGGGAGAGGAGGATTGAAGAGAAGTTGTGTCTGTGTAAATTAGCTAAAGTTTATATGGAAGAATTTATTGTTGCCATTGCCGTTACTGCCACTGTTGATATCGTCGTTGATGTTACCATTGCTACTATTGTTGCCATTGATGTTGACTTTGTTTGCTTCATTTTCCGTTGTTATGGTCATTGTCGATGATGTTGCTGTGTTTTGATCTGTCTCTATCCTAACCATAAACACTACCTATTTCCGCTGCACTATACACCTAACCTATAATCCTAGCCCGCCGCCGCCGTCTACCTTGCTACTATCTCCACTGCCTTACCTTCTGCCGTGTTCACAGGGTTTCTGTGTTCTGCCTTATCTACTGCCGTGCTCATAGAGCTTCTGTGTTCTGCTTTAACTATTGTCGTGCTCACATGATTTCTATGTTCTGCCTTACCTACTACCATGCTTACAGGGTTTCTGTGTTCTGCTTTTATGTGTTCTTCTGTGTGCCCTATTTATTAGGGTTTTTATGACAAGGCCTTCTTTACAGTTGTTCAATTGGTCAATGTCGAGTACGGTGTTCTATGACTCGCTTGTCAAGTTGGGCATGCGAAATATCTTTGCCCCAACTTGAGGGGAAGTGTTGGCGAGTCATTTCTTAGTTAGGATTTTCGTTCCTTACTATGTTAGGATTTTGGTTACTTATTCATTTATCTAGTCCTATTATCATTGAGATTTATTTCTGTTTGGGCCAAAATCCTGCGCACCCAGCCCAACACCAAAGAGCCCAGAATAAAGCCACATGACCCAAGCAGTATGGGCTTTGCAAAAATAAACGACGAATCGAGGGCCCAAAATCCAAAAAAGCCCAGCCCGTGATCTGTCGAAACCACGACAATAAACTTGGGCTTCGAAAAAGAAGAAAAGAAAGAAATCAGCCCATAGCTCAACTCAAATTGGGCTTAAAGAGAAGAAAGGCCCATGTCTTCTACAAAGTGGCAGAGTTGTAAAAAAACGTCAAATCAAATGGCAACTGACCACTAAAGCAGATTAATAAAAATCTAAAGATGAATTGGTTTGGGCACAGCTTCTAAATGCTCACCATTGATCTCAAAACCCAGATTACAAAGTCAGCAGATCTTTTTGAAAAACCTATTCTCAAAACCCACGTGACTACTTGACTTTGAAAAGTCAACAATTTCAACTATCACAAAAAAGTTTATTGAGAATTAATGAAAGCAGGTCATTTGCAAAAAGACTTGTCTGAGAATTTACAGCTAAAAGATCAGAATCCCTTTCTAAATAATTCTGCATCAGAATAGGTGGTCTTTCAAAGAGATAAGCAGACTATGTTTTCAAGAGATAAGTAGAGGGAGTTGTTCAAAACAAGAAAAGCAAATTGACCATCATGGCAGATTGTTTTCTTTCTCTCTCTACAAGGAACAACGAGGAACAAAGAAAAGTTGGTTTTTCTTTAAGAAAAAATAGGAAAAGACCTTCATGAAAACTGATTATTGATGGTACTTCTCTGCCAGAACAGATAATTTCCCGTTTTCTTTGATATTTAATAAATGAAAAGATCTTGATTTTTAGAGGATCTGCCGCCCATTATTAAAAAATTAGAATTCCCACTCCAGCATTTCCTATAAAACTAAGAGAAGGTGAACAGAACAAGGGACAACCAAAAAATCAATCAAAGACAAAAACTCAAAATGATCACTTGATCTCAAAGAACCTTAAAACAAACTGAAGCAACCAAAAGCTGATCGAGCAACAAGAGAGAAGCCAACTACAAATCAAAACTTCAAGTTTCAGACTTAGAGAAATAAGTCATTCAAAATGAGATTTCTCTCGTTATAAATTTGGTTCAGCAAAAGCCAGATCAAGCAGAGTATGAGTTTTTACAAATATGAAAACCTCAACAAATTTATGGAACTGATCAAGCAGAACAGCCACCACAGTGCAGTTTCAGCTCAGTAATCCTCAAGTCCAGCCATTTCTGCCCCTTTCAGACTGAAGAGGCCTCAATTCTACCCGTTCAAAAAGCCTTCCAGAGCTTGAAATAGATTAAAACTCTGCCAAACTCGAACGTTGGTATCGATTTACAGCTAAAGCATAGCAGTTGAAGTTGTTGACACTCCAGTCCAGCCCATCTCGGATCAGAAGCATATATCCATGCAAAAATAGAAGTCCAATCTTCTTTTTATTTTTCTAGAGTTGGGTTTTCCCTTTTGAGTTTTGTAAAAGGCAGTTTTGCCTAAAAACCATTCGTTTTCTCATAATTTATTCTGGCAGAACTACCAGTTTTATACTGTGAAAAATTGTAAAATCATCACCAGTCTGAGGCAAGAGAAGAACTTACTTGGGAGATATTTCTCACCAAATTCACAATCGCTTATTTAGAAGTCAGTAACTTGGGGCGCAAGTTATCTATTTTTAAAAGTATGTTATAATTTTCATTGCTAACAGTTGCACGCTCACACACTAAAGAAAGTTGACTTGTTGACCTGTCAATGGTTCTCAAGGCAATGGAAAACTTTACCCTACCATCACAGGAACAAACACAAAACGGGTGAACAATTTCCTATTGTAATTTATATTTATTTTCTATTATAATTTGGATTTATTTCCTATTTTATTTAGGGTTGTACTTCTCTATAAATACCTCCATATTGGAGAGAATAAAATATGAGTGAATATGAGCATATCCGAATATTTACCCTACTTTATTTGACTTTTAATTACAAATTCGTGATCTCAAATTCGAACCTCGTTCACACTTCTCCTCTACCTTTCAAATTTTGAACAAATAAAAAGAATTGAAGGGGCAAATTTGAAGTTTTGATCACCGTAGTCATGAAGTTAGGTGAGGCAAGTAGCAAGAGGAGAGTGCTCAAATGGTATAAGCCATTTGGATACTCATGACCGTACAATATTTAATTATGATTAGACTAGGTGTTTTGTCCTTGCAAACTGACATAACAACAATATCATATTGTCTTAAAATATTAATCCAAATCTAACCATCAGTATCCACCTTATCACCTTTGACTGGTAAAGATTCTGTGCCATCCCAATTGTTTTAGTTATCTTTCATCTTCGATATTCGAGAATTATCGAGCTCAAATGGGTAACTGGGGCAAGAAATAGGTTTTTTATAGTTGGACTGATGTGCATCAACCTAGTCCTCTCATTTCTTAACAATTAAATTTTAGAATGTAATAATTGTTTAACATAATATCTATATTTTCGTTTTAGAAGGTCCGAGTCGGAATTTCCAATTTATATTAACGTTATGTTTGTTTAGCTTTTAATACAAATGAAATAAATAATATTTTAAAATACAAATGATAATTTAAAAGAATTCGAAATTGAAATCTCTAATATGAAAGAAAGTCTTTTTTTTATTCGACTAGATCTGTTGACATGAGATGAATGATATTAGCTATGTATAGCACGGTTATTTAAAACTTTTTTAAAGTCCAATGATTATTTAAGAATTAAGAAATACTTGCTATGTACCACAATTCAACAAGCAAGCGATGAGGGGAGAAAAAATATTGGTGGGTTGTCCTTTTCATGTCCAAATGCACTGCTAACTGTCAAAGTCCAGCTTCAAGGCACAATTAGGAAGCCAAATGTTGGTGAAAATGAAACTTTTCCCAAACACAAAGTTCAATTATACTATTCAGCATTCAAAATTTACCGATATTTGCTGCTTAATCAGTGGCTTAAAGTGGAATTGCATGGCAGCAAAACCATTTATGATGTCTGTTCACCACTCAAAAAAATTAACTTTTTGAAATATTTTTAGCAAAGGGTTTGTACTAAATAATTTTTCTTGCTTTTATTTTTTGTTGTTGTTGTCTATTGTGCAGTTAATTTCAACACCACTGTTAATGGTGCAATCATAGGCCTATAATTTTGACATAATACAAGGAAAGCAAGATATGATGCTGAAATGTAGTTGGCTAAAACAGCATCATCTAACAGTAAAAAGATTATTACGACCAAAGGCAAACCAAAACCCCCCCAAAAAAAATAAAAATTAAAGGAACACAAAAATGGGTTGTTGGGGGAGCTCAGCAGTTTGACTGGCTCATTCATCCGGAGGGTTAAACAGCATCAGCATGCATGGTAAATATTATGCCAAATTCAGCGGAAAAACTTGTATGAAGGAGTTTTGCTATTTTCGATCAATTACAGACTGTCATATAAAAAAATAATCACGTGTAACATACTGTAATTAGCCGCAAATATCAAAATAGTTATATTTCCATTTTATGCAAGTGTATCTCTAAATTCAGACGGAAAATCCAACACCTAAACTGCAATGCTAAGAAAAGGGCAAAATGGTAATTCTATTATAATCTCTTACTTTACTGTTCTGCTTTTGCAAGAGACAGAGAGCAAGGACAAAGGCTGACCCCACTGTTTATATTTTCCAAGGCTTAAATACTTACAAGACCCAAAACCCCCCACTTTCCACTCTTCCGCTGCTTTTTTTTTTTTTTACCTCATCTCTGTCATGAAATACCAAAACTGACTACTTGGGACAAACAAAACAAGAGTAGTAAAGAAAGACAAGGTTGCTAAACAAAAATAAAAAATAGAAATCAAACACAGAGAGAGAGAGAGGAGAGAGAGAGAGAGAGATGAATAAAGGGTGTGCTTTGTGGTGGTTGAGCAATGTGCAGGTGCCAAAGAAGATAGAAAATTTAAGCTTAGTTTGAATGAGAAGTAAGCAGGCTAGCAGAGATAGATAAATAAATAGAAAGAATGAAAGAGAAAAAAGAAGAAAGGGAGGTGGTGGTCTTAAAATTGGACAAGTGAAAGAGGCAAAAAAAGAAAATAAAAGTCATAGAAAAGAGAAAGAGATAGAGATTGAGATGGTGGGCTCAGGAGCAACAGATAGGAGCAAAGAAGCTGTTGGGATGATGGCCCTCCATGAGGCCCTCAGAAGCGTTTGTCTCAACACAGACTGGACTTACTCTGTCTTCTGGACCATCCGTCCACGCCCGTATGTCTCTCCTCTCTCTTTTCTCTTAAAGTTCTCTTCTTCTCTGTCTCTCTACACTTGATCTGATGTTTAGCTCTGGATGCCTTGATTTCTAGCTGTTTTCTTTTCTGGGTTTAATTCATTAATTTGTTTTGTTGCAGGAGAGTCAGAGGAGGTAATGGCTGCAAGGTTGGGGATGACAATGGCAGTTTGTAAGTATATAATATATGGTTGCTTATGTAAAATGGGAATAAACTTTATTTGAACTACTAACCTCAACTTGGTTAGCTATGCAATTCAATTTTGCTCTGTTTTCTCTCTGCTTCTCTAAGGAACAGGGTGAAAGCCAGAGGAGCTGACTAGGAATCTTATTTTTTTATATGAACATGAGTTTTTAGAAATGGGTTTTTGGTAATTTTGTGATTTTAGTGTTGTTTATGAAATTTGGTGAAGGATGTTGATGTGGGAAGATGGGTTTTGTCGAGGAAGAGTTTCATCAGATTGTCTTGAAGATATTGACGGAGAAGATCCTGTCAGGAAAGCCTTCAGCAAAATGTCCATTCAGCTGTATAATTATGGAGAAGGGTGGGTACTTGGTATGTGTTTTTTTGTTATGGCTTCTTCTCCTCTCTCTCTCTCTCTCTCTCTCTCTACCTACACTACATGACAATCTTGCAGGACATAAAATATGGTTTTTTTTTTTGGTTATGGGAAATAAGTTCTTCTTGTATTTGTGCTGTCATTGGTTGCACTGAATTCAACACAGGTTGATGGGGAAGGTTGCATCTGATAAGTGCCACAAATGGGTTTTCAAAGAACCTACAGAGTGTGAACCAAACATCTCCAACTACTGGCAAAGTTCTTTTGATGCTGTATGTAATAAAAGCCAGTCTTTTTTCTCCCTTTCACCTATATATTTGTCAAAGTAGACAAGCTGGAATTAGCACAAGTTTGTGCTTAGCTAGCACATATTAATGACTGATAGTAACCTTTTTTATGCTATTTATTGCAGCTTCCTCCTGAATGGACTGATCAGTTTGAGTCAGGCATTCAGGTCAGAACAGAAACATTTACTGCTTCAATTATTGGTCTCATTATTTTGGTGTAATTTTTTTTTTGAACAGTTAATTTATTTTACCAGACAATTGCTGTAATTCAAGCTGGTCATGGTCTTCTGCAGTTGGGCTCCTGCAAGATTGTGAGATATATATATATATATATATATCTTTTTTTTCTTTTCCCATTAATATTTGCTTTAATGCTGCAAATTCACACTAACACAAGGACATGCACAATATGTATATCAGATACCAGAAGATCTTCACTTTGTGCTAAGAATGAGGCATACCTTTGAGTCTCTAGGCTACCAATCTGGTTTTTACCTCTCCCAACTATTTTCCTCTACCAGAAACAACTCTGCCTCATCAGTGCTTCCTTCAAAGCAGTCCCCAATTCCGATCCGGCCTCCTCCTCCTCTCTTCAATTGGGCTCAAAGGCCTCTTCCATCTGCAACAGCTATGCAGCTGCCTTCACCCAACAGTTTTCAGAACTCTGCAGCCAGACTTGGATACAATCCACAAGCCAATAAAGATGAGACACACATGTTTTTGCTGCCTCATTCAGCCGAAACACAAATGGGAGGAGACATGATGGGAGGAGGAGGAGGAGGAGGAGAGCATGAAAATGACATCAAATGGCCAAATGGATTGTCTTTCTTCAATGCCCTCACGGGACGTTCCGATGATGCAAAGCTTTTGTTCAATCCGGAGAACTTGGGAAACAAAGGTGGAGACGAAAATCACCACCACAACCCGAATCCAAACTCAGATCGTGCTTCGAATCACAACGAGTTTTTGAGCTTGGATTGCCACCCGGATAGTAGTGCAAGGAAGAACATGGAGAACAAGTACAAGAGGAGCTTTACTTTGCCTGCAAGAATGGCTTCATCGTCTTCAAACTCAGTTGATCACCATCAGCACCAATCTGTGGGGTATCGAAATGCCGAAGCTGGTATGTACTCTGATGTTATGGAGACCTTCTTGGAGTGAAATGGGAAGGGAAGATTGTATTAGAGGGACAATGGGTGAGGAGTTGTATGTAAGCAAAGCTTTTGAGCTCCTTTGCTGCTTATTACTTCTGTGATCGATTTCATGTTCTAGCTCTTTATATGTTTATGTGTTTTCATCCCAGTTAGTGAGACTTAATTAGAGATCATTTTGTACTTGTAGTTCATCCCAAGAAGAATTTCCCTCCATTCTTTTGTTCTTCTAACTCTCACTAAGGTCATGGAATGTAAAATAGAAAATAAACATAGAAGAAAATCAACACAAGTTGGTTCAAGTAATCAAAGCTTGTCCAATTCCAGCAGTAATGGGCTTGAAGAAATTCATTATGCCCAAAATGCTCAAGAAAATAAAACTATTTGAATACACAGTTACAAATACACATGATCACTGGGAGTCTCACATCCATTGTTTAGCTTTATTGCTGGGAGATACAGTCTTCATCACACTTTTTGGAAATCCAATTTTGCTACCGATTCTCTAGGTAGGGTTATCTATAATAAGGAGTTGGGCCTCTACATTCGTATTCATACTTGAGTGTAGGGTGGCGTGTTTATTGACCTAGTCAACTGACCGAACATGTCTAGACCTAGAGTTGTTGAAGCATTTATAAAGGCTAAGATACTGGGGGAAAACTATCGCTCTATTTGAAATTGGATTTCAATAGAGTCGTTGACAGAGTCTGTTCTTGATCCGATACTTCTGTTGGGTTAGTTATAACTTATAACTGAGGCCATATGTATTATTATTATTTTTTAAAAAAAATAGACACTTTTGTATCTACTTTTCCAAATTAACAAGCGATCACGACAAGCCTTGGCTTTTAGATAAAGATTTGGTTGACTGATCACTATTCAGTCAACCAACTAGTTTATGTTTCCAAAGGATTTATGGAAGAATATCATTGCCATATCAACAGCTTCAACTTCAAGATTAAACGCTCGCTCTGAAGAATTTGAAACAATAACCGAACACATTGTGACAAAAGCTCTATTTTAACAAGCCAAATTGCTTTTGCTGGTTAACGTTCCCAGAATATATATATATATATATATATATTTCCTTTTGCTTTTCTTCAAAGTTGAAAGTGATCAAAAGCCAAAGCCAAAGCTAAAGTATAAAGTCAGTTATCTACTTTCAAAGCAAACCTCAAAATCCTAACCTCAAACCCATGAACAAATTACAAAACTTGATAAACAAGTTTAAAAAAATCATTTTTCACTTCACATTTATCAATTCGCAGCTTTAATTAATTACATAATCACTACTTTTGTTGGACGGTTCCATTGCGTTACACTTTCTGCAGGTCCAAACAAGCCACCGGAAAAACCTCCGGCCAAAACTCCGGGGGACCACCACCGTCTTCACCCGGACTCTTCCCTTCCCTTTGATGGGTTTCTCCTTCCCTTCAAGCTGATCCACTTTCGCCTTCTTCCGAGAATTGTCACCGCTTAAAGAAGCCGGTACAGGCACAGCTGTTATGAATTGCCATCTCTGAGAAGAACCATAAACTTGTCCACCTCCGAGATTATTAGCTCTGTTTCCTTTGTATCTATCTGATCAAGCTCTAGAACCCAATTTGTTTTGGTGCACCAATTTCCTCTCAGAGTTGTCGCTTGAGCTTGTCCTTGCGCTGCTGCTGCAGCTGCTGCTCCTGCTGTTGGTGCTGTTGCTTCTTGAGGACATGAGAGAGTCCTTGCTGCTAATGCTGCTCATCCGGCTTGTTCTCCGTAAATTACTATCGAAACCCATAAAACCGTTGCTAATTGGTTGACATGGAAAGGCATGTGGTAAGAGCCTGCCATTGAAGAACAAATGGTCTGCCGGGGAGTCTTTGCAGGGATCAGTGCTGGAGGCTGAGTCAGGGGTAAAGCATCCAAATTCGAAATCGGAGTCTTGCTAGTGGATCGAAGTGCTTGGAAAGGAGAATGTGTCGCCGGAGGTGCTCTTTTGCCGGCGGTTTTCCATGGATGGTTTTTTTAGGGAGAGAGAGGAGGTTGGTGTATTTGCATGGGGCAGGTTGTATATTTATAAGAAGGTTTAATTAGGGGTAGAAAAAAGTGAGGGAAATTCGGGTTTCTTTTGATATGGGTGTGACACGTGGAATGATCTTGACCCTCTGTTGGGTGAGATGGGCAAAGGTTTTGGTGGTGTGAATGATGAAGTCCTACTTGCCAACTCAGTATTAAATTCAATACTTTTGGTGGTGTTAGGCCTCGACACTGTCCCAATTGTTTGATCATTTTGGAGAGTTCGCTTGTTTATTTATTTTTAATTCAGTGAAGTTGTGTTCTATAGAAACATATTGTTGATTACATTGGGAGAAGGAATTGTGTGGCTTTTTTAATTTGTATGTTTTTCTTGAAGTTGAGTTTTTACGTGAAAGATTGTTAAGGTTGAGTATTAATTTGAAATAATCCCTAAAGATGGAGTATTAGAGAGAACTTTATAGAAATGTCCTACACAAGAATGTCTAGGAGAATTCATCAATTCATTAGTTTATCTTATCTTTTTTTTCTTAAGTGATACATAAATACTATATGTATCATCTCAACTTATCAATTACTTTTCCATATGACGTATACATCTCGCATATGTTCAATCGAAAATGGTACAAATAGTTTCATTCTACTTTCTTTTGTTAGACTCGGGAGTTTTCATATAATTTCTTTCAATACCATCTTTTGTTATTTATTTATAAAAACAAAACAGGTTTCAATTCTGACTGGGATTGCCATGGGAATTGGGGTTGGTATTTCAGTACACGGAAAATTTTGTGTAGCAACAAAGAATTGGATCTTTGCAACGCCAGAAAATGGCCTGGGATTTTTTACTAATGTGGTGCTTCCTATTTCTTGTCAAGACTTCCTGAATTTTTTGGAGAGTATTGTTGGAAGTTTGAAAGCAAATGTCCCACATTGGAGAAAACAAAAGGTTCCACGTATGCTTTATAAGCATGAAACCGTAATACCAATTAAATAAAGGTTGGTGGGCTGATGGGCTTGGTAGTGAAGACTATCATGGTTAGCTTGCTTTATTAATACTAATATTTAAATAATCAAGACTTGGGCCTTGGGGTCTTGAGGTCTCTGAAAAATAAAAGAACTATACCCAGTCCGAAAATAAAATAAATATTTTTATTTTTATTTTTCAAATTTCTTTTAGCATAAGTTAAATTCAAACCACAAAGACTAATCTTTTTGTTTGAATTTGAACAGGTATAACTGATACTAACTGCTCTTTTGAAGAGGTGTAATTCTGTTATAAAACCACAAGTCCTAGGGCATAATACGATGATCTTTTTTCTGAACTATCTCATACTATTTTAAAATTACCTACTGTATTGGAGAGAAGCACACCAACGGTCGCCAAAATTCAAGGATCCGGTGCTGGACCCTTGAATTATAGATAGTTGAATCCTGGGAGATAGACGCCTGCTGAACTTCAAGTACTGAGAAGAGGTGAAATTCTGTCTTTAGGACATTGCGAATACGCAAGCTTCTATCTTCAATAAAAGTCAATATTCTGTACTTAATTTATATTTGCACATTTATACAGATTTCGTATTTTGCTACTCTTTATATTTTAAGAGTTGTGTAAATATATTTTTCCTAACAAGTATTTGGGTCTCACAGACAGGTACCAGGTTGGATGGTGCTGAAATGCTTGCTTGTGGTAGCAACTCACTTTGTTCCCTCAGCCAAATTGCCTCTACTGGAAAAAGCTCTGATTTCCAGAGCAGCTTCAGCTACTTCCTCAAGCCTTGATCTTGCTTTTATTTCAGCAATTATAGATGAACACTCCCTACAACAACCGGCCCTGAACTAGAAAAGTGCTCTTCACAAAATGGATGTTATTGACAAGTGCTTTTCATAAAAAATGGAAAGTTAGGAGTAGGTTGTTCATAAAAAAAATAAATAAAAAAGAAGTTTGCAGAAGGCTAAAAGACGAAAATACTTTTCATTTTAGAGAGAACTTAACAGAGATTCCTACACAAGAATGTCTAGGAGAATTCATCAATTCATTAGTTTGTCTTATCTTCTTTTCCTTAAGTGTATTGTTAGATGAGCTATGACATAATTATCATTAGTAGGCCTGAGTAGGCTAAATTAAAATTTTGAATAATAAAATAACAACTCACCTAGGTTATAGTCCATGTTAGTCCCTTCTTGGGACCATCCTTGCCTATATGTGGAGGAGGATTAGTCCAATCCCAAGTTCAGCTCTTCATTAGTGGTCCATTGTAAGTCTTTTCCTTTTGTAGGAACAAAATAAATAAATAAAAAATTACAGTTTGATGTGTAGTAGAATATCGCAATCTTAAGTTCATCTCTTCATTATTCTCCTCTGGTCCATTGTAAACCTTTTCTTTTCGTATGAAAAAAAGCAAACAAATCACAGTTTGATGTGTTTGTAGAACATCTCAATCTTAAGTTCATCTCTTCATTAGTCTCCCCTGATCCATTGTAAACCTTTTCTTTTCGTATGAAAAAACGCAAACAAATCACAGTTTGATGTGTTTGTAGAACATCTCAATCTTAAGTTCATTTCTTCATTAGTCTCCCTTGGTCCATTGTAAACCTTTTCTTTTCGTATGAAAAAAAGCAAACAAATCACAGTTTTGATGTGTTTGTAGAACATCTCAATCTTAAGTTCAACTATTCATTAGTCTCCCCTGGTCCATTCTAAGCCTTCTCTTTTTGTAAGAAAAAAGAAAACAAAGAGTTCTTTCCTCTTATGACCAAACCCCCGTTTAAATTGTGCTTCAAGTTTAAAACACAATTTAACCCCGTTTTGCTATTTCTTTCTTTTCTTCACGTCTTTTCTATGCCGCTTATTTATGGACGGAACACAAACAAAGGCAAGTGCGTGAACAATTTTTTCTGCCAAGTCAATTTATGCATTGATGCTGGCCCAGCCTAGTACAAAGTTGTTCCTCCCCCCACCCACACCACATGTGACATGGGCTCATACAAAGCAAAGTTGATTACAACTAGGTTTTTGTTTCCATTTTCAATCATTTAACAATATCTACACCGTCAATTAATTTTGGGCCGAATTCTCAAATTCTATCATAATGTTTGTATCATTTTAATTGTCAATGTTTTAAAAAATTCTGCCAAAATAAAACAGTAAAATATTTTTCTGTTATTTCTATTGTAAGTTGAAATGGTATAAATAGGTTTATTTGTTTTCGAGGAATCCGATAATATAATATATTGTAGGTCTATATCTTTCTTCTTCTTTTTTTTCTAAAAAGAAAAAAAGACAAAGACAGAAGCATGCAATATGTAGAAGCTGTAAATAGAAAAGATAGTTTCGTGCTGGCACGAAACTAAGGGGCTCATCCTTCTTTAAGTAGAAGGTAGGCCAGCTTTTTTTTTGAAATAGCTTCCACATATTGCATGCCCCAGTCACAGACTAGGTTAGGGCCATCTGTAGTAATAGTTTCAGCAATATCTGTACAGTCAATTAATTTTGGGTCGAATTCTCAAATTTCATCATAATATTTGTACTATTTTAATTATCAATATTTTTTAAAAATAATATGACAAAATAAAAAGGTACAAATAGTTTTATGTTATTTATGTTGTACGTTGAAATAGTATGAGTAGTTTTATTTGTTTTCGAGGAAAATATATTGTGTCAATTTTTTTTGGTTCGAAAAAGGGGAAAAAAAGAAGATACGGACATGCAATATGCAGAAACCAAAAGGCTGGCCTAACTTGTACTTATAAAAAAGATTGCCTTCCAATTCCTCTACCTCTCATCTTCTCAATAAAAAGTTGCACCTAGGTTTCAAACTTTTAGTGCACTTATCGACTTTATTTCTATACAAATTGATCATTTCCATGGCTTCTTTCCAACTTGATGACCAGGTTCTGGTACAAGAGACTTTATTCGTGAGGACATTGATCCTGAATAGGCCTCGACACTGTCCCAATTGTTTGATCATTTTGGAGAGTTTGTTTGTTTATTTATTTTTAATTCAGTAAAGTTGTGTTCTATAGAAACAGATTGTTGAGTACACTGGGAGAAGGGATTGTGTGGCTTTTAATTTGTATGTTTTTTCTGAAGTTGAGTTTCTACGTGCAAGATTGTTAAGGTTGAGTATTAATTTGAAACGACCCCTAAAAATGGAGTATTAGAGAGAACTTTATAGTTTGGGATTTTTTCCTAATGTGGGTGCTTCCTATTTCTTGTCAAGACTTCCTGAATTTTTTGGAGAGTATTTGGGTCTCACAGGTGCCAGGTTGGATGGTGCTAAAATGCTTGCTTGTGGTTTAGCTACTCACTTTGTTCCCTCAGCCAAATTGCCTCTACTGGAAAAAGCTCTGATTTCCAGAGCAACTTCAGCTACTTCCTGAAGCTGTGATCTTGCTTTTATTTCAGCAATTATAGACGAACACTCCCTACATCAACCGGCTCTGAACTAGAAAAGTGCTCTTCACAAAATGGATGTCATTGACAAGTGCTTTTCATTAAAAATGGAAAGATAGGAGTAGGTTGTTCATAAAAAATAATAATAATAAAATAAATATAAATAAAAAGAAGTTCGCAGTGGGCTAAAAGACGGAAATACTTTTCATTTTAGAGAGAACTTTACAGAGATGTCCTACGTAAGAATGTCCAGGAGAATTCATCAATTCATTAGTTTGTCTTATCTTCTTTTTCTTAAGGGTATTGTTAAATGAGCGATGACATAATTATCATTAATTGGCCTGAGTGGGCCAATTAAATTTTTGAATAATAAAATAACAATTCACATAGGCTATAGTCCATGTTAGTCCCTTGTTGGGACCATCCCTGCCTATATGTGGAGGAGGATTAGTCCAATCCTAAGTTCGGCTCTTCATTAGTGGTCCATTGCTTTTGTACGAAAAACACAAACAAATGAACGTTTGACATATGTGTAAAACATCTCAATCTTAAGTTTATATCTTCATTAGTCTCCCGTGGTCCATTGTAAACCTTTTCCGTTCGTATAAAAAAAAAGTAAACAAATTTCAATTTGATGTGTATGTAGAACATCTCAATCTCAAGTTCAGCTCTTCATTGGTCTCCCTGGTTCATTCTAAGCCTTTTCTTTTTGTAAGAACGAAGAAAACAAATAGTTCTTTCCTCCGATGACCAAACCCCGTTTAAATTGTGCTTTAACCACGTTCTGCTATTTCTTTCTTTTCTTCAATTTACGGACAGAACACAAAGAAAGGCAAGTGTGTGAACATTTTTTTTCTGCCAAATCAATTTATGCATTGATGCTGGCTGGCCCAGCCTAGTAGTTGTTCCTCCCCCGACTCACACCCCATGTGACATGGGCTCATACAAAGCAAAGTTGATTACAACTTGTTATATTAACAACCAGGTTTTTGTTTCCATTTTCAATCATTCAATATCTGTACTGTCAATTAATTTTGGTCATCGAATTCTCAAATTCCATCATCATATTTGCACTATTTTAGTTGTCAATATTTTTTAAAAATAATAAGACAAAATAAACGGTACAAATAGTTTTATGTTATTTATGTTGTAAGTTGAAATAGTATGAATAGTTTTATTTGTTTTGGAGGAATCCGAAAATATATTGTGTCGGTTTTTTTTTGGTTCGAAAAAGTTAAAAAATAAAAGACATAGACATGCAATATGCGGAAACCAAATGGCTGGCCTACCTCATACTTATAAATAAGATTGCCTTCCAATTCCTCCACCTCTCATCTTCTCAATAAAAAGTTGCACCTAGGTTTCGAACTTTTAGTGCACTTATCGATTTAATTTCTATACAAATTGATCATTTCCATGACTTCTGTCCAAGTTGATGACCAGGTTCTGGTACAAGAGACTTTGTTCGTGAGGACATTGACTCTGAATAGGCCTCGCCAGCTGAACACCCTTTCCCTTGAAATGATCTCTCGTCTGTCAGAACTTTTCCAGGCCTATGTGGACGACAACAATGCCAAGTTGATCATTCTCAAGGGTAGAGGAAGAGCATTTTGTGCTGGCGGCGATCTAGTCGCCATGCATCGTCACTTTCTTGAAGGAAATCTGAAATATGGTGAAAATTTTGCTCAGAAGATCCTCAACTTAACCTATTTGATAGCAACACACAGTAAACCCCAGGCAAGTATGCAATTAATTTCCATAATGTCTTCAAAATCTAGGTTTAATATGTTTTGGATGCTAAGTGCTAATACTTGTATCATCTCAACTGGTCAATTAGTATACCACATGACATATATCACATCTTCCCCGAGATGGTACAAATAGTTCTATCGTACTTTCTTTTGCAGACTTGAAGTTTTCCTAGAATTCTTTCAATACCATCTTTTGTTATTTATACATATATTTTGTAAAATAGGTTTCAATTATGAATGGGATTGCAATGGGAGCTGGGGTTTGTATTTCAGTACACGGAAAATTCCGTGTAGCAACAGAGAATTCCATCTTTGCAATGCCAGAAAATGCTCTGGGATTGTTTCCTGATGTCGGTCATTTCTTGTCAAGACTTCCTGGATTTTTTGGAGAGTATTTGGGTCTTACAGGTACAATGTTGGATGGTGCTGAAATGCTGGCTTGTGGTCTGGCAACTCACTTTGTTCCCTCAGCCAAATTGTCTCTGTTGGAAAAAGCACTAATTTCCAGAGCAGCTTCAGCTACATCAAGCTGTGATCTTGCTTTTATTTCAGCAATTATAGACGAATACTCCTTGCAGCAACCGGTTCTGAACGAGAAAAGTGCTTTACGCAAAATGGATGTCATTGACAAGTGCTTTTCCAGACCAACAGTTGAAGATATCTTAAGTGCCCTTGAGAAGGAGGTTACTACAACAGATGCAAATAGGGCAGGTGATGAATGGCTAGCTTCAACGATTCGATCGCTGAAGAAGGCGTCGCCGATGAGCTTGAAGATTTGTTTGAGATCCATTAGAGAAGGAAGGGTGCAGGCAATGGATGAATGTCTTGTCCGCGAGTACAGAATAGCTTGCCATGTTATGAGAGGGCAAATAAGCAAGGACTTCAGAGAAGGTTGCAGAGCTATCTTGTGGGACAAGGACAAGAAACCAAAGTGGAAGCCTTCGAGTTTGGATCTCATCACTGAGCATATGGTTGACCACTGCTTCTCAAGGTTGGATGGTGATGAAGAATTAAAGCTCCCTCAAAGATGCAACTTGAAAGTATTTGCCAATGCCAAGCTTTGAGCTAATTGTGATTTTGGGGTGTTTCTCTAAACCTATACCTATCAATATTTCAATTCCCTCCCTCATACTATTCAGAATTTTCATTAGTGTACACACCCCACCATTTTCTCACCCCACCCCACCCCACACCATACCACCCCAACTCTCTCATTGGAATATGTATGTACAACCAACTATACATATATAATCTGTTATATACATATCTTGTGTTTTTTTTTGTTGTCAAAATACATATCTTGTTTGTTAGTTCGGCTTATATATAGGTACATATACAATTGTATATGTTTATTTCATTCCGTTACATAACATGGCTATGTTAGGGGTCTATGTTGAAGAGTGTGTTGAGAGGTTCAATTTTGTCGTTCAATAATAACTCTATATAATTAAGGATCCCCTCGTTATAACCCTTCACTTTGTTGCAATATTGCTTAAAAAATTTAAGCCTCTTCACATATTGCCAATTGGTTGTTGCTTGGGGAATCTGCCCAATATTTTTTTAAAAAAATTTTAGGTGTCCAAAGACATATATTCGAAGACTCGAGAAGAAACACATATTGGAGCTTGTATTGTTTCGGCCCAACGAAATATGGGCTCTGAAAATGAAAAGCTAGGTAGGGTTGAACTTCAGAAGAAAACTGATTGGTCCAAAATTTTAGGCTTTGGGTTTGGGTGACCGAAGCAGATTTTGGCCGCACCAGTTTCTCAAGTAAACGATTAAAATAAAAACAAAACAAAACGATGTTTCTTCCCAACCGCCGGAGCTTAGAGACAAGCTCACAATGTCTACTTTTGAGCCTTCTGATAGTGTCAATGTGTCATGGCAATGCTCATCGATTGTGAAGAAGAACAAGAAGAACAACAGCAAACCAATGGTCGAACTCCAATGCCTAAGTGAAGGAAGTTGAGGTTCCACTCCGAAACCAATTGGTAATAGAGGGAGTAATCCGACTTCTTATAAGCTGTTGCTAGGTTTCTTAACTTTCAAATATGAGACTTTTTATCTTCACCTTCTCACACGCCCCCGCATGTGTGGCGAATTTTCAAGCCTAACACGTGGACAACACATTTTGGGTGATGTGGAGCACGTGTTGTAATGACCCAAACCTAAAATTCATATTTAATTAGTAATTTATTATGCGAAAAGACAATTTTGCCCTTTGACTAAATTATGAACTCAAAGTTGACTTTTTGACCGAAAAGGAATTTGACAATTCCACATACGCCGTTGCGTAGAGCACGATGACACGAAGTGGACTCGAATCGGAATTTTAACGAAGAAAATACGATTAAAATATCACGAGGGGCAAAATAGTAAATTGGATTGTGCCGACATTTGTCAGGTGTCGGATACGCACAGGGTCTGACTCGGATTCCAAAGCGGAATTTGGATCGGGTTCTGTCACGTGTGGCCGTTGAGCTTTCACACGTGGGCAACCTCTTTGATAACATGAAGGAAGTTGAGATTCTACCCCAAAACCAATTGGCTATTGGGGGAGTAACTCAACTCCTTATAAGCCCTTACTAGGTTTCTCAACTTTCCAGCGTGGGACTTTTTACCTTCACATTCTCACACTAAGCGCCTAGAAATCTTGCCTTCTCAATCTTTGAATAAGAGGGACGAAAGAGAAGCGGGTACAAGAAAGAGGGTTTTCAGCGTGAGCAATTTCAAAGGGGTTATTTTTCCCTATTTGTACGGAGTTATGGTCGTCCCAAGGCGATCATCAAGTTAGGTAGCATCTTGGGGTTTTTGCAGAAAATTTGTTGGTTTTTGTTTTTACGTTTGTTGAAGTTCCCTTTTTGGTTGTTGTTCTTATAATAATGCACTGTCCCAATTGTTTGATCATTTTGGAGAGTTTGTTTATTTATTTTTAATTCAGTAAAGTTGCGTTCTATAGAAACAGATTGTTGATTACATTGGGAGAAGGGATTGTGTGGCTTTTAATATCTATGTTTTTCCTAAAGTTGGGTTTCTACGTGCAAGATTGTTAAGGTTGAGTATTAATTTAAAACGACCCCTAAGAATTGAGTATTAGAGAGAACTTTACAGAGATGTCCTACATAAGAATGTCCAGGAATAGTCAAAGAGAATTCATCAATTTATTAGTTTATCTTATCTTCTTTTCTTTAAGTGTATTATTAGATGAGCGATGACGTAATTATCATTAGTAGGCTTGAAAGGGCTAAATTAAATTTTTGAATAATAAAATAACAACTCACCTAGGTTATAGCCCCAATTAGTCCCTTCTTGGGACCGTCCTTGCCTAAATGTGGAGGAGGATTAGTCCAATCCCAAGTTCGGCTCTTCATTAGTGGTCCATTGTAAGTCTTTTTCTTTCGTATGAAAAAAGCAAACAAATTACAGTTTGACGTGTGTGTAGAACATTTCAATCTTAAGTTAAGCTCTTCATTAGTCTCCCCTGGTCCATTGTAAACCTTTTTCCTTCGTACGAAAAAAAACAAACAAATTACAGTTTGATGTGTATGTAGAATATCTCAATCTTAAGTTAAGCTGTTCATTAGTCTCCCATACTCCATTGTAAGAAAAAAAAAACAAATAGTTCTGTCTTCTGATGACCAAACCCCGTTTAAATTGTCCTTCAAGTTTAAAGCACAATTTAACCACGTTCTGCTATTTTTTTCTTTTCTTCCCGTCTGTTCTCTGCCTATGCTGCTTATTTACGAACGGAACACAAAGGCAGGCAAGTGTGTGAACAATTTTTTTTCTGCCAAGTGTCAATTTATGCATTGATGCTGGCCCAGCCTAGTAGTAGTTCCTCCCCAACCCACACCACATCTACTGTCAATTAATTTTGGGCCGAATTCTTAAATTCTGTCACACAAAAAAAAAGCAAGTTGTACAAGTTTACATTTTCAATCATTCAACAATATCTGTACTGTCAATTAATTTTGGGCCGAATTCTCAAATTCTGTCATAATATTTGCATCATTTTAATTGTCAATGTTTAAAAAAAAATCATGCCAAAATGAAACGGTAAAATATTTTTCTGTTGTTTCTATTGTAAGTTGAAATGGTATAAATAGGTTTCAAACTTTCGTTGCACTTATCGATTTAATTTCTATACATCAATTAATCATTTTCCATGGCTTCTTTCCAACTTGATGACCAGGTTCTGATACAGGAGACTTTGTTTGTGAGGATATTGACCCTAAACAGGCCTCGCCAGCTGAACGCCCTTTCCCTTGAAATGCTCTCTCGGCTGTCACAACTTTTCTTGGCCTATGAGGACGATGCCAATGCCAAGTTGATCATTCTCAAGGGTAAAGGAAGAGCATTTTGTGCTGGCGGTGATGTAGCCACCGTTCATATCGTCGTTTTCTTGAAGGAAATCTGAAATTTGGTGAAAAACTTGGTGAGAAGCTGCTCACCTTAACCTACTTGGTAGCAACATGCAGCAAACCCCAGGCAAGTCTGAAATTAATTTCCATAATGTCTTCAAAATCTAGGTTTAATATTTTTTTTGGGATACTTTTGCTGATATTTGTATCATCTCAACTGGTGAATTAGTGTACTGTATGGCATACGTCACATCTGCCCAATCGAGATTTCGTATAATTAGTTTTATCGTACTTTCTTTTGTTAGGCTCGAAGTTTTCGTACAATTTCTTTCACTACCATCTTTTGTTATTTATATTTATATTTTTTTGAAACAGGTTTCAATTCTGAATGGGATTGTCATGGGAGGTGGGGTTGGTATTTCAGTAAATGGCAAATTCCGTGTAGCAACAGAGAATTCGAACTTTGCAATGCCAGAAAATTCTCTGGGATTGTTTCCTGACGTGGGCTCCTCTTATTTCTTGTCAAGACTTCCCGGATTTTTTGGAGAGTATTTGGGTCTCACAGGTGCAAGGTTGGATGGTGCTGAAATGCTTGCTTGTGGTCTGGCAACTCACCTTGTCCCCTCAGCCAAATTGTCCCTTTTGGAAAAAGCTCTAATTTCCAGAGCAGCTTCAGCTACTTCATCAAGCTGTGGTCTTGCTTTTATTTCAGCAATTATAGACGAATACTCCTTGCAGCAACCAGCTCTGAACGAGAAAAGTGCTTTACACAAAATGGATGTCATTGACAAGTGCTTTTCCAGACCAACAGTTGAAGATATCTTAAGTGCCCTTGAGAAGGAGATTACTACAACAGATGCAAACAAGGCAGGTGATGAATGGCTAGCTTCAACAGTTCGATCGCTGAACAAGGCGTCGCCGATGAGCTTGAAGATTTGTTTGCGATCCATTAGAGAAGGAAGGGTGCAGGCAATTGCCGAATGCCTTATCCGCGAGTACAGAATAGATTGTCCTGTTATGAGAGGGCAAATAAGCAAGGACTTCAGAGAAGGTTGCAGAGCTATCTTGTGGGACAAGGACAAGAAACCAAAGTGGAAGCCTTCTAGTTTGGAGCTCATCACTGAGCATATGGTTGACCACTACTTCTCTAGGTTGGATGGTGATGAAGAATTAAAGCTCCCTCGAAGATGCAACTTGAACGTATTTCCCAATGCCAAGCTTTGAGCTAATTGTGATTTTGGGGTGTTTCTACCTATACCTATCAAATATAAGATCAGTAATATACAAGCAAATGTTCTTACCATTGAGCTATGGACCCGATGGCCACCACCCCAACTTTCTCAATGGACTATATATGTGCAACCAACTTATCAATAAAATACATATGCAATGTGTTTTATACATATCTTGTTTAATAAATAAAAAAAATACACCTCCTAAAATTCTAGCATTTTCAATACCATCTTTTGTTATTTATATATATTTTTCAAACAGGTTTCAATTCTGAATGGGATTGCCATGGGAGGTGGGGTTGGTATTTTAGTACATGGCAAATTCCGTGTAGCAACGGAGAATTCGATCTTTGCAATGCCAGAAAATGCTCTGGGATTGTTTCCTTATGTGGGTGCCTCTTATTTCTTGTCAAGACTTCCTGGATTTTTCAGAGAGTATTTGGGTTTTATTGTGCAAGCACGGGTGGAACTACTTGTGGGATACATTGGGCTATAGCCCAGTTAGCTTTTTGGAAAAGAAAATATTAAACCTAGATAGTTCATTGATTGAGGCTATCATCTTGTGACTTCTTGGCAGTTTCTCACGTAAAGAAGATTGCAAGTTTGAAGTCCCACATAAAGAAAAAAAAAATCATAATATCCTAATTGGTCCCACATAATGAAGTATCCTCGATTATAATAAAATATGTCAAAATAAAAAATATACATGTGAAACTTAGCCTAGCAGCGGTTCCCAAAAAATACATGTTGCTTTTTGTGTTCTTTGTTACGAAAGTCTCATAGGTAAAATTCTTATACCTAAATCTCCAATTTTAATATTTTCATTGATTTGTCTCTATAAGAGAAAGATTTTCTCAATGAAATTCATTAGTTTTACGAATAAGATGAAACGAAAAAGTCACAAACTATTTCAAGATTAGCAACAAGATGGATTCATATGACAATAACAAAATATTTCAATTCTCTCAAGGATCTCAGGGCACAACTTCAATAGGTACACTTTTAATTATGTTGTTAAACATATATTCATTTTAATAATATTTTTTTTATTGCATCTAATATATATATATATATATGTTTTATGTTAATTCTTATTGGAAATTAGTCAATGTAGTTATGAATTGCATGATTTATATGATTTAATGTATACTTTTGTTTTTGTCAAAATTTTTAGCTAGCCCACCCGTTAAAAAATTCATAGTTCCGCCATTGGGTCCAAGGTTGGATGGTGCTGAGATGCTTGCTTGTGGTCTAGCAACTAACTTTGTTCCCTCAGCCAAATTGCCTCTATTGGAAAAAGCTCTAATTTCCAGAGCAGCTTCAGCTACTTCATCTAGCCGTGATCTTGCTTCTATCTCAGCAATTATAGACGAATACTTGCTGCAGCAACCGGCTCTGAATGAGAAAAGTGCTTTTCACAAAATGGATGTCATTGCCAAGTGCTTTTCCAGACCAACAGTTGAACAAATCTTAAGTGCCCTTGAGATGGAGGCTACTACAACAGATACAAACAGAGCAGATGGTTAGCTTCGACGATTCGTTCGCTAAACAAGGCTTCGCCGATGAGCTTGATGATTTGTTTGAGATCCATTAGAGAAGGAAGGGTGCAGGCAATTGATGAATCCTTGTCCGCGAGAGTACAGAATAACTTGTCATGTTCTGCGAGGGCAAATCAGCAAGGACTTCAGAGAAGGTTGCAGAGCTATCTTGTGGGACAAGGATAAGAAACCAGAGTGGAAGCCTTCTAGTTTGGAGCTCATCACGGATCATATGGTTGACCAATGCTTCTCTAGGTTGGATGGTGATGAAGAATTAAAGCTCCCTCAAAGATCCAACTTGCCTGTATTTGCCAATGCCAAGCTTTGAGCTAATTATGATTTTGGGGTGTTTCTATACTCTATACCTATCAATATTTCAATTCCCTCCCTAATGTTATTCCAATTTTATTAGTCTACCCCTCAACATTTTCTCATTCCACACCACACCACCCTAACTTTTTTTTCCTCTGTCAAAGTTTGAAAGGGGAAGGGGAAGAACTAATCTGTAAGCAAATGCTCCCACTGAGCTATGGACCCGTTGGCCACCACCCCAACTTTCTCATTAGAATATGAAAAATGCTAAGCTTATCATATTTTTCATACCACATTGTGTACCACCTCTCTAATAGAGGTGGACCCCATTGTATTGATGGGCTCCATTTCTATTAAAGAGGTGGTACACAATGTGGTATGAAAAATATGGTAAGTCTAGCATTACTCTTAGAATATATATGTGCAACCAACTTATCAAATAAACCATACATGTATAATGTGTTTTATACATATCTTTACTTAGGCTTGTGTATAGGTACATAATTGGATATGTTTATTTCATCCTATACAAAATAAGATAGTATGGATATGTTGAGAGTATCCCACATTTGCAGATAAAAGCTTTTACGAACAAGATATACTGAGAATATCCCCGCTATAACCCCTTATTACGGTATCTCAGTTGCTTGCTTGAAAGATTTTGGACCTTCTCACCCATTGCCAATTGATTTGTGCTGGCTCCTTCCTTGGAATGAGTCAAGTATTTTTCTTAAAAAATTTGGTAGGTGTCTCAAAGACGATCCTACTAGGAGACTCGAGAAGAAACACATATTTGGGCTTGTATTGTTTCGGCCCAATGAAATTTGGGCTTTGAAAATGAAGCCAGGTAGGATTGAACTTCAGAAGAAAACTGACTGGGCCAGAATTTATGCTTTGGGTTTGGGTGACCCAAGCAGATTTTGGCGGCACCAGTTTCTCAATCTCAAGTAAACGATTAAAAAAAAACAAAACAAAGGAAAACAAAACAAAACGCTGTTTCTTCTTTTTCCTTTGCATGACTGACGACTTTACTTCCCAAACGCCAGAGCTTAGAGAGAGACGAGCTCACAATGTCGATTTCTGAGCCTTCAGATAGTGTCGTGGCAATGCTCATCGATGGTGAAGAAGAACAAGAAGAACAACAGCAAACCGATGGTCGAACTCCAATGCCTGAGCGCCAAGAAATCCTGCCTTCTCAGTCTTCGAATAAGAGGGACGAAGGGGAAGAAGGTACAAGGAAGAGGGTTTTCAGTGTGAGCAATTCGGAGGGGTTCTTTTGCCCTATTTGTATGGAGTCGTGGTCGTCCCAAGGCGATCATCAAGTCAGGTTAGAGATACCATCTTTTGGGTTCCATGGAAAAGTTTTGATTTTCATTGAAAATTTGCTGGTTTTTGTTTTCACGTCTGTTGAACTTTTCTTTTTGTTGTTGTTCTTATAATAGTACACTCTCCCAATTGTTTGATAATTTTGGAAGTTTGTTCTCTTTTTTTAATCAGTAAAGTTGTGTTCTTTCGAAACGGATTGTTGATTACATTGGGAGAAGCGATTGTGTTATTTTTAATGTCATTGTAAATTTTGTGGTTTTCTTGTAGAAGCTGTTTTCCTCCAATAATTGGTAGAACTGTGCCTCCTTTAGAGAAAATTTGCTCTTTCAGTCTAATAGTTTACTTGAAACCTGCAAATAAGATCATTCTAAAACTTAAGAATCAATGGAGGAGATTCAGAAATATGCAAGGAAAAAGAAAATATTGCAACCCGAAAATTTGAAAAATTATCACCTTGCCACGGTCACCCACCCTAAGTCTTTTTCTCAAATTAACCTATAAACCCACGACCATCTCAGAAGCAGAGAAGAACTCAATTTGGGAATCCTAACGGTTCTATGCGGTCCTATCTCTAAATTAGTAATTTTTCTTTTCTCACCATTCTTATTCCACCAGGTGTTTCTACGTATCATATCATTTGCATATCACATTGGCTAAGCTCATTCTCTATGTCATTTGGCTTTTATTCTGATACATTAGTTGACATTCCACTTGCGATTTTAAATATGGTTAATGCTCATTTTCTTGTGGAATGTTGCCTCTCCTATTGTATATTTTGCTCAATTATGGAAGTTGTATGGCTGTGGTTTGCAGCTGTCTTCCTTGTGGTCATGTATATGGCATGTCTTGCATTAGTAAATGGATTCAGCAGTGTGGTGGAACGTCTGCAAAGGTTCTTTCTGCTCCTTTTTTTATTTATCATTTGTCTACATTCATTTCACCCATAATTTTCTTTTGTAGTGTCCACAATGCAATACAAAGTACAAGTTGAAGGACATAATAAAGCTTTATGCATCACCAGTAGTTGTGCTTGATGAAAGTCTACAAAAGGTGATAATCATGTATTATCTCATGTTAACAAGTTTCAAATATTAATGATGGATATTGTTTTGAATAAGAACTCTACCTCTGCAGAAAGTTAAATCACTTGATGCTGAAGTCGTGTCTCTCAAGACTGAAGTAAGACTACCAATTTTCAGATTAGCAAGCTGCATATTGTTTAGTTTCTTAGTTGCAATAACAACTAAAATTTGGTTGTATTTTTCTATCTAGTTCTTATCACTCATTTATTATTGTTCTTGCACATGATCTATCATTCTCTGTCTTTATGGTCAGGCTTTTGGTTACGTATATGGCCCTCAGCCTTGTTATAATGCGGAAGAAAGGGTTGAGCATCTATATGTTTAATGAAAAGGGAAATATGAAATATCTCCCCTAAATTTTGACTGGAGTTCCAATGTCTTCCTAAACTTTGAAATTGATCAATGTTCCCTTCAACTTTAAAAAAGAAGATCAGTACATCTATTAAACCACACTTTTCACCCACCACTCTCTCTCTCTCTCTCTCTCTCTCTCATTCACTACTTTTTCTCTTCTTATTGTAACTTCCATCGCATTGCATGCATGCTGCTTCCAGTTATAGGGTAATGTTCTCTTTCCAGTCTAATGTTGCCAAAATGTGAAGATGGACTGTAATTCAGGCAAGAATCAACCTAATCAATGGTTCATATTGACAATCTGACAACATAAGCATCTTAAGATCTGCCTCCAGTCATAATATTATTGTTATATTTTCTACTAGTGCATCATTATATTTATCAACTTGCAAAATTTATGGTCTCTTACCAGGACAGCCACTAAAGAGCAAGTTCTTCTAAAGTCATTCATAACCAAAACCACAAAACATGCTGTAAAATTTAAAGTCCTTTTATTGTTAAAGTACCTATTATTCAACAAGGTCTTAACAACTATTTCAATCCCATCACCAAGAACCTTAGAAGTGGCAGAGCCAGTAGTCTAAGTTGGGGCAGGTTGGGTCTTTAGGGGGTAGGCAGGGCCTTGTAGAGGGTTTGGATATGAGGGTTGAGATAGGCTGAAAAATTTGCTTATGAGTTTTTTCCTAGCAGCCTGGGCTATAGGCCAGCCTAGCCGACAAATACTAACCCCTGAACCCTAGGGTGCACAATCCCATCATCGCCTCCATAAATCACATTCTTTTATAAAGTCCACTACAAAGAGAAATTTTAGGCTTCTAGTTTAGTTCCTTAGAGCGTCAGCTGCATGCAAAAATGTTAAAGATTGAGACTACAGCTGCTTCTTCCCTCTCAGGTCAGCACTTTAATGGGGTCAGTGTTTGTGATAATCCTAACTTTTTGATCCTCTGACCAGTAATGGACAACCGAATTTTCTTTGCACCTTTTTAAAGTTTGCACGTGTGTAACACACAGGCACACGTGCCCTCACCCTTTTTTCTCCTCTGGTTGCTACATGTGTATGAGTGAGTATATTAATCCTTATCATAAGATTCTTGTGATGTTTGAAAATCAAGTATTATATAACATTGGTGTCTGTTTTCCTAGGTTTGGTTTGTCATTCATATCAGCTTGAGAATGCTTTGATGCCGTTTCCTATCATGTGCAGAGAGCTTCTTTACTTGATATACAAGATGATTTGTTCAGTGTACAACAAAATTTAATCAAGGAATTATCCAACCTCAGGGAGGTATAATCTGTTCATATTGTTATTTCTTAAACTAAATTTTCCTTCAAGAGATATATCATCTTAATTTCCTCTTTCTTATGGTGTTGGGCTTTCATTCTCTGTGATCAGTCAAGTCACGGAACAACAAAGTTTTTGGTGTGTTTAACAGTTTTAAATTAAGCATTTACTATTCTGTTCATTTTATCTGAGTTTGCTGTTCAGATAGCCTAAATCCCTCCTTTGCTCACTGCTTTTGCACTTATGACCCCATTTTGGTTTTGTAGAAGCCTTGCTGTGGAGATGATGCACCTTTAGGAGAGACAGGGATGGAGCCCTTTAGTTTTACGTCTGCTAAGGGTAATCAGGGACAGGGAGCACAATGGGGTAATATTTCTCTTTGAGAACTTTACCTTGCAAATTTCTGTTCAGTTGGTTGGTTGTTTCTAATAGACTTAAATAGCGCCTTTTTGTTTTTTTGGTCCCAAGATTGCGCATACTACAGCTAGCGCCTGTTTTGTGATCCTAAGAGGTTATATATAGTACACATAGTGCAAATCATCTTTCAGATTCCCAATACAATGGTGTCCAAGTATTACACAGGATAGAAGGCTAAGGGAAAGCAGATTATCATTCTTTTAAGTATTTCAAATTGTTATGCATGTGCATCACCTTAGTACAATCATGTTTTTATTTTGTGCTTCATAATTTGAATTTCTGCACCTCTTTATTTATTTTCAAATGATTTTTGGTGTCTAAAAATCTTTCTTGCATTGTGAGCCACCTCATCATGGTCCAACATGGCACAAACATTGATTGTTTCTCATTTTAAAGTATGTGTATAATGATTTAGTGGATTTTTTTAATAGGTGTTGTGTCATAATGCAGATCACTACTTTGCCCATAATTTTGGCAGGCAGGGAATTCTTCACTGGAAATTTCAATTACAGGTGCATCTATTCTTATTCTTTCTCCAACTTTATTACATTTAAATTTGATCTAGTTTGATATCTTAAGCTTGTGATCCATGACTTTATTTTAAAATTTTGAATTCATATGATGTATATTATTTATCGATGGACACTTCTTAAACCTCCAAATGAAATAGTTGGCTTTTCAGGCTTGTCACACCTTCACCTTTACCATGAGTAAAAGTCTAGGAGGCTGATTCTTGGTTTTGTCATTTGAATTGTTCTCTTCTGTTAGTTACATGTCATTTGTTTAATCGCAATAGATTTAACATTGACAGCATGAGTTGGCAGTAGATGGTGCAAGGCTTTTTGATATGGATGCTTCTTATCAAATTTTGGTCCTTGCTCGAAGGATATCAGGAATGGGTGGCACACACATGCTGAAGAAAGTAATGTTCCTTTTGAGCCCCAGAAAAAAAAGAGGAAAAAAATAGCTTGCACCATCATATACATGTGTTTGAGTTTATTACTTTTCCAGACCTTGTATGCATAATCGGTTTAAGATTTCTGTTGCCGCAGGTCAACTTGATCAATCCTTTAGAAAATGAAGATATACAGCTTCCTCCAGGTACAAAAGCCATTAAGGACCTACGTATATCCCCATGTGGTAGACTCACCCTTTTAGCTTCATTGGGAAAGAAATTATCAATTCTTAGGTTCGCCTATTTTATCCTTTTGGCCAATGTGATTCTTTAAGTGCAATTTGTTGTTGGAATTTACTTGTTTCGTTTTTTTGTTTCAGCATGGGAAGCAACAATTTTGCCATGAATTATGACTTACCGGTACAATGTTTCCTTTATTCTCTATATTGCAAGTCTAGAGAAGAAATGTTGTTTTTCTGCTAGTGTGCGACGTGTGTGTGTCCGGACTTCCTTAACTGCAGCACATCCAATTTTTTTTGTTTTTAAAATTTTGGAATAAGTGGTATCTGATCGAATCAGTGTCCCCATGGCAGATTACAGGGATCTAACAGAACATTGGATCCCTGAATTGGGACTTCTAAAAGTTCATAGTCATGTGGTATTATTGCTTGCGTATATTGTCTTATAATATTTTATACTTGCCGTAATAAAGCAGAAGTACTCATGGTTCCAAGTTATGGAGCCACATTAATTAATTTTATATGGACTACTATTTGTTGTACTACCATTACCATTTGTTTTCCTATTTTGTCTACTATTTTCTGAATAAACATGGTATATCCAGGGCCAAGCATGGTCGTGCTCATGGGATCTCAACAGTCCACATCATATATATGCTGGTTTACAGGTTTTGATCCTTAACTATTAGTTATATGCTTATAATCATTTGGGTCTGTTTATGAAGTGGGTTATACATACATGATATGATACTGCATAGTGTCATTTTAAATGTTGTAGTAGCAGATCCGTATCTGTTCACCCCTTTCTGTGTCCATTTCTGGTTGATACGATGATTTTGGCCTTCAATGTGTTATTCATTTTAACTATTCAGCATCAAGCTATTATAATTTGATAAATATTAGCTTATTGTTGGAATGCTGATCATCTCATTCATAATTTGGCAGAATGGTATGCTTTTAATGTTTGATATGCGTCATAGCCAGACTCCTCTGCACTCTTTCGTTGGGCCGACCCCCCGGCCAATTCATACTATACACTCCCTTCGGCAAAACCGTGCTTTCAGTCACAGAACTCAGAAATTGCTTACTGCTTCTTCCAGTGGCCCTTGCGTGTGGAACATTGGTAGTCCTAGTGAAAGGTTAGTCTCATGAACTTGTTATGTTCCATTTGGTTATAATATGTTGTGTCAGCTCTTCTAAAAAGGCTGAACTTCTCACTGTTAAAAAGTTGAAAAAGCTAAAATAAAATAACAAAATGCTCCATATATGGTAGCATGTTCACTTTCTAGTAATAGAAACAGCAATGCTTAAAGACAACATGTAATGAACTGGTTGACATTCTAACTAACTTGTATCTAAACATCTCTTGAAGGCCCTTTCTGGTCCCTGGATCAGAGGATCAAGGTGCTTGTGTATCAGTAGCTTACAGTCCCTCAACTGATGACATTGTTGCTTCATATCGTCCTAAAACCGAGACATCCAGTGAGACGGGGGGTTCTCAAGTTCTTATCAAGAGGGTAGCTGGTTGCTTTTATCATAAGATTGGATCTGTGCCAGTTCATTTAAGTGACTTTCATCTGACAAAGTCTGCCATGGTAGACATACCGAACTGCTACCCATTGTTTGCGTATGGTGACGAAGTGACCCGTGGACTGAAGCTGCGGGAATTGCCAAGTCTAAAAATGAGCCAGAATTTTGAACCTCATCAACATCCTATCCTTGATGTGAAGTATGCACGTTCTCAGGGAAAAGGTTTACTTGGTTGCGTGAGTGAAGACAAGTTGCAACTTTTTTCAGGAGAGGTCTGATAGAGGTGCATTTTTATTGTAAATAGTGGTGCTAAAATATTTTCTGAAATCGAGAGGCAAAAAAAATTTCCAGCAAAAAAAAAAAGAGATCCGCAAATGCAAGGATTCACCCATCACAGTCCTCCATCAGTAGTTCACTACCAAGCATCATCTGAGCTTAAGATTTACCAGTCAGCAGTGGTTCTCATAATCATAAGCAAAGATGTATCGTCCATGTGGAAATTTGAGGAGGCCAATAAGAGTTAAGCTCTAAGTTAAACGTCCCGTCTTTTTTTGGGCCCAGAACTGGTAGTGATATGCTCTTCTCTGGTGATGGCTTTTGGTCTGGTGATATGTTATGTTCTACAGCAGATTTCCCGAGTAGAAATCCACGGCTTCTCATTCATGAAAATATATAAAAAATGAAATAACTCGTTTGTTCTGTAAATGAAATAACTCTTTTGTTCCTCATGAAAGCTTCCACTACACCAAACTTGTCGAGCTCACCATCAAGAAAAAGAAAACTTGTGGTGTTGAGATAAACAAAATTAAGAATACGAATAGAAGCACGTGCACCCAAAAATAAAAATGGAAGCACTCTAAAAGAAAAGAAAAAAAAAGGGGGGGTTTTTTATTTATTTATCTAAACTTTAAACAATGTTATGCATTGAGAAGAAGTGGTGGTGACTTTTTTTTTAAAAGTGAATTTTATATAACATTTAAAATACCAGAAAATGTCTTTGGTTAATGCAACATTAAGAATTGAAATTATTAATTAAATAAGGATAATATGATAAATTCATACTTTTTCATATTAAAAAATTAAAATTAAAAGAAAAATCAGATAATGAATCATATTTTTATAGAATACAATTGCGTAGATCGTGTCGAGATAAGTCCATAGACACGTAGTGGGCTCAAATCGAAATTGTAATGAAGAAGTTACGATTAAAATAAATTCAATAACAAAACCGTATTATCTTTTTTAATTCTAAAATAAATTTTAAAATTTAAATAGAAAAGCCTCTTGCAGGGAGAGGCTAGTTATTATAAAGTTTGAGAAGAAGGACCAATTTTGCTTATAATAAAATAAAATAAAAGGTGATAACTTTTGACTAAAGAATTAGTAAAAGTCCAATTTTTGTGGTGAGAAAAAGTACTCAACCATTTAAGTGGAAGTCTAAAAAGGTGATATTTTCTTTTTCTTTTTAGGAAAGAAAAAGAGAAACTTTTCTTCAAAATTAAATTTCGTGTTGGAGTTGGAGGTGGAGGTGGCTGGACGACATTCTCATAACTTCAAAATTCAATTTGTGGAGAAACTTTTTAGTCCAATCCGAATCACATCCACGTCGGCAACAGAGAGTCACTGAAAACCACTGCGCGAAGCCACAAAACCATAAAACCAGAAAAACAAAAGAAACGTTTCTAACTCTTCTTATTGCATTATTGCATTGTTGCTCACCCAAACCAAACCCGCATATTTTTCATAAGCCAAATTCACACTCTTTCTCTTTCCCTCTCAATCTTTGTAATCTGTGAACGATTCCCGTGAAACGTAGGCAACAAGGTACTTGTCAAGCATTAAATTCATCTCTGTTTTTCCTTTTTCTTATGAGTTTCTGGCTTCGGTATGAAGTGTGCTCATAGATCTCAAATGGGGTTGTTTTGTTTTTGGCTTTTATGGAAGAAATGCATTGGAAATGTTTGAAAATCTTTTGGGTTTTCCATTTCTGTGAACTTCCCCTTTTCTCTGGATCTGTCTTTTCTGATATGGTTATCTTCTACGTAGTGTTTCTTTTTCCTCTTTGAAAATTGCCTTAAAGATATGGTCTTTTAGTTATTTTCATTGTACAGCAACAAAAAGGAAATAAATGTGAAGTAGATTAGTTAGTTTGGAGGTGAAGAAAATGGATTAAAGGTTAATACCTGAAGATTAAGTTCCTTTGGTTCTGGGTTCATTATTGAATTATCTATGTTCCGGGTTCATTATTGAATTATCTATGTTCTGGGTTTGCAAAGAATGATTTACATTTTTGCTTGAAGAATTGAAATGTAAATTCTTTATCGTTATCATGACTTGTGTTCTTGTTGGAAGGGTCATTCTTTCAATTGGGTTTCTGTCAAATTAGGTCACGGTTCTTGCGGTAGCCTCTTTGTTTTGTTATCAAAGAATCATCTTTTAAGCTCGGCTTCTGGGTAATGATGAAAGGCATGAAAACAATGCTCACTTTTGCAATCAACATGGATTTAAAATATGCAGAATTGAATTTGCAGGCCCTATTCTTGGAATATTGTAAAGCTGAGGAAAGTAATTTTTGGATATTTCAACATGGATGCATATGACTTTATAATTAAATCAATTATATGCAATAGTGGAGCTTATGAAGTTAGTAATTTGCCTATAGGTAGTTATTTATGTTTAACAACAGGTGCTACATGATACTTTCTTCTTCATTTATCTTTCGTTTCTCTGTTTGTCACCTGGTGGAGCTTCCATATTGCTAAGCAGTAATTGCTTCAGAAAATTTTGCTTTTATTTCAGGCGGCCATATGTGTTAGTAAAACACTGGAAGGTGCTTCTCAAAAGAAACAGTTCTCAACAATCTTAGTGTTGTCACAGAAAGGAATGGTCACTCAACTTGGAGAAAATGGAGGTGAATACTGGAAATTCCTGTTACAATGAAAAGCAATATTTAGTTCATTCCAAATCTACCAATGAAGAAAAAAGGCCTGCTGAAAAAGAATCGAGCACTCCTGTATTTGTTAATTATGGTAAGTTCTTTAGATAATATTTGCTCTGACGATGATGTAAGTCCCCATTGTCATTTCCTAACAACCCAAAAAACAAAAGTTGATTTGTTTTTGTCATTAAGTAATTGGTATCAATCATTTTGTTCTTTGGAGAGATAATCAAGCTAATTTACTTCGTAGCTGCAATTGCTTGGCATGAGAGTAGAAAAAAGTGGGTTGGTGATCAGCGGATGCAAAGAATGGCAAAGGATCCAATCATAAGGTAATTCTTCTTCAAAAAGCATCATGGATAGAATGGAGTTAGTTGTTGTTATAGTCACAATTAAAGAATTTACATCATGGATGTTAGTAAACTAGAAACCTCTATCTCAGTTCTTGAATTTTAGTTTGCAGGTTTGCCAAAAAGTTGCTGCTTTTCTGTTTTGGATTGTTATATACTTATATATATGTGGGGTGTTTGCGTGTTTTCAAATACTTTCCACCTTCAAATTTAAACACCGACATAAACCTAAGAAGTTCCTGCAACATTAGAATGGTGTTGATGGCAATAACTTACATACCTCCGTCATGATTGTTGATGATAATCTGTGGCTTTGCCCAATTATTTCGGTTGAATTATAGCTACTGAAAGAATTTCTGGAAGATGATGCAAAATTTTATGTTGCAGCTGGTCAACAGCATATGAAGATCTGCTTTCGACGCATGACTCTTTTCCTGAGCCAATCCCCTTAACTGTAAGTTTTTTTGTTTGTTTCCCAAGATGATTCAATGTGTTTCATTTGTAGAATCAGATTTTGCGATATCTTGTAATGAAGTTTTCTTAGTACTGTGAACTTAAGTGACTGGTGTACTGTGCAGGAAATGGTAGACTTTTTAGTTGATATATGGCATGATGAAGGCCTCTTCGATTAGACAGTGTGGAGACAGATTAAAGTTGAAGAAGTCATGAAAACCCTTACAGTCCCTAAATATAATCTAATTTCATGTAGATGATCTGATACATGAGGTGGGAAAGCATTGCTAGGAACAAAAGGAAAATCCTTTTTCATCTTCTTAATTCTTTGCATTGTAAAATCTAGATATTGTACAACATTACCTCTTCAATTGTTGGGGAAAAAAATTAATGTAATCCCACTCAGTTCTAATTCTGAACTATGGACTACGAATAATTTAAAGGAGAAGTTAGTTGTATTTGTTGCTTCTTTGCCATCAGAGGTCCAACTTCTAAGGATCATGTGTTTCAACCTTTCTACCTATTACCACAATTACCAATCCAATTATTACAACTTACAAAGTAAGCATTGAACATTTAAGATTTACGCTTCATCAGAGTATAATCAACGAACAGATTTGAGGATTTAAACTTCTGATACAAAGAAGAACTTGAGTCTCGACTAAGTGATACTTCTCTTTCCACCGTTAAAACATGTCCTAAATTCAACTCTTCCCTTCTTCGCCCGTTCATTAAAAAAAATCCTCCCCTTTCATCTTTTGTTTTAAAAGAAAATTTAAATTGATGAGACCTTAAAAACAAGGAAAGGAAAGCGCGGCGAAGGACAGTTGGTGACGCGGAAAGGAAAAGTCTCAGTGGAGGGAAAGGAGAAAATAGATGCACACGCTTGGATTGGATCTTAAATCACAAGCGAGAGAGCATTATTGCTGTTCAGTATTCTTCATTTTCCTGAGAATTAGAAAGAGAGAAAACGAAGGGAACAAAATTAACGAACTAAAAAAGATGAACAAAGTCAAGAGCTTGTTAAAACCGAAACCCAACCCATCAGAGCAGCTGAGAGATTGGCAGAGACGACTTCGCCAAGAGTGCCGCAACCTCGAGCGCCAAATCAGAGGCAATGCTCTCTCAATCTCTATTAAAGTTTCCTTCTTTTGCAAATTACATAAGTTTTTTGTTCTGGGTCAATTTCAGTTGGTTTGGATTTGGTTTGGATTTGCTTTCCTTTGTTTTTTTCAATGGTTTTAATTCATGGTTTTGTCTGTTTTTTGTTGGTTTGGTGATTAGTTTAGTCTAAAAAGAGATGCTTTTGTTTCTCAGATATTCAGAAAGAAGAGAAGGCTGTTCATAAATCCATTAGAGAGGCTGCCAAGAGAAATGACATGGGCACAGCCAAGGTACTGTAACTTTTGATGTTAATCTCTCCTCAATCATCAATTAGTTTGCTAGCAAGTTAGAAACTGGTTGCACAAAAGCATTATTTTCAAAATGCGAACTTGAAGGGAAAGCTTTGCTTGTTAGTTTATGAAGGTTCCGAAGTCCAATTGTTCACTAATGTCGGGGTTATGCCCATTGGAATCATTTTCTGCTTTATGGTTTTGGGCCATTTGATGTCTTTGTTCAGTATAATCAGAACCTGTTTTTGTATTCGTAGGCTTTTTACACGTAGAATGCTAGTAATGTGCTCCTTAATCCTTGTGATGGATGCCTACTTGTGTTAGCTTCTTGTTGTGATCATCATATCATGTAGATTCTGTGTATTGATCAATCTGTGAATTAAGTTCAGGCACTTGCAAAGGAAATTTTGATGTCGAGGAAAGCTGTAAATCGCCTTCATGAAAATAAGGCCCAACTGAATTCAATATCAATGCACCTCGGAGAAAGTGTTGGTATTGCTTTACACATATAACATTATTTTTGTTCACCTATGCTTATGTTTTCTCACATTTGTACCTTTTATGTAACTCCTCAAACCATCACCACCCCCTTCCCCTTGGTTTAAGTCGGCTTCTTGTTATTTATATGTTGTATGTGCTTGCAGCACTTGCCCGTACTGTTGGTCATCTGTCAAAGAGTGCAGAGGTCATGAAACTTGTCAATAACCTCATGAAAGCTCCGGAAATGGCTGCCACAATGCAAGAATTTACCAAAGAAATAACCAAGGTAAGATCCCTTAAAACGCTTTTTGGGTGGCTGTTAGAAACTATAACTCCCTCTGATGACCCTACTTTCTTAAGTGTTGAAGTGGGGATTATATCTCTTGCTTTTTTTTCTTTTTTTTTGCTGTTTATCTGTCTTGAAATGTTATATGGTGTATTATGTCACATAATTATCCTATAAATGATTCGACTGAGATATTTGAATTCACTTATTGTAGAACCTTGGGTGTTTTTTATTCTGAATATGCTTATTATTTTCAATTTCTCTTCCTTAATCAATGAACAATGAGAGTGCCGGATATTACCAAATCCTTTTGACAATAAGAATGAATTATATCTGAGTACATCCTTTGACTTGCTCCTTGTTTGGGGAACCATATTTTTTTGAAAATGTGAAGAGAATGAAGCATATCTGAAGCTTCAGTATGTGGAATTTGTTTAGGTGCTTGTTTACTTTATATATAGCTTCTATTTTCTTCAAATCTTTAGATGTAAGACTATTTCGTCATACAGGCTGGGGTGATTGAAGAATTTGTAAATGATGCTGTTGATTCGGCATTAGATTCGGAAGATATAGAAGAGGAAACCGAAGAAGAAGTTGAAAAGGTCCTGAGTGAAATAGCTGGTGAGACAGCTGCACAGCTTCCAGAAGCGGTCAGAAAGGAGAGGACAAAGGTAGCTGCCCAGGGAGCTAGTGCTTCACAAGACGTACGTGCAATAGACTCCATTTCTAGCTTCTCTTTGTTCCTTTGCAAGTTGCAAGGATATAACTCTTGTTATTAATTCATGCAGGAAGAAGCTATAGCAGAGGGTGCCGATGATGAGGAAGAGTTAGAAGAATTGAGGGCACGGCTTGCTCAAGTGAGATCGTAACTTTTCATGGCGTACTTGCAGCTTGTTCCCTTGTTATGAGGGAAAAGTGTTTGTGTATTTTGTAAAGGCCTATATTTAGTACATCCAAAGTTTAGAAAGTTATTGTTCTATTCAACAGTTGAGGGCTCTAGACACAGCTACAATGTATAAACAAGACAAACATTATATCGATATTAGTTATAACTATGTTCTGTTTGTGCAATACACATCAATTTATACGTATTTTTATAATTCGTATATATATCAACAACTGACAATCATCTGCGCATGCCTTACCTCAAGTTGTTGGCTACAGACTTTGCTGTAAAGCTAAGGTTTTGATCTATATATAGCTTCTGACAAAGACATCACTTGGGATGATCATTGAATTGGCATTTGCTATTGTTTGTTTTGCTTGTAATTGTAATGCACAAGTCTTGATTTAAAAGAGCCAAAGCCGCTAACTCTACTCACGAGTATTGCATTTTCTGAGTAGATCCCATCAATACTCAATTTCATTCTCATCCAAAAAAAATCATTCAATCAGCACCACCCTTCCTAGTTCTCTTTCTATAGCTAAGTTCCACTCCAACCTCTTTGCTCAAACTTTACACATTTACAACAGAATTAGGAAAAATTATTGCACGGTATTAAAATAGAATCACGTAATATTATTAAGACCTAGTTTATAACTTGAGTAAATTGGTAACTCCTTGTTGAAAAATTATTCATCAACGTTCTTCATGTTTCATACAACTTTACCTAGTTTTTTCAGAAAAAACAATTACCAATCTCTACATATTGTCGTTTTACAATATGTGAATGAATGGGGATCATCCTCAGCCTCAAGAGAAACCCTTCTGCGTGCACTTATTTAACAGTAAGCCGTTTTACACGTAATTACAACCCCCACCATTTTTATTTTTTTTTTGGCTTATTTTAAGGCAAGTCCTTTTCTGCAACCGAAAGCAACGTGGACACGTCACCACCACAACCGAACACCGTCTCAGCACCCAATCCCCTGCAACCAGTTCCACCGACTCACGCTCAATAGGCCCCACGAAACTAAATCCAACGGTGCTGATCCGTTCAGCATCTGTACTTGACCGCATGGGATGAATACCCCAACTACTCACCCCAACAACTCAACAGTCCACTTATATATCGTCGGGCGTCGAGACCGTTAGTTACCTTACCGCCTTCTTGTCTTCCCTATACTCCATTTTCTCTCCCGTTACATTTCCTCTCTCCAACTCAAAACGCAGAGCGCAAGCAATGAAACGACCGATGTCTCTTCCTGTTCCCTTTCTTCTTCTTCTTCTCTCTACAGTCGCTTCTGCGAAGCTCACGAACCCTCTGGGCCTCGCCAGGTCCAGCTTCCCGTCCGTACACGCGCAGGAGCTCATCAGAGCCTTCAATCTCTTCCCCAAGGAAGATATCAACATCATCGACGGCCCTGATTCCTCGATCTTCCACGATTCGCCGAGGCTCGTCGAGAAGCGCTTCAATCTCCCCAACCTCGTCGGCTCCGGAGTCTCCGTCGAGGACCTCGGCCACCATGCCGGCTACTTTAAGATCGAGCATTCTCATGCCGCAAGGTCAGCTTTGTAAACGCTTAGGATTGAGACGTTTTAATGCTATCAAATTGCTAATTTTGTGTTGCATGGTCAATTTGAAGGTTTTTTTTTAGGGGTTTATTTGGATTTGGTTTGAACTTTAGGGTTTTATGGTTAGCTGAGCTTCAATTTCTAGGAAATGAGTTGGTTAAACTTTGTTATATTGTGGGGAATTTTATGTATTGAATTTAGGTGCTTGCTTTGTGTTCTCACTTTTCAACTTGTGTGATACTGTAGGATGTTCTACCTTTTCTTCGAGTCTCGCACAAACAAGAAGGACCCTGTTGTTATATGGTTGACTGGAGGCCCAGGGTGCAGCAGTGAATTGGCTGTATTTTATGAAAATGGTCCTTTCAATATCGCAAATAACTTGTCCCTGGTGTGGAACGAGTATGGTTGGGATAAGGTATATGGGACTGTTTCCATTTTATTCTTCATTGTAATGGTTGGATGTGATCGTGTCTTGTCCTTGATATGTTTGAATCTCGCTTGTTATTTATTAATATTTTACCTGTGTGCCTAATTTGACAAGATGCTTGTGAATGGAGAGTATTGGTAGTTTGGTTATACTTGTTGCCTTACTGTATCTTTCAGTAATTGCTCATAGGCCCTATCAGAAGTGTTCCTCCGGTTCTGAAATTTTTTGAAGAGTAGTTTTATAACAAGTCCTTGAATTATTTGTTCTAATATTTTTACCTTGTAAATCGTTTGTAAAAGTTTTTCTAAATCGTGTCGCACTTGAATGAAAGTGACTCATAGACACCTCTTGAATTATATTTATTTTTACCTGCATGATATCTGAGGCTGTCACTGATTTATATGCATCCTAAAGTAAAGAGCTTGGTGCTGTTAAATGATTTGGGATCATCATATCGGCCATGCAAAGTAGAATTCTTTGTAAATAATGGAGTTTCATGTCTGTTTCTACAGCTCCTTGTCATTTGCGTGAGAGGTAACAATGCTATTTTTATTTCATTTGCAGGCATCTAACCTTCTGTATGTTGACCAACCTATTGGGACTGGCTTTAGTTATAGTACTGACAGACGCGATATTCGACACTCAGAAGATGGCATTAGTAATGACCTTTATGACTTCTTACAGGTGTGACAGTTGTCCTTCATTTCTAAGACAATGAAGTTCAGTGTTCCCAAATTTACTGAGCTATTATTTCCTATGAAGAAATCACTGATTATTAGTTATTGTGGATATATATATATATATATATATAGTTCAAACATAAGGTTTATTGTTGTATTGTTTAGTAGTGTGACTTATTGTGCTCTTTCTATGATGTTAGGCCTTCTTTGCTGAGCACCCTGAGTTGGCAAAGAATGACTTTTACATAACTGGAGAATCATATGCTGGACACTACATTCCAGCTTTTGCTGCTCGTGTCCACCGAGGAAACAAAGCTAAAGAAGGAGTTCATATAAATCTAAAGGTAATCTCCAGGATTTTCTAGTTTTGAGAATTCTAATGGGTCATTTCATGGTTTATTAAATTTAGAAAAACTGGTTGAACAGGGATTTGCCATTGGAAATGGGCTCACTGAACCTGCTATCCAGTATAAGGCTTACACAGATTTTGCATTGGACAATGGAATAATCACGAAAACTGACCATGATCGTATTAACAAAGTGCTTCCAGTTTGTGAAATGGCTATTAAGCTTTGTGGTAAGTGACATATGATAGTGGTCTCTTCCTCATTTTGTAGTTCCTTTTCTTTTCCCTTTCAAATTTCTTTTAGTTTCTCTTTATCTTTGGACCCCAAGACATGCAAAATTGTTAGTTAAAGTTTGCAGTTCACTTGATCATGATAACACATTAGGGATGGCTCCTTTCTGTTTTAATTTCTCTTTTTGTGTTTTCTCTTCTCTAAGGTGTGGATGTCTGTCTTAGAATTTTCTGTGGGTTTATCTGTATTATGCAAGCCTGTCCGTACTTATTAGCCGCATTAGTTGGTCTCCGCTTCTTGTTTAAATGAACATTCTGTTGTTTCAGGCACTGATGGTACGGTCTCTTGCATGGCTTCATATTTTGTTTGCAATACCATATTCAGTAGCATCCTTGCGCGGGCTGGAAACTTAAATGTAAGTTAACTTTTCATTCATTCTTGACAGAATGATTTCTCTTTCATTATTGACAGAATGATTTCTCTTTAATCTATATGTTGTCATTTTCTTATTCAACATGTTTTCTGCCGAAAAAGCATGATAAACTTTTTTATCTGAAAGTTTAAAGAAATTGGTTTTCCCAAACTCAATTAAATCTGTGCAAACTGATGTGAGTTTTAACAAATGATTAATGGCCTGGGCATGCATGTTACTCAACTTTGTTTTCCCTTAACATCAGCAGGAAAATATTCAGGAAGAAAATATTACTTTAATTATCGCATTTTCTGAACATCTGTTATTCCACTAATGAGTCAAATAATGCTATGTGGAGCTTGTCATCTTTAGAGATAATGGTGCCAGAGGAACTCGGGGTAGATGTGAAGTTTGACAGACATTATTTCGTTGTGTAGTACTATGACATCAGAAAGAAGTGTGAGGGGAGCTTCTGCTATGATTTCTCAAACATGGAGAAATTCTTGAACCAGAAACCTGTTAGAGAGGCACTCGGAGTTGGGGACCTAAGTTTTGTTTCATGTAGCCCTACGGTGTATCAAGCCATGCTGGTGGACTGGATGAGGAACCTCGAAGTGGGCATTCCTACTCTTCTTGAGGATGGAATCCAGCTGCTTGTGTATGCCGGAGAATATGATCTAATCTGCAACTGGCTTGGTAGGTCTTTTAGCGTTATTTGATACAACTTACGAAACCATCTGTAGTAATATGTATATATACTCCTTTTTTTTTCTTCCTGAAATGTAATTCTTACCCATGCGTATAAATATCTGTGCGATAGGTAACTCAAGATGGGTCCATGCCATGGAATGGTCTGGTCAGAAAGAGTTTGTGTCTTCTCCAGAAGTTCCTTTTGTTGTTGATGATTCAGAAGCAGGCGTTCTTAAGAACTATGGACCTCTTAGTTTCCTGAAGGTATCTCTCTCTCTCTCTCTCTCTCTCTCTCTCTCTCTCTCTCTCTCTCTCTCTGTGACATGTGTGCTCACTGAAGGAAAACTGAATTGATTCTCATTTAACTTGATTGAATAATCATTAGAGGTCTGCTTATATATACAAAGTAATAAGAGTAGCTGAGCATTTGACAGCTGTACAGTTTAGTTAGAGATGACTAAACTAATCATAACAAATCTAACAGTATTCTGTTGAAGTTAACCACTATGATGAACGGTTGTGATCTGATCGTCTTGTATCTCTATCACTCACATCATCTGCATTTCTACCTATCCGTAGACAATGATTGACCTAGTTATATGGTATGTCCAACAACAAACAGGTCCATGATTCGGGTCACATGGTTCCGATGGACCAGCCCAAGGCTGCATTGGAGATGCTGAGGAGGTGGACTCGGGGCACACTTTCTGAAGCTGCGGCGGAACCAGAAAAAATGTTTGCTCAGATGTGATTTACCTCGGAATATGACCCAAAATGGGGTGATCAGTATAGGATATTAGGGTTTCCATGGTTTCTCAACGAGCTTGTAAATATTTCTCCTAAACCGTTGAAGCTGTATTGAGGGGCTAACAGTTTCTAGACAATGCGTTATCTTTTCTTAAGAGACTTTGAAATGAATAAAAGACTGCTTGTGGATAAATATTTGTTTTCTTAAAATACATTCTTAAGCCATCGTTCTTTTCGAAGGTTGAACAAAATCTGACCTCTGAAAGACAATTCCATCTACGCACATCGTTCAAATGTCCTGGGCTTCAATAATCTAGTAAGTAATGGAAATTGGGAAGTCTAAGAAAAATAGCAAAGTGACTCCATTGCTGGCCACCTTTTTATTAATTTTTCTGAAAAATTCAATCTTTTCAATTATTTGACAAATGTAGTTAGCCTTGAAGAAGCGAAAAAGAAAAGAAAAAGGAAAGCAGAATTTGGACTTAGATTTGAAATATTCTATTTGTAGAGTCTAGCCGCGCGGCTATACACTAAGCGGGTCGGCTTTTTATTTTTATAAATAGTATCGCCGCGCGGCTACACTCTGGATTTTTTAATAAAAAGCGTATAGCCGATCGGCTTTATTGGGGTCGTTTTTAAAATTCTTTTTCATAAATAGTATATCCACGCGGCTATACTCCGGATTTTTTTAATAAAAAAGAGTACAGCCGACCGGCTTTACTGGGTTGATTTTTTAATTCTTTTTTATAAATAGTATCGCCGCGCGGCTATGCCCCGAGTTTTTTATTATAAAAGAGTATAGCCGACCGGCTGTACTGGGTCCTTGTTTTAAATCGGCTATACTATGGATTTTTTATTATAAAAAAGAGTATAGCTGCCCGGCGTTACGGGGTTGTTTTTTAATTTTTTTTTATAGAAAGTATAGCCGCACGGTTATACTATTGGGCCGATAATAAACCCGAAACTTGTTTATATTTCCAACCGACTTTATCAAACGAAACGTGTTTGTAATTCCGTGGAGCATTTGTTGCTAAAGCAATGGCAGCTGCTCCTGCTCTTGCTTTCTCTCTAAATAATTCGCCGAATTCTCGTCTGCTTTTAGCCCCTTCAGTTTGGGTAAATTCTTTGGTGGTTCCAAGGATTTCAACAGTTTCTTCGTCTTCTTCATCAGCAAAGAAAACCCATCACTCGAAGCTCAAACACTCCCCAAAAGCTTCTTCTGAAGGTACTTTCTCAGCTTCTCAACTTGAATTTCATTCATTTTAAAATGACTGGTGATGGCCTGGGCATCACCTCAATTGGTGTATGAAGCTAAAGGAATATAATGAGGTTCACGGGAATTACTTCAAAGCTTATCTCTTAGCCTTATCCCTTTGGGGTGGAGATGCTCTCAGAAAATATATATTTCAGCTGAGCTAGGCTCTAGGCGGGCTAGGCGCTAGGCAGCCCCTCCATCACAAATTAATTATATAAAATTAAAATAAATAAATGCCTACGCGCCCGCCTAGGCCTCGATTACTCCTCTAGGAGCTAGGGTATTTAGTTTCTAGTTACCCGAAAAAAGCTTGTCTTTTTATGTTACCATCAAGATTCACTATTCATAACTTGACTTTCTTTTCTTTTGTTCTCATTTGTTTGAAGGCATATACTGCCAGCTTATATTTGTTTCTGTGTAATTTTCTTTACAACTTTACAGGAGTTCCTAGTGAGTTGATTGAAGATTCAAAATTCGTTCCTCTAAATGCTGATGATCTAATATATGGTCCACCTGTAAGTTGTGGTTAGTTTCACTCCAATTATGATAAATGCTACTTGCCTATGTTTCTACTTTAGAAGATTGCCCAGAATAGAGAAAAATCTCTACTTTAGGATCTGATTGTTATGAGATTTTTGTTTGCTTTTATTATCTGAAGTTCTGAAAAGTTGGACATTTGGTAAATCTGTTCATGATAAACTTTCAAATACTTGAAAGAATCTTTTGAGAATATTTTATCTGCTACTAGGAGTAAACGTACTGTGGAATAATTACATAAACCTGCCTTGCAAATGTAAATAATTGTTTTTTCCGTAGATGTAAGCTGATGAAATGCTATTCCAATAGTAATGAGGTTGAAGACTCAAACTTTCTCTTTTCCAGGCTTTATTATTTATGGGCTTTGAAGTGGAAGAAGCTGGGAAGGTAACTTTCACTTTCCCATTCTATTTCAGGTTTTTAGACTACTTTTATTGTTTCCCCATTTCTGTCTTGACCAATGCATCACAACGGTAGAGTTTTCATTTCTTCTTCTAAAACTGAAACCATTCACAAGGATTGCTGCTGGAAAGTTTCAAAAACCAGTTTTCTGTAGACGCCGCAAGGAACCTTTGTTCTTGTAGATAAATTAAATGGTAATTTTGTAGCGTCACACATGAACAATAGTTCTGGCTCATCACTTATGTGTCTTCTGGTGCAGATACAACAGTTTCTGAAAGAGTTGGATGCTGAATTCCTCAAGGTAACCTCCTCATATTTTTATCATTATGTTCATTTTCTATGTAAAAAAGCTACAAAAGAACAGAAAAGAGTAAGTTTTCCCTTTGAGGGTTGACCTAAGAAATTGAAAAGGTCAGTCAATTGTTTACCAATTTCCTGTTTGATCTTAATATCAGTTTTTGTAGGTTATTTATTGTACTGAAGACATGATTACTCGTTCACTCTGGGAAGCAATGAATACAAGCCAACCCAATTTGGAAGCATTGAAGGTTGAAGTCTTTATCTTGCTAATTCTTTTATGTTATCTTCCTTCTTAAGTCCTAACTTGTAGCCAGCCTCCAATAATTGACATTTTGTGTTCTGTAGATTGTCAAGGGACTGCCACGAATCTGTTTCTTATCTGGTCTTAGTGGGGAGGAGATGATGGCGTTCATTGATTCTTTCCCAGAAGCGGGTACCTTAAAGTTTCTCTATCGATCAAATGCCACTCTCTGTTGGTCTCATTTTTTAAGCCACTCATTTCATGTATGGAAATGGCCAACAGCCAAATAACATGGATGAGTCCGTATGATTAAATATAGCTACGAACCCAACAAAGTTCTCTTTGAAGACAATTTTTATGCCCATGTATATTTACTGGCATTGTTCTTTTGGTTTACACAGGACTAGGGCTGCCTGTTTTTGCAGCCCTTGTTCCCAACAGTGCTGATAAACTGCTGGAGGAGTTGATAGAAGAAATTATGGAGGACCATGAAATGCTTGTGAGTATATCTTCTTGCTCCGTTCGTATAAATATACGAAAATCGTCTGTCCGTTATCTGACGTGTACATTTTTATTCCCATGCAGACTGCAAAGGAAAAGGAAAAGGCATAGGCTATGCAGATTCGATTGTTGGAAGATTTGAGTTTTGTTTCTGTGCTTGAGATTTGTATTTAGTGTAAGTGAAAGAGATGTGAAAATAACTAGTAACTATCATCATTATATCTTTGGAAACGTTTGGAATTCATATATTAGAAACTGCAATCATACAATTACAAACAAAGGAACGGCCTTTCTTTTTAAGCATCTCTGTCACTAGTGCCAAAAGTGATCCAGGCCATCAGCAACAATATTTCAACGCTGTTGCGAGTAAATCGATTGGAAGATGAATGTACGGCAGTCTCCTGCCAAAAGCATGAATAAATTGGAAGATTTAGAACCTAACGAACATGAGAACCTGCTGTTCGGAAGCTAGTCCTAAATTCATCAGATTCTATGAAGCTAACTAGCAGTCAAACAATTCCGGTAACAAGATAAAAAGATGTTTTCTAAAACGGAAACTGGAAATTTAATTTTGCCTTAACTTGCTCGAAGAGTTCAAATCACCATGGGAAAAAAGACGCTATACGGCAACCAAATTTGTCAAAAGATATGCAGCAAATCCAACAGTACAAACTTAGCTCATTATAGATTTTTTTAATTCAAGTTCACATGGCCTCTATTAGAAGTAACTGCTCTAATATGAAAAAACACAGTGGGTACTTGAACCTATGATCAGAAAATTGGGGGATCAAATAGCAAAGAACCAGGTTTATGCATATCAAGACAATGCAAAATGATGTTCATAATTGCTTAGCTTCTAGGATTTGTATCAAATAAGCAAAGCTATCTGATCATGCTCTTCAATTAACATAAATTGAAACAAACAAGCATCCAAAATTATCTGAAACTGCAAGTAGCTAAACTATGATCCAATTGATCACTGTTCTTAATCATAAACAACAACAAAACTAAACCAAAATATCAAAACAGAAAATTAACAGAAAAAGGCATACCTTGAATGACCCAGTTGAAATCACCCAATTCCAAGCAAAACCCACATCACAAAATCAACCAAACCATTAATCACTAATCACCCATCTTCATCATCATTCACTCTCATCACTAAAGTAACTAGATTTCTTCACACCCTTCTTCCTCTTCTTCTCCTCCATCTCCTCCCCCACCAGCAACCTCTGGTCGGCTCCACTATCCACCACCGACGCCCAATTATCATCCTCAAACCTCTCACCTCCACTGTCCCCCTCGGCCTCTTCCACACGCGCCGCCGCACTTCCACCACCACCGCCGCCACCTCTCCTTACTCGCTTCGGCGGCGGCCGCTCCCTGGGTCCCAGCTGGTTCTTCGGACACTCGTACGACAAATGCCCTTCTTCACCGCACTCGTAGCACCGGCTCTTGTCCTTGTACTCCCTCTTCTTAATGAACTCAGCGGCTCGGCCGTTGTCGGAGGCGATGGAGGCGGAGAGCTTCCGGCCGTTGAGAATCTTCCCGTGCATCTCACCCGCCGCCGAGACCGCGTCGGTGCGCGAGACGAACTGGACGAAGGCGACGCCGCGGCTCTGGCGGGTCTCGCGGTTTTTGAGGACCGTGACTCGGGCGATCTTGCCGAAGTGGGAGAAGAGGGTGTGGAGGTCCGAGTTGGTGAGAGAATAGTCGAGGTTTGAGACGTAAAGGGTGGATTTTGATGGAGCTAGGGTTCCTGAGCCCGACCCGCTCTGCTTGGTTGCGGGTTTTCGAGTCTCCGGGGCTGAGGTGTATCGGTAATAGAAGGTTTCGTCCTCGTCTTCGTCGCTGCTGTTCTTCTTCTTCTTCTTTTCCACCATTGTCGATATCTCTCTCGAAGTAAAGCTCTCGACTTTGAGAGCTTTTTCCTTATTTTTCTTTTTCTTTTTGTCTATTTTTGTCAGAGCACGTGGAGGTCACGTGAGATTTGCAAAACCAGAAAAATAAAGGTTTTTAATGTATATGACCTGTGCTTTCAAAATAATCTCAAATTACTACATGTTCTTTGAAATGTCTCAATATACCACATATATTTTCAATGAGTGTCTCACGTTAGCTATTCCGTCAGATTTGAGAAAAGTTTTGTTAGCTGATGTGGCCCCCACTTCTTTTCAATCTCTTAACAAGAGAGAGCAAGGGTTAGTCAGGTTAAGAAAATGAAGAATTTGGGAGAAGAAAGTTAGGTTGAGGGAATTTCAGATTTGAGAATCTAAAAGTCCAGATTTGGGAGAAAATTGGGAATTTGATTTGGGAATTTCATATTTGAGAGATCCCCACAACATTCAAACCATCCTTCTCTTCCCAAATTTGAAATCCCCAAATCTAATTTCTCATTTTCTTCAAAATTCCTCATTTTCTCCCAAATCTGAAATTCCCTCAACCTAACATTCTTCTCCTAAATTCCTCATTTTCTCCCAAATTCTCCATTTTCTCAACCTGACTAACCCTTCCTCTCCCGTGTTAAGAGATTAAAAAGAAGCGAGTTCTTTCAAATCTAACGGAATAGCTAACGTGAGACACTTATTGAAAATATAAATAGTATATTGAGACATTTCAAAGAACATGTGGTAATATAAGACTATTTTGAAGGCATAGGGGCATATCCATAAATAAGTCAAAAATAAATAAAAGGAAAATTAAAAAAATACGTTGTCTTTAGTTGAGCTGGAGAGAGATCAGATTACAGAATTGGTTATGAGTGTGGAGAGAGAAGCTTCCACAAATTGAAAGCTCGACCGCTGAAGAAAGAGGTAGCTGAGAAGAAAGCTTAAGATGTTTCAAAATCAGAGATTGTTCTGCAATAAGACACCAGACCAGTTTTAGGGTTTCCTGTAAGCTAATATCTATAACTCCTTCTCTCAAGGTACCAATTTTTTCCTTCTATTTCTCTGACATTTTCTTGTTTTTCAGCTTCCTTATCAAGTAAATCGATGAAAAATCTTATCTTTAGAATTGGGTGTTGGATGTTTTGTTATTTTCTGAGATGGGTATTGATTCAAATCCATCGTTTTGTCTATAGGTCGATGATTTCGATTTCTGTAAGTATAGTTTAGGCCCCGTTCCTTGCTGCACAATAATTTGAAAGATAATAGACAAGTAATTTGATTCAAGCTAAAGGCTTTGACAGACGAATAGAAAGATCCTAGTAATCTGGTAGAGGCTACAAGAAATATTGAAACTAACATACGAGCCTCCAAAAATTTGATGAGCTTACATTTACTATCATGACAAGAAAATAATCATGTCACTTACAATGCAGGCAGTTGAGATATAAATTTGTTTATTACAGTTGAGCTGATTCGGCACATGATGAACAGCATTCTGATATGTAAACCAAAATAATAGAGGGCCAATAAGTGTAGATTTTGCATATTCTTTTCAGTTGGTAATTTACAAAATCTCAAGTGCCACTAGTAGTTTAATTTCCTTTATCATTCAGTGAAGATGCACAAAGCTGCTGTATTATTTCCTGCGTCGATTAGTTTTCCATATACATTCTCCGCTTTACCATTTCACTCTTCTTATTCTCTTCAATGTTTGACAAAACCAGTGATGAACTGCCTTTGGCTTTGAAAAGATGCATGGATTCTCCACTGTTGATGGCTTTGTGGAGATAACTGAAGGCTTGGCAGAGATGATTAAGTACGTGGCAAATGAACCGTCAGTAGGGCTTTTTTATATTCAGCAGCACACTCAAAATGCAGTTCCCAATCTTGTTAGTCTTAGAAATACCATTGTGGATAAGTCCCGTGAAACGACTTTGCACACTGAAGATTCAGAGGATTCCATAGCCATGGTGAGATCAATGAAAGAATGTGGATTCCCCATTGCTGATGAGATGATTAGAGACATAAAAAAATCTCTAGCGGTTATGTCAACAAAGCAACCAAAGAGAGGGCTAATAGATAACCAAACATCAAGTTTTCAGATGGGAAGAACAAGCTCTTGGAAACCAGCCAGTTGGGTTCGTTCCCCAAGTGTTGCCCAGCAGGACACTGAAAGCGGCTATATTTCTACTGTAATCAAATCTGCAAGACAAAAGGCGAGCAACTTCAAGTGGCCGCCACTTGATTCTAAAGAATTAACACAGGCTTCTTATCCTAACCCAACACTGTCAGTTGCTTCTGTGAGCACTAGTTCATCTCTGCCAGATGTGGAAGCTGAGGAGTTGCCCGTGTCAAGCCATGTTGCAGATGAGCAACAAGAAGACCAAGTTGATGATAGCTTGTTGACTCATAATTTATTACCAATGGAAGAAAACTTTGATGAATTCAAGGCTGATAAAGAACTTAAACTACAAGAGTGGTTGGAAGGGACTGGCAACGTAGATAATCACAGAGGAGCAAGTGCTGCAGAAAGATTTTAGTTTGTCGTTGTTAAGATACTGAAACCGCTTTGTCATGTACATACTGTTGTGTCTTGTGTTATTATCTATGGATGATGATGTATACATGATTGTTTGAATTTTCAACGGTGATAATAAAATTTTTCTCTGATTCTTGAGTTACCTTGTGGCATGGCAGAAGTCATCAAGCCGCCATAACTTTGTCTGTGTCTCTCTGATTCAATATAAAGCTCCTAAACTAGAAGGAAAGGCACTTCTTTGAGGTTGGCTATGTGGTATGAGTTTTTGCGCATGTAGTACATGCTGGCAAGATCTATAATTTTCTCTTCTTCGATACAAATGCGCGAAAGCCTTGCCGTATTGTTGAACTGTCGAACGTGGTTTTGAAAATTCTACCTTTCTCCATATTCGTTCATTATTCAACCCGTAGAAGAAAGGGTTTGGAGTTCACCAAAACAAAAGAAAATGGGGTTTGAGTGAATGAGAAATGCTGAAAGGGCCTTGTTCTGGTTGTTATGGACGGGGAGGAGAGGTGGACCAGTTGAGTGGTAAATCTGAAGGGCAAAAAACTGCTCTGCCGGTAAATGTAAATTGGCAAAAATTGAGTAACTAAAATAGGTGATGTGGAAGATGACATGTATTGCCAGCATACACACATAATTTTCGCATATAATTGAATAAAAATTATATATATTTAAAAAATTATATAAATCATAATAAAATATTATATAGTGGCCGAATTTATCAGTTGTAATTTGTCAAAATATTTCCAAATCAAACACATGCGTATTTTATTCATATTTTTCTCGTTCCGTGTTTTACTAACTATGAAAGAATGTTAGAGGCTAAGATTATTTCTTGTTGTAACAGAAATGCAAAATGGGTGATTTTGCAATCTCTTTGCCAACCAAAACAATAATTTCAAACAAAGATTTATGGGTATAGTAGTAAGTGAGGTTGTAGTAGTCTTCATGTAAAGTGGTGTTTGAAAATGTGAAGCAATTACCAAGAACACTCTAACACATCATGCAATTCTTTATAACAAATAATGTGTGCAGTAACAGAATTTAGTAACACTCGAGAGAAGAAGGTAGATCAAAGGAAAACATTCCCACAAAAAAAAAAGACGAAAAAATTGAAGTCTCAAATTGATTTACTATGAAATTTCTCTCTCTTCAATATCTGCTTTGGAGATGTCAAAACTAACAAATTAATATCTATAAAATATAAACTAATGCAACTAGAAGGGACCTTTTCTTTAAAAAAAATTTAAATAAATAGTATAACCGCACGTCTATACACTTTACATAGACACTGTGATCTTTTTATTATTATTATTGTTTTTCCCCGATATTTGTTTGTCAATAAGAGTAGTTTAGAGCATTATCCATTATTATTAGGTCATTATCCGCGTCTCTATTGTCCCCTTTTGAGTTTTTCCTAATCTAGAGTTATTACCCGTATAAAGAATTTAGCATTTTCACTTTTAATACTCGTATCGTACACGTACGTATGTATTTTTCATGTTTAATACACTTGTTTTTTACTAAATTTTTAGGAATACACACACAATTCACATATTATACACAAAATACTCACATATTATACACAAAATACTCACATATTATTGAATAAAAATAAAATTTATTAAAATATTAAAATACTAATTATTCATTAAGTAAATAGTAATTAAAACATAACTACTAATTAAAGTAATTAAAAAAGAGAAATTCAGATTATGACATCCAATGGGTATAGCCGCACGGCCATACTTAAAAAAAATCTATTTATAGGGAATAGCCGCCCGGCTGTACAGTTGAAATTTTCTATTCATAGAGTATCGCCGACCGGCTATATTCCTTTCCCAAAAAAAAAACCACACACTAGGCTCTAGGCGATTCCCCCTTTTTTTTTTTCTTTTTAATGAATAGTATAGCAGGGCGGCTATACTCTGGATTTCTTTATTAAAAAAAAGTAAAGCCGATCGGCTTTACTAGGGTCCTTTTTAATTATCTTTTATAAATAGTATAGCCGACCGGCTATACTCCTTTCCCAAAAAAAAAACCCCGCGCTGTCATTTTTACTTTCTTTTTTATAGATAGTATAGCCCAGCGCCTATATTCTAAATTTTTTTAATTTAAAAATAGTATAGCAGCTGGACTTTACTGTGCTCCTTTTTTTCATAGACACTGAGAATTTTTTTTTGTCATTGTTTTTCCCCGGTTTTTGTTTATCGATAAGAGTAATTTAGAGCATAATCCATTATTATTAGGCCATTACCCACATCTCTATTGTCCCCTATTGAGTTTTTACTTTTCTAGAGTTGTTACGTGTATGAAGAATTTAGCATTTTCACTTTTAATACTCGTGTTGTACAAGTATGTATGTACTTTTCATTTTTAATACACTTATTTTTTACAAACTTTTCAGGAATACACACACAATTCACGTATTATACACAAAATACTCACATATTATTGAATAAAAATAAAAATATTAAAATAGTAATTATTCATTAAGTAAATAGTAATTAAAACATAACTACTAATTAAAATAATTTAAAAAGAGAAATTTGGATTATGCCCAGCTTTACTAGGGTCCTTTTTTTTCAATTCTTTTGGCTATTTTACATAGACACTGTGTTTTTTTTTTTTTATCATTGTTTTTCCCCGATTTTTGTTTATCGATAAGAGTAGTTTAGAGCATAATCCATTATTATTAGGCCATTACCCGTGTCTCTATTGTCCCCTTTTGAGTTTTTACTTTTTTAGAGTTGTTACCCGTATAAAGAATTTAGCATTTTCACTTTTAATACTCGTATTATATACATATGTATTTTTCTTGTTTAATATATTTATTTTTTACAAAAATTTCAAGAATACACACACAATTCACGTATTATACACAAAATAATCACATATTATTTAATAAAAATAAAATTTATTAAAATACTAATTATTCATTAAGTAAATAGTAATTAAAACATAACTACTAATTAAAGTAACTAAAAAAGAGAAATTCATATTATACCATTTAATGGGTATAGCCGCAGGGCTATACTTAAAAAAAATCTATATAGATAATAGCTGGACGGCTATACATTTGAAATATTCTATTTGTAGAGTATAATGGCCCGGCTATACTCCTTTCCAAAAAAAAAAAAAAAAAAAGAGGGCCCTGGGCGCTAGGCGCTTGGCGGTTCCCCCTTGGTCTTTTCTGTTTTATAAATGGCATAGTCGGTCGGCTATACTCTAATTATTTTTTTAATTTAAAAATAGTAACGCCGCCCAGCTTTACCGGGGTCCTTCTTTTAAATTCTCTTTTATAAATAGTATAACCGCACGGCTATACTCTTTACATGTGATTTTTTTTTTAAATCATTGTTTTTCCCCGATCTTTGTTTAACGGTAAGAGTAGTTTAGATCATAATCCATTATTATTAGGCCATTACCCACGTCTCTATTGTCCCCTTTTGAGTTTTTTACTTTTCAAGAGTTGTTACCTGTATAAAGAATTTAGCATTTTCACTTTTAGTACTCATATTGTACATGTACGTATATATTTTTCGTGTTTAATACACTTGTTTTCACAAAGTTTTCAATAATACACACAAAATTCAAAAGTTGGTTCCTCTAGCATTATTGGAATCTTTTTTTGGTTATTAATAAGACTTGCAATATGATGGGGTGCGTCTACTGTCTACAAGCAAACATTAATACTGAATATTCTCAAAACAACGTTTTATAAAGAAAGAGTTCCAGGCAACACTGGTTTGCATCCAATTACTAACCAATCAATCTATTGCTATAGAAGTAAAGCATTTTTGCATATTACCATATAATCTGATCAGTATAGTACAAGGAAAATCATTATCATGTTTCATTAATTTGTTTGCTTTATTTTGTAATTTTGTTAAAAAATAAAAATAAAAATCAACACTGCAAATCCGCAGAGATTGCTTCCTTAACACGCATTAACTGAACAAGTTGTGGACGTGGAAAGATTACAACCCTGTATCATTCCACCAGTCAACAATCACTGGGGTCTCGTCATAGAAGCCTCGACCATTGGCTCACCACAATCTGCTTGGTAACAAATGTCCTGGACAGTAGGTATAATTGTGGCATGGTTCATGAGTTTCATGTTTAAGTGCTAGGCCAAACATGTTGCCACGACTGTCATCTCCGTTTAATTCGGGCTTCTTGAAAGATGGCTTGGAGTTGCTCTTGCTCAATGTTCAATTGGTTGCAGCATTTGTCATTGGCCCGAGAAGACGAGAGCAAGTGGCACCATTTTCTTCTACAATTGAGCATGCTGGCGGTTATTCAGCCAAAGAACATGCTGAGCGGAAAATAGCTTTCACAAGTCTTTGGTAGCAGAAACTTGTAAAGTCTCCATGGTGGCCACTTGTACGCAGACTCAAAGGTGAATAGAACAGTCCCATAAATTGGGAAAAGCATGCACCACAATGGCCGACTCCCCTAAGCCAAAGGATATGGATCTCAACGCTACAAAAAGTAAATAATGCTCACCGAGTGGAACCACTTTCAAGGTAAAGAAAAGTTAATGATATCTCACCTCTCATCATTTAGAGGTCATCTACTCATTCTTCAACACGTCGGAATGATTTTGCCCTAACAAAATACAGAAAACAATGTTTATTGGAAAAATGTATATTAACAAATGCAGAAGAAAAAAGAAAGATACAGGCATTACCACAGTTGGCAATATATAAGCTTACAAGTTTAACTGCACTGTACTATGAAAAAGTAAAGAAAAAAACTTAACAAAAAGAAAAAGGTAAACTCGAAGATTTAGGGATGAAAAAGGAAAAGGAAACCTAGGACTTTGTTGCATGCTCTGCTAAAAAAGGGGAGGGGGAGGGATTATGTCCCACTAATTTTCTTAATATGCATTGAGTGACACAAATTTGTAAGAAAACCCTCAAATTTACCTGAACCAAGTGTGTTAGAGGGTGCTTGACTTGTGATCTTAGTTTCGTCTGACACTTTATCATTCACCGAGTTTGAATTAGCAGAAGGTGCAGACCCATTGCCATGGCGCATTATTTTTGCCTTTCTGGGAAATTAAGGAAAATAACCACAGTATAAATAATAATTTAACTGACTTTGTAACAGAGATATCTTTCTCATGAGAGAAAAAAGAGATACATGAATTATCCAAGTAACAGAATATTCAAAGCTTCTACCTGACCAGTTTTCGTTTCAAAGTGCCAGCTTTCAGCTTTGATGTCCCTTCAAAAACCACTTTAATTGTTATTTACTAACTCTCATATTTTGCACGAAAATATATTGATAAAAATCAGCGTTAACCACTCACCAGACTTTAAAGCCAATGAAGTCGAAGCTGGTTTACGAATGCCCCTTTCAGCTTTTATTAAGGCAATTACAGAATCAGCAGTAGGCCCCAATCCTTTTCTCCCCACCAGCTTCACTCCCAGCTTTTCACAGAGGTAATTCAACCTCATCTCATCACCTCCTCGCACCTCTCTGAGGTCAAGAACCTGCTGCCTAGATAACAAAGTGTAAACATGAAGTTGCTGCTGCTGATTAAAATGTGACTGAAGCTGCTGAAAAAGTAACTTATTTGAATGCTGTTGATCAGGTTTTGCACTGTCATGACTCTTCTTCCGAGGCTCATTAAATGTCACTCTTAAAATTGCTGTCGACTTAGGATCAGCATTCCTTCGACAAAAGATAACAGAAAAACTCCCAAATTCTAAATCAGGCTCCCTAAATAAATCCGCAAGAAGGGAAGCACAAGAATGGGCATTCTTTGATGGGTTCCTGTTAATTTTTATCCTCAGGGCACGAGCGTTGGCATAGTGAGCCATATTAGCAGCTTCTCTGAACCCACTAAGAAAAGCGCCATGCATGGTTGCAGGATATCTCCGATTGGTAGCCTCACCTGCAAAGAAAAGCCGTCCATCTCCTACACTTTCTGCTAAAATATCATAATCATCTCCTGACGCCCCTACTGCCACATTAGAGTAAGAACCTAGGCTGAAGGGGTCGCTTCCCCATCTGGTACAGACTGTTTGGATGGGCTCTGGGACACTAATTCCTTGTGGTTCATATATACCTGCATTGGTATTCCATAACTGAGTAACTGTTATGAAAACTTGTGAATTTGCAGAACTTCATATATGTGTGGAAAATAGCTTTCATTTATGAACAAAAAAATTAAAATTAAAGCCACATATATTATAATCTAAGTTCAAAAAAAGAATGGATTACCCTTGAGAATCTGAATAACCCGGGTCACAGCATCCGTAGGGGGCATGCTCTCAAACTTATGTGCAGCTTCACCTGCTACTAAAGCAATCAAAAGGGGACCGCCAGCAACTGTTGCATAGCTGTAAAACAGGAAGAACTCCCCTCGACGGGTTGAATCATCAGAAAGGTGGCCAAAGGTATCAAGATCTGTGCCCCAGAACACATGAGGAAAAAGCATTGCAACCTTATTCAACAGTCCGAACCCCAACCTCTTTATTCCATCAAGCTTTCTCTGAGGCAACTCTGGAATAAACTTGATGGACCCACTCTTCAAAACCCCAAGTGGAACAGTGCACAATGCCATATCACCCTCAAAAACCTGGCTGCCAGCAATAACCTGCACTCCATCACTACCATACCTAATGGTGTGCACAATTTTCTCATATAAGATCGGTACATTCTCTGCCAAAGCCTGCACCAACCTTCCATTACCTCCAGGCAAGAAGCAATGGTCCCCTCCCATATCATATGGATCATCTTGGTCCCAAAATGCAAGTGAAAGATTTGATATTAAACCTGCATTTGCATATTCCAAATTTGCAAGATGCCAATTAAACATGTTCATCTCCTCAGCATTCACAGCATCCCCATAAACCTGCCAGAACGTTTCCAATGCTGCACCAAGAGACACATCAACTGAAACACCTCCCATTAACTGCCTAAGCCTACTTGCCTTATCTAGAAGCTGGTTAAAAGCAGTTTCCACCTTCATATCCATATCAGGATCTACAGGCTTCCCATCAAAACTATAAAGTGGGCACTTATCCCTCACTTTATGAAGCACATAACCCAATTGGCGTGCAACAATGCCAAGTGGGTTCCCTAATGTACCAGTCAAAACACTTCCCCCTAAATCCGCCGCTGCACATACCCTAATTCCTCCCTCCATTTTCTTAGTATAAACCCGCCCGCCCGCTCGCTTCCTACCCTCCAAAACAGTCACTTTAAACCCAAAACGCATCATTTGCCTGGCAGCAGCCAGACCAGCAAGCCCAGCACCAATCACAATCACATGTGGTTTACTGGGTTCAGCCGGAATCTTCTCTTTGATAGCCGGAGCAACCCCAAAGTTAATATAACCATGCGAAACCAGATATTTATAAGTAGAATCCAACAGGGAATGACAATGTTTAGGTATAGAATCAATAAATATATCTTTTGTGACCCAATTCGACACATTTTCACGCCATTTAGCAATTATGTGGTTCCTAATGAGAATGTAATTGACCTGCTCTATGCCCCCAATAACTCGAATTACCCCGAAATCAATTTCCTCCTCGGTGAGCGAATCAGCAGGAAAACCAGCCGACAGCGCGATCAGCGCCTCCGCCGTGGACTCCTTATTGATCACGATGATCTCGTCGGACATATCAGGCATGGTTCTTGCCGAAGAACCAGGGATTTCTACATTGTTTCTAGAGGAATGAGCTGAAATTGAACTGGAAAAAGAAGCAAGACCGTTGTTATTACTGTTGAAAACGCCGTTGGGAATTGGAGGTAACTGAAACGACGTCGGAACCCTATGAGGCCTGCCTCGTCTTCGTTTCTTGGGGACCGAAAAGGAAAGAAGGTGAGCTGAGCTAGGGTTTTCGACTGTATTTGGAATTGGCGCTGCGTTTGAATTGGGGTTAGGGTTTTCTGGGGGAACAAAGAGGGCGAACGGGATTGGAGGGAACGAAGAAAAATCATCGGGGAATTCGTTAGGTGGATCCATCGCCGTCTGTACTAGTTGGGGTAGTGGTGGTGAAGGAGAAGAATGAAATGGACTATTTGGTTCCCGGGAAATTTTTGGCACGGTGACTATGTTAACGGGTTTTGATCCGATAGGGTTAAATTGGATTTTAAAAAACTATTTAGGGATAAAAGAGTTTAGTATAAAAAGACTATTAAGTAATTTATGAAATATTTAAATTTTTTTTTTTTCGATTTTCATTTTTATAATTAAGTAATATCTTATCCTTTTTAATTACTTTAATTAGTATTTATATTTTAATTATTATTTCTTTAATTATTTTAAATTATTTTGTGTACTTTGTTTTTATTTATTTTTATACAAAATTATTTTATTTAGTTTAATATTCGCAATGAGTAATATCTTAGTCTTATTCAGTTATATTAATTATTATTTATTTAATGAATAATTAGTATTAATTTCATAAATTACTTAATTAATATTATTTAATTATATTCACTTATCTTAAATAATTTAGTGGACTTTAATTTTTTTTAATTTTCCAATATATTTTTTAAATAGTTTCAATTGTTAGAAAATTATTTTAGTATTAGAAAAATGGATTTGAGCGTCCAAACCCTAAATCCAAGTCTCAAACATTTTTCAAGCCTCGAACCCTAACCACGAGACTACAATGGGGCCCGTATGACTCAATTAGGCTTGGATACTCACATAACTCGACCTAAGGTTTTACGATTAGAGTTTCGATCTTAATATGCAGTTAGTACAATATAATTAAACCTCACCCTTGAGGTAGATTTTAACAAGTGATTTGTTGTTGGAATCTCACAACAAAAGGTGTCATTTCCTCATCTCTTTATGTATTTCATTCAAACTCCAACAAGTAGTTTATATTATCGAATCACGTTGTGACTTGGATTTAGGATTTGGAGGCTAAAATCCATTTTTAGAATACTAAGGACTCAATTAGTCTCAGACATATAAATAATAAAAGTTAAGAAGATCCTAACACAGTAGAGGATCTGAACCCATTAAAAATTTATAATTATTTAAGTATATAAAAAAAATAATATAATAACAACATATTAAGGTAATGCTTGACTTAATCCAATATTAAGAGTCGTTTAGATTTAAAATGAAAGTAGTTATTAACAAATATTTATTGTTAACTTCCTATTTTTACTAGAAATTTACTAAATGTCATTTTAAACCTTGTCAACAAAGATAACTTATATTTGGCAACAAAAAAAAAGAAAAGAAAAACTTATATTTATCTTGCCTATTTTAATTGGATTTATATTCAGACAAATTAACATTCTATCACAATTTTTCATAAATTGGTGTGATCGTTTGTGAAATTGTGATAGTGAGTTACTTATTATTTTAATAAACTTATTGCAATTATATTTATTCCATTATTTTCTAGTACCAATTTATCTATTCATAGTAACTATTTTTTTGGCAAACATTGAGAGATTCACTATTATACCTAATATAGGAGCCCAAATTAAAAAAAAATAATTCTATATGACATATACTTTGGAAACACACCCAAAGCTCATTTACAACATAACAAAAAGGCTTTTAACTTCTTTTAAATTACAAAACTGTCATTGATTTCTTAAAACAAACCCAACCCCAAAACTTTATAAAAAAGGAAAATGCTAGGGAGACCAACTTTAGATACCAACTTGTGTACCAACTCTCTAATAGAGGTGGAGCCCACCAATACAATGGGTCCCATACTCTATTAGAGAGTTGGTACACAAGTTGGTATTTAAAGTTGGTCTCCCTAGCATCACCCTATAAAAAAAGCCCAAAACACTCAATAAGGCATCAAAGTAATTTAATAATTAAAATTAAATTCAATAGGGCCAACTATCATTTTTTGGGTTTGTTTATAGAAATGAAATGGTGTAGGATTTATCTATAATATTAGTGCTAATAATGGATATATGACTAAATATCTCTTGATTTTATCGAATCATGTTGTGACTTGGATTTAGGCTTTAGAGGCTAAAATCTATTTTTGGAATACTAAGAACTTGATTAGGCTCGGACATGTAAATAATAAAAGTCAAGAATATCATAACATAGCAAAGAATCTGAACCCATTAAAAATTGCTCAATACATTAAAAGTTTATAATTATTTAAGTATATAAAAAATAATATAATAACAACATATTAAGGTAATGATTGACTTAATCCAATATTAAGAGTCGTTTAGATTTAATATGAAAGTAGTTATTAACAATTGTTTATTGTTAACTTCCTAATTTTACTAGAAATTTATTAAACTAAACGTCATTTTAAACCTTATCAACAAAGATAACTTATATTTGGCAAAAAAAAAAAAAAAAAAGAAGAAAACTTATACTTCTCTTGCCTATTTTAATTGGATTTATATTCATACAAATTAAAATTCTATCACAATTTTTCATAAATTGGTGTGATTGTTTGTAAAATTGTAATAGTGAATTACATATTATTTTTTAATATCTTATTGCAATTATATTTATTCTATTATTTTTCAGGTACCAATTTACCCGTTAAATCCGAATACTATTTATTTATTTAAAAAAATTAAAAAGAAGAAGAAGAAATAGTTTTTTTAGTTATATACCCACTTCTACTATGCATATTATCCATCTATCCTAATTTATCTAATTTAGATTAAAAAACCTAAAATCATGCAGCTGTCATTTATCTAACTATATTTTATATATGAAATTACTGTTTTATTCTTTTCTATGAATTTGAGAGACAAAAAGCCCAGATTTGCAGGCTGGATTAAATTTAGACAAAAAAAGCCCAAAACCATTTTAATTGCCTCACATGCGAATTTACTTAATTGCCCCTTTTAGCATTTTGGTTTTCTGATTCTCCCTTTCTATCGTTGAAAACCAAAGCAAAGCTTTTGAACGAAGCTCAGTTCATTTCCACGAGCTCCGATCTCTGCCCTTCGTCTCAAAACTCCAATCTTCAGTTTTTTTTGCTTCCATTTCGTTAGGAAATCGTTTTTCTCCTCGTTTTTTATCTTTTAGATTTTTCGAATTTTGTCAAATTGAGATGACCTTCGCACGAAGCCAAGATCCTGATTCATGAGCTCTACGTTTTGTTCTTCGTCTCAGAGCTTCGATTTTAAAGATTTCTAGTTCGATTTCTTGTTCAGAAGTAGTTTTTATCCTCTTATTCTTCTGATCGTTCGAATCGAAGTAAGTGATATTTTTTTTATTTTTCATTTTTTAGCAGTTGAATCAGACCTAGTTTTTATTCTTTGTTTGAGATACACAAAAACAATTTGTTTGTGATTTTGTGCAAGTTTAGAGTTTCAATTTGCTTTCAATTTAGGATTCTGATTTTGAATTGCCAATAGTTAATTTTTTATCTTTATGGATTTGAAATTTCTAAATATTTTAGATGGCATTTTGTCAAATTTTTTTTCTTTTTCCGAATTGATTTAAATCTGATTTAAAGATGTAAATAACGTTCTGATCAGGTTTTGGTTTTGATTTGTGCAGGTTGGAGTTTCGATCTCTGTCCTAGATTTGCAATTGTGTGATTGGTGAGATTTTTGCTTGAAGACGTTTATTCTCATTGGATTTTCAGTTGAGGTGAGGTATACATGGTAAGCTTCGGTGATCAGTTTATCTTTTGTTTCTATGTGTGTTATTTATCTCCTTTTTTATATCCGAATTTGGTTCTGTGATGTGTTGTTTTCATGGTACTGTTTGTTGTCTCTTGTTTCCGGAAAAAGGTTTGCAAATCTTATATGAGAATGAGATTTTGGGAATTCATTTTATGATTGAGTTGAAAAGAAATTGATATTAAACTTGAAAAAAAAATTGATATGGAAGTTGCTATTAATATAGTGCAATAACCTAATTGCAAGGAAACTTTAAGTTAACTGATCATTCTATTACAATTTCACAGCACAACTTATGCAGCAGGAATTTTTAGAATCCTGCAGTTTATCTGTTTTGCATTGAGCATTTGAAGTATCATTTAAACTCGGAGTTGTTTGAAATTTTGACATAATTTAGTTTCACATGCCTTTTAGTTTCACATGCCTTCTTCAATTCTGGAAAGTTTCGTGCCTTTTGGTGCAAAGCTCAATTTTTGGTGCATTTTATCATACAGGACGTACCTGCAGATTTTTCCTTGTGGCTAGTAAAATCAATGAGAAGTTTCTAACCATTTTAAGTTCTTTTAAATTTGTTGATTTCTTCCATTAATCTTTTACCAAAATTTTGTATTGAAACGTCTTGTAGTTTAAAATATCCTTGTTGTTAAAAAAGGTTGAAAACAAAGTCCAACCAACTAAGTTTAATTTTATTGGTTGTTTCCATACCAGCAGTACAGTCTCAATATTTTATCAATAATCCTTCTATTCCTATGCTTTTATTTGACATTTATTCATTTATGCATCCCTTTAACTCACACCTCAGTTTTGGGCTGTGACAGAATTGGCAGTTACTGCAGATGAATATATAGCTTGTTGTATTTTGGCTTCATGTAAGTATTTTTCAAGATTTTATATGCTTTAATCTTTTTGGAAGAATGGTGTTTTTTGTTGTTGTTGTTAAGTCGTTGAATTTCTTATAGGTATGTGCTTCATTTTTGCTTCAATGATTTGTGAAGTTTCAGTGGAATTATTATACTTTTCTGGGTGCACTGTTATTACTGAAGTCATCTGTTATTACCTGTAGTCCACTGCTATTACCGTCAGTCCACTGTTATTACTTGTAGTCCATTCTTACCTCCTTTAACTACTCTTTCTTTTTGTTACAAGTCCTAATACATTCTTTGTCATCATCATTCTTGGTTTTAAATCTGATAATGCTATGATATTTGCCATGGTTTTGGGAGTGGCTTGGGGGTTTGGTTGCGAAATCGTCATCTTCTTCTGTTGTTGCTGTTGGTGGTGGGCTTTGTTCTTGTGATTCTTGTTCCTTTGATCGTTGTGCTCTTGTTTTGTATCTGAGCGTCACGATTTCTTTTCCTGACATCTAGTAAAACAAAGCAGGAATCAGTGGTCATTACCGTAGTTTTGTTGCTAGGTAATAGAACTACAAGATAGCTAGATAAATGTGCATTTGGATGTATGAACACTAGTAAAAGAAAGCAGGAATCAGTGGTCATTACTGTAGTTTTGTTGCTAGGTAATAGAACTACAACATAGCTAGATAAATGTGCATTTGGATGAATGAACATCTAGTTAAAGAAAGCAAGAATCAGTGGTCATTACTGTAGTTTTGTTGCTACGTAATAGAACTACAACATAGCTAAATAAATGTGCATTTGGATGAATGAACATCTAGTTAAACAAAGCAGGAATCATTTGTTGCTAGGTAATAGAACTACAACATAGTTAGCTACAACATGTAGTGGTTTTAGGTATAGAAAATTCAGCTCTGCTTTGCCGACTACTTGTGTAGAGCTTAGTTGAAGATAATCTAATTCTGCATCTTTGAAGATACTGCATATGCATTTAGAACTGGAGTTTCAATAATGCCCTCTTTGGTTGCTCACATTTTGTTGAAAACAAAAAAGAGGAAAGAATTTAATAGAAATTAGAACATACTTTTTTGGTTGTGTTGGTTTAAAAAAGCTAAAAGTCTTAGTTCAACGGAGTATCCTTCCAGCATTTACTTTAGTTAGTTTTGTGTTGAAAGCTAATTGTTATTCCTTGGATTGAAACAAAGTAGTAGTGTATGAACAGTGCCTTTTATTTTCAGTTGGGACTAAGCTGTGCTGGAATGAGTTGAGTTGTACAGCTCTTCCGAGGTGAAAGCTCAATATGGGAATTTTTGATGGATTGCCTGTGTCTCCAGACAAGGAAGTAAGTTCAGTTCATTCATCTTATTGTACTTGTTAATGACTATTTTTGTGGTGGTGTGCACCGGATATGGAGCTCATATTCCCATTTTTCACGTTTGTATTACCTGTTGGAATTGAAATATTGTATTCTCCTCCCATAACAAAGAAGATGATACACAACAACATGCATGTAAGCTTTTAGGAAAAACCTTATGAAAGGCACTGTAGTGTTATTTCTACTGATCAGAAAAAGAAAAAAAAAAAAAGCTGGAGGTTTCTATATATTCATGTCTGGCGCCCTGCATAATGTCAATTTATTGAAATTATACCAATAACCTTGTGAGGTAAGAGCATACGAAGAATTTACAGTAATACATTTCTGCATCTAGAGCTAGAAGCATGGACGGACATATGTAATACAATAATTTAATACAGTGATTATACTTTAGCATGTATGCCATGTTGTGCATACCGCTTCTTGATGTTACTTTCTCATTTTTCCTTCTGTTATATTATGGTAATTTCAGCATTTGAGGGAAGAGATTGCAAATATAGATGAGAGCTGGGCTGCTGCTCGTTTTGATTCATTACCTCATGTTGTCCATATTTTGACATCCAAAGATCGTGAAGTTGAAGTCCAGTTTTTGAAGGAGCAAAGTGATGTTGTTGAGGAGGTTGTGGATGAAGTTGTGCATAACTATCACAGTGGCTTCAACAAAGCAATTCAAAATTATTCTCAGGTTTCTTATAGTTTTCTTGATCAAAATTTATAATGCATTTGTCCCTTTTTTTCTGTAGTCTTTCTTTAATTTCCTATTTTTTAGCATCCACAGTGATAAAAAACTGAATCTTTTAGGTGCTTAATACATTCATATGTTTTCATACAAAAAATAAAAATGTTAAGAATGTTTTTATTTAAAAAAATTGCTGTATCTGCGTTTTATTTTTTCCTTTTGGAGGAAGTGGGGTTTGTCGGAAACAAGAGTTAACTGTTGCATACTTCTATCTCACTCTTTTCAATTCCTTCCAGATCTTGCGGTTGTTCAGCGAATCTACTGAAAGTATTGGTGTCTTAAAGGTTGATTTGGCTGAAGCAAAGAAGCGTCTTAGTGCACGCAATAAACAACTGCATCAGTTATGGTACCGGTCGGTTACATTGCGTCACATAATCTCCCTCTTAGATCAAATTGAGGGCATAGCTAAGGTTTGTCTTATCTTTTCCTGTCTTTAGATCGTATCAGGATCAATGGTATTGGGATAGTTTCAGTCAGTCATAGTAAACTCTTGACCATGATCTTAGCTTTTTGGAGTGTGTGCCAACAGCACTCTGCTTAATCCGTTGTACTTGAGTTGTAATCATATTAGTTTCTCATACTAAATAAATCCATGAGCATGCATACATGTATAGATGTATAATTTTTAATTTGATTCATGTTAATGTATTTGTATCCTGACCTTTAAAACCCATGAATTAGAAGTGCAATTGCAGATTTAACACACACACACACACACACACCCCCGCATCACCTTACTACTCATGACTTAGCTCTATAGTTGCAGATTTAACACACATGGTTTGATACATCTTCATTGTCTGGTATCCAGACCTCGTCATTGAACTACCAGCGAAAAAAAAATTTCCAACTGAATGATCTTCATGCCATTAATTGTAAATTCTGAAGATCTATCATCTATTTCAAATTGTGGCTCAGGTTCCCGCTCGGATAGAGAAGCTGATTGATGAAAAGCAGTATTATGCTGCCGTTCAATTTCATGTTCAATCAATGTTGATGCTTGAAAGGGAGGGGCTTCAAACGGTAGGTTTTTTTTCAAGAAGCATCAAATTTTAAGTTCAATAAGTTTGTCAACTCTTTTTTATTTATTTTTAAGGTGGTAATTTAAATTGATAGCTTCTCTTCAGTTGCAAACCTGGTGGCATTATTCTGATGATAATAGATATTGCATTGTTGTCTGCCTGATGCTCCAGTCTCTTTCTAAAATTTGCCTAAGGGCATCAGGATAGGGCCTTAATAGATTCATGCTTTCTCATTTTTTTTTCCTTGACACAATTTAGCACTGAGAGGAAATATTTCAAAGATACCATTTTAGTTGTGTATATGAGTTGGTAATTATAATTGATTGGCCCAGGTTGGTGCCCTTCAAGATGTTCGCTCTGAGTTGACAAAGTTGCGAGGAGTTCTGTTTTATAAAGTGCTAGAGGATTTGCATGCTCATCTTTACAACAAGGGTGAATATAGGTATTTACTTATCTCTGTCTTGTGGGCTACTTTGTTACGCCTTAGCATCACTTTAGAAATAGTAGTTTTAAGGAAAAAAGAAGAAACATATTTTACATTTTTACGTTATAATCTTCATTTGTTTTGCATACTAATATGGTGGTTCGGAGGTTTTGTGCTGTTTGGCATTGGGGCATTTTTCTAAAATCTATTGGTTTCTCTATTTATAGAGATTCATGTTGGCTGTACATTTTCTGTTTGTTGCTGCTGCTGCTGTTGCATGCTACTCTTGAAGTTTTTCGGGTTTAGCATAAACCTAATTTTGGTTAACCAATCAAGAAAAGGAAAAAGAAAAAAGAAAAGAAACTAATTAAGACCTTTTGCCTTTTCGTTGTTTACTTATTCAATGGAAATGAACAAGAAAAGGTGGAGAAATAACCAGTTTTCCTCTCAAACTCCCTCTCTTCTGAATTGGTGAGATTTGAGAAGAAAGTTGGTCTATAGGAACAGCAGTTGCTAGAATTGTATTTTCTCTTTCTATTCTTTGCATAACAAAAAAAAGGAATAATATTAAAACCTTATGTGCAAGTGAAAAGTGAACCAAACCTCGAGTTAATATCTTACTGTCTAGTTGACTCAGAATTTTATACAAACCTATGCCATTTTGAGACAGAACTCCGACTCTGGGAGCACTTTTTTCTTCTTCTTGAGGAAATTGGTGATTGATTAATTTGCTAGATTTGTAAATCTTTTTTTTTCCTGTCCTATACCATCAGAAGCTATTTCTCAGATATAATCCTTGTGCTGATTATTTTCTGCAGCTCAGCTGCTTTGAGCTTGCATGAAATGGATGATGAGGTACCAACCACCACAGCTGTTGTATTTTCAATGAGTAATTCACAATCCCTGTCTCGAAGAACCAGGTTAAAAGGTGACAATCAATTTGGTATTCATGGAGATGGATCATATAGGACAGGTTCCATTGATGGAGGGTAAGATTAGAAAATTATCTGTAACAGCTTGAAGCTGCTACTATCTTTATTGTTGCATGCTGGGTTTTCATTCAACCAAAAATTTGATTTACATTATATTCGTTTGAAAATTCTATTACATGGTAATTTGTGGATTTCTTTTTGTTCATACTCTCCTCTAGAATCAACGTATGTTCCCATGTCTCAAATTCTTACTTGACATTTTTTCTTTAGCTGGCTTATTTTATGTAGTTAATTTTCTGAAGATCCTCCTGGAAGCATGTATATTTGAGTAGGATAATAATTTCGGTCTTCAGATATGGGGAAGATCCCCAACAAGGTTAAATTGTTGGAGAGAACTTTTTATTGGCTGCTTAATGCCTGTTTAAACTAGTGCTCGGAAAGAAGTTAAAAAATGGTTACTATGGTTTCTCAATCCTAATAAACGGCCAGTTCTTTTTGTGTCTAGGCTTTTCATGATATCCTTTGCAACAATCTTTTCCATCTGTTTGATTGAAAATTTAAATCTACTATGGATGAATTCTGTTTATAATTAGAAGATTGAATTTGAAATATTATTATATTGTGCTTTTCATTTTGTAAATTTATATTAAATTCTGAATGTTTTGTTCAGTTCGTCTTTTGATGGCCCTGATGAGGAGGGCACTCTGGAACTGCACGACGAAGCTACCTCAGATGGGCATAGGGTCAATGGTGATGTCAAAATTGTGCCTCGTGAGATGCCAACATGGCTTCAGTACTCCACCCCAGACGAATTTCTTGTATGAAGACTGATTAACCACATCTCATTTTAGCTTTTGAATGAATTTCTCATTCTTAGTGCTGAAAGTTCTGGGTTTTTATTTGGGTGTAGGAAGCAATAAAGAAAAGTGATGCTCCACTTCATGTCAAGTATCTGCAGACCATGGTTGAGTGCCTTTGCATGCTTAGAAAAGTTGCAGCTGCTGGCGCTATAATATGGTTTGTTCTCTTGTTGATATACTTTTTCCTTGTTTGGTTTGTCGTCTGCTGTATTTCAAGATGATTTATCAACAACTTCTTCGATATTGTTTTCTTCCCCATAACAGCCAAAGATTGCGACCTACAATTCATGAGATTATCACATCCAAGATTAAAACTCATGCAGAGCTTGTTAATTCTTCGAAATCTGGCATTGGGCAGGCTGCCCGACCTGCAAGTGCTGGTCTACATTTCATGAAGGGACAGTTACAAAGTTATCAGTTGCCAAAGCAGAAGCGTCAGAATGGGATATCATTGTCTGGAACTCTTTTGGCGGTAAGCCCTGTCTCACCTGTGATGGCTCCTGCAGGGAAAGCACAGGCTGCGGCTAAAGAACTTCTTGATTCGATTTTAGATGCTGTTGTTCGGATATTTGGTGAGTTACTTTCTGATTGTTATTGTGTTCTTATTATTTCTAGTTTTTAGGTTTTTATTTTTGTACATAATATACTTTTAACGTCGAAACTAAATTCCCTAGCATAATTCTTCAGAGAACCATGTTGTTGTTGGGGAGCTTTTGGAATCAAAGTCTTCTGTTCAAATGGACATGAACACACCAAAATCAATGCCAACAGATGTAAATTGGAATCCCGATTTGGAAGTATCTCAAGTTACTGGAGGCTACAGCATTGGTTTTTCCTTGACAGTATTACAGGTAATCTGTTTCAAGTTTTCGATGATTTATTCCAGATGATGTATCCCGTAATCTGTTTAGGGACATGCATGTTGGTTCTAAAAACTCTTTCATATCCTTTTCTTTTCATTTGTTAAAGAGTGAATGTCAACAACTTATTTGTGAAATCATGCGGGCAACTCCCGAAGCTGCATCTGCCGATGCTGCTGTACAAACTGCTAGACTTGCAAACAAGGTCCCTTCCAAAGACAAGAGGCAAGTAAATTTGTTTTATTTTCATCTAACCATATAATATTCCTTGTTGATTCTGCTTTTACAATATTTAGGTTTTGTTGAGTTTCTTTTCTGTTAAGGTTATGTATAGAACAATTAAAGTGATAACATGGTGGGGAATGTGTTCATTATAACCAACTGACCATGACACATTAGTTAGGTGGTGTTTCTCTGATAGCTGTTATGTATGGATTTCTGTAAGTGGTTGAGGAATAATTCTATAGGCATAATATGTCATTGGCGACATTAGCTCCCTTTTCTTACTCTTCTGGATATCTCCTTTTGCATGGAGTTACTATCTATGGACTCATACCATTTTTTTTCATGATGATGGGTAACAGGAATGGTGCAGAAGAGGGTCTTACCTTTGCTTTTCGCTTCACGGATGCTACTATTTCTATTCCCAACCAAGGTATGCTGGATTTTGCTCCTGCAGTTCCTTTTCCTTTATACACCCACACATGTGCATCACTTAAATATTCTGTATCTATCCCGGCTAGAATGTCAGCCTTATCTAATGGATAACGTCAAATTATGGCGTTCTTGAATTAGATTGATGGTGTGGTTTCAACAACCTTTGTTAAGTTTTATATAGAAATTTAAAGGCAGTTCTGTGTAAGTGATGGTTTATAAATAATTAAATATGAGTGATATGAATGTTGCAAAGTTACTTGGACCCTTCACTTCATCTTGTTGCTTTATACCGCTGTCAATAAGACATGACACAGGTAAGTGGTAAGGGGCACTAGGAATTGCAGATGCATAGAAGACCTTCGGAGAAAGACAAACCCTGATATACTTGGGCATCGACCCTCGTCTGACTCCCATACCCAAGTTCATGTAACATATGTGATTGCACGAACACCTTAGGAAATGAGCTCTATTTGCGTAGTTATTTGATGAGCTACTTGTTATGTATATGAGAAGCATAAACTTCACATCAGAAATCTGATGACACAGGTTTTTTACTTCTAAGGTCCTAATAAAGTCGTTCGTTTTTCATGATAGACACAATAGATTGATATGGTACTTGCTGATTATTGAGCTTGTCTGATGTGTGTTAAAGGTTACTTAATATATTTTATCATTTATCTTGCTGTTGTTTCCTATATTGCTGGACATAAGCATGATCATGGAGTATGCAATGGTTAATTTTGCAAACAATAAATCAGTGCTTATCACCCCAAGGATTGCATAGAGTGACCTTATTGCTTAGATCGCTTTCACCTTTTTCTTATATGTTTGAAATGATTTGTTGTCTGTAACTGAAGATACAGTAGATAATGAAGAAGGATGCTCTTGCCCATCCTTCCACAAATATGAGTCAGTTTGTTATGCAGTGGATTTTTCGAAATCTTTTGCTTTGTGGTGTTTGATACCACAACCAATCCTCAAGTTGGAGTTTCTGTTTAAGACTTTCTTAGGGGTGCTTTTCTAGTTTTAAGACTTTCTCAATAGGCTGCTACTTTCATAAGAAACATTCTTCTGGACTATGGTATTTTATTTTATTAAATTTTTTTTTCTTCCAGTTTTCAACATGTTGTGTGTCTGACATTTCTATTAGTTATTAACATGTTATCATGGCCTGCATCTTCCATTCTCCAGGGGCTGACCTCATTCGTCAAGGCTGGAGTAGGAAGGGTTCAAACGTATCACAAGAAGGTTATGGGTCTGCAGCTATCTTGCCTGAGCAAGGCATATATCTAGCAGCATCTATATACCGGCCTGTTATTCAGGTTTTTATGTTGTTCTTAATAATGTCTTTAAACCCGAGATGTATGATTTGTGCACAGTGGGTTCTTCTTTTGGCCTTTTCTGACTTTCTGTGTTCTTCAGTTTACAGATAAGGTCGCATCAATGCTTCCCAAAAAGTATTCCCAGCTAGCGTAAAGCATCAAAACCTTTTTTTATTATTTTTTTTTTTGAGTGCTTATGCATATGGCATTGATGCTAGTGATTCTTAGTGACTTTCACACTATTTTCATTTTCTTGCTTAATCAAATATTCATCGGCATGTGAAGTGAAATATGTAGGTAGAAGAAAATCCTGTTGAGGAAGGTAAAAGTTGCATGTGTCCAGTAATTGTCCTGTAGGTGGTTCAGTTGTTCCAACTATATATTGAAGCCTATAATTCCTCATATTCATATTTGTATCAACTGTTTCTCAGTTGCCTATCATATATCAGTATTGATTCGCGAGTTTGGGTAGACAGCCAGGAGTCTGAAAGCCATCAGTTTTTATTAAACACACAAGGCAATATGTGATGAAACCCTTTTCATACATAGTCACAATGATAAAGGTTTAACTATTTTAGGGGCAATGTTTCAGGAATATGGGTTTGAAGTTTGCTATCTCTCAACCATTATTTGTAGTCTTACTAATCTCCATGCATAAGCACATGCTGCGTACTTTAAATATTGGAATCCTCCAAAATTTGGGTTCTTGCTGTTTGAAGTTGGTTATGCTTAGGGTGTTAGAGAAGAACTATTGATTAAGTGATCTCTTTGTTTTGTTTATTGATCCACATATGAATTTGGTTCATCTTCTTCATTATCTACCATTCTCCTGTTATTATAGGTGTTGCAATTCCTCCTTTTTTTTAATTATCCATTTGCTTTACTGGAAAAAATTGTAATGCCAACTTCTGAATCTGCAGTAATGATGGATTGCTGGCTTTTGTGGAGAACTTTGTGAAAGACCATTTCTTACCAACGATGTTTGTAGACTACAGAAAAGGCGTGCAGCAAGCTATATCAAGCAAGTTCCATAACTAGTTACTCTACAATGACTCCTTTTGTTTCTATTAACTTGCATAGCATGAAACTATGTTGGCCAAATGATTTCACTCATATGTAGATACTTAAATGTTTAATAATACTTCGGTGTAAGCTATCTCTCTTAAAGGTCTCTTACCCAAGTAAGAGATTAAAGACTCATGCCCTTTTGTATAATTCCTAATTGTTTGCAGACACCATTTCTGTAAACAATAAGAGAGAATTCTATTATTACTGCCTTGCACATTCAGAACATTGAACAAAAGTTTTCTCGTCCATAATATAACAGTTACTGTGCAAGAAAGCAAGTGGAGGAACAGGAATACATAGTTTCTTAATTGTCTAGACATGTTTATTCAGTTTATTAAAAGAGAATTCTTATTTATTTACTTTTCAAAATAATTCCTGCTACTCAAGTGATTTTGAAAGTTGCACTCTGCATTATGTCATAAAATTATGTAAAGATGAGTATGTTTGTGTGACTCATATGGTCACCAGTCCTAATTATTATATTTTTTAAACACCTGATATGGCCATCAGGCTTTTGGGATCTTCATTTGTAATAAAAGATCTGATTTCGGGAAGCATTCTCCTTCTTATAGGTCCAGCTGCTTTCCGGCCCAGAGCACATGCTGCTGCTTCTTATACTCCATCAATTGAGAAGGGTCGACCTGTCTTACAGGGACTGCTGGCAATAGATTATTTAGCAAAAGAGGTAAGTTTTAGGTTTTTTTCAGAGAATTCTTATACTTTATAGTATTGCAGTAGTGTCTCTCTACTCCATTGTAGAACATTTTTTTTAACATCATGCTCAAGTTATTTCACATTTATGGATGAATAATCTTCTTTGAAATAATTTACTCTAGGTGCTTGGTTGGGCACAAGCTATGCCTAAATTTGCTGGTGACCTTGTGAAGTATGTGCAAACTTTCCTTGAGCGAACCTATGAAAGATGCAGGACCTCATACATGGAGGCAAGGATGTTTCCCTTTTCACTTTCCTATTTACTTAGCACAACAATATTATTTTTGGATATGTTATTCTCTGCTTCTTTTCCATTGATTATTTTGTGTTTACTTCTTGTTTTTCTTTATGTTAATGTTTAGAGTATTTAATGTTCTTCAGGATTGGTTGTTTCAGCTGTTGTAGACAAGTTTATCTCTTTCTTTTCTAAGGGAGGAGACGTGGAGTTTAACGGACAAACACTAAATTGACATTGTTTTATAAAAAATTTAGTTTCTGTACAGTTTCCAGAATGATGCCAATCCTAATATAACTTAAATGAATGATGCCAACTGTACACAAATATAAATGTCAACAATTTTAGATTGATTTTCCCATTCTGTCATTTATAAGTTATTGATTCCTGTACCCTGATAAATATTGCTTAAGATGGTTCATAGCCAGTGGGTGGCGCATGCCATGACAAGTGATCGCCTTTATTGTTTCATTCAATTTTTGGTATTCTTCAGGCAGTTCTGGAGAAGCAGAGCTATATGCTCATTGGCAGACATGATATCGAGCAATTGATGCGTCTTGATCCAGCAAGTTCGTGTTTACCAAATGCATTTGGTCAGTCAAATATTGAAAACCATGCTTCGGATTCTGAAAATCTTGAGGTTGAATTAGAACTAAGTGATTTGTTATTGAATTTGCGGCCTATTAAGCAGGTATTTAAATTGCTGTTTGATGTTACAAGTTATTCTTTCCACTTGAATGTTCAACATGTCATTTTTATCTTGTTTCTTGTTTTTATTTGTTCAGTAAAAGATTTTAGATTAACTTCTCTTCAGATCATGTAGTATTGAAGCCTTGCTAATGAAGTAATTGATTTATTCATTGAATGTTAAGATTATGGATTGACTTTCTTTTTCAACTCTGCCTCTCACAGGATAATCTTATTCGTGATGATAACAAACTGATATTGCTGGCTTCCCTTAGTGATTCATTGGAGTATGTTGCGGAGTCTATTGAAAGGCAAGCTCTCATCTGGCCGCAGTCTAGAATTTATTTTGGAATTTTCTTTTATTAGTTTCAGTGGGTGTGCAAATGATCACATAGTGGAAAAACAGGAAACTTGTTAGTTTAACCAAGAAGCAGAAAGATCCTATTCTTAGTCCCTATGCTCTTTTCCATGTGGAAATGAGTTGTGTTATATAATGTGTTATCATGAGAATAATTATGAATCTACTTGTGTGAATGTTATGCTAATGAAATTGTTTGATGCTAACTTTCCTTCCCTAGAAAATGGAAACGCATATCCAAGAACTTATGTTACCTTTATGGATGTGAAGAATCTGTTTTTAGAAGTTTGGTGTTTCACACACTCATGAGGGAAGTTTTAATTCTTTTCAGAACTTGAGCTAAAAGAAGAATCTACAACCCCCTCATTTGCTGATTGATCCCATTCGTTTTCAATTTGCACAAGTCTCAACCTCAAACATAGGATCATTTTGATATTTTTATTCAGTTTGGCATCCTACATTTGTTTCATATTTCAGTGAAAAGTTAGCTTTTAAATCTTTTCAGTAGCAATTTATTTATGATAGCTTAAATGGAGCACAATTTTGTGCATTACATAGGCTTGGGCAGACAACCTTCAAAGCTCCAAATCAAGTAGAAGAGAGTGGCAAGAATCATCATCAACGAACAACTAGTGCTGCATCCAGGGATCTAGCATCATTTGCAGATGAGTATAGAAAATTGGCAATTGACTGCCTCAAGGTTTTACGTGTTGAGATGCAATTGGAGACAATTTTCCATATGCAGGTATGTGAGATGTTCACAAATAGAGTCTAGTTTGAGAGCGATACATGTTAGAATTGTCCTGCAATAAGAATAGCATCTTAGGACTGAAAATTGTGGTTTAAACAGGAAATGACAAATAGGGAATACATGGAAGATCAGGATGCGGAAGAACCAGATGACTTCATTATTTCACTTACTGCACAGGTTAGCTCATCTCCAGCTTTAGCAGATTGGAAACACTATACACTACTGCTTTTGTACTTTTCTCTCTTGATTTGGAGGGATATGCTAAACACAGAAATGACTATACCCTACTGCTTTTTAAAGGAAATGTATTTTAATAAAGGAATTAATTCCTTAAGAACCACTTTTTCTGAGTGCCACGTTTTCTTGGAAATGGACCTTACATTTTATTTGTGTTTCTCTACCCATAGATAACACGCAGAGATGAGGAAATGGCACCTTTTGTTGCGGGAGTGAAGCGGAATTACATATTTGGTGGAATTTGTAGCATTGCAGCAAATGCATCCATCAAGGTTTGTACCTTCTATAGAATCTGTTGTTAGATCATTCATGAAATTCCATCTGCTGGTGTTGCACATTGTAGTTTCAGAGATATATCCTATATACTATATGTACTTGTACATTTCTTCTTTTCCTTTCAGACTGATTTTTTTTTTCCTTCTGTTGATTACCGAATGCTGATGAGAGATAATGCAATCTTAACAGGCTTTGGCTGATATGAAATCCATCAACCTTTTTGGGGTTCAGCAGATATGTCGGAATTCAATTGCACTGGAACAGGTAAGTCATTTTCTAATCCATATCTGATATGGTTTAATGCATTTCCTAATTGCTGGACGTATTTGATAAATCTCACTCTGTTAATCCTTCAGTCTGTCAACGAATAGATCTTGCCATGAAAGTTTTCCCTTTAAATAGAATATCATTAAGTGGAATGGAACATGACTCTGTAGGGCATATAAGCTTGTGATGAATCATCGTTTGAGTGATTGGAATCGAGAAGCCTTTTCTAAAAGACTGATCAATTGGGAAGTTGCATTGTCTTTCATGTATAAAGGGGATAGAGAGATAAGTGTTATGGTATTCTGTTTCACTTCATGCTAAGAATTGCATTTGCTTATCATATGTTGAAAATGCCCGGGACAAATGCACTTCCCCATATACAAAACCACCTCATTAATAAATGCCCAAGGAACATGGTGAATTCCTTTACCTCCTGTTGGTCTTGCTGGAGTTTGGTATCATTCTCTAGAGGGTTGACTTAAGAGCTAGTCGTCATATAATTTTTAACCTGGTTGGTTTTCGCTTCAATCCATAAACCCTCCCTGAATGTTGAGATAAAGCTTTCTGATTTTGATCTTGAATTTAGTAACTTTACCACCTTCTTGTTATTATTGGCATTGCAGTCCCTGGCTGCTATCCCATCAATTAACAGTGAAGGTGTACAACAGAGGCTAGATCATGTCCGGACTTACTATGAACTACTAAACATGCCATTTGAGGCAAGTCATCGGTATCAAATTTTTTTATTTTACTCTGCAAGTTTTGTATTTTCCAGTGATCAATATTTTCTACCTATTTGTAGGCCTTGCTAGCCTTCATCACAGAGCATGAGCACTTGTTTACTACCTCAGAGTTAGTCAATAAATCTCTCTTAACTATTTATTATGTTCAGACAAACAAGTGTAGCTGCCGAATAACAAGTTACATTTCTCTGACAGGTACGCAAATCTTCTAAAGGTCCAGGTGCCAGGAAGGGATATTCCTGCCGACGCCCAAGATCGTGTATCAGAGATTTTATCCCGCTAGCGTTCTTTTGGATTTCTTTTTTGTTTGCCAAGATTGGTGGGTTCTTTGTACTGGAAAAGGTGCTAGCATGCATGTAAAGTGTTGGTCATTATTTCTCAAATTGGCGGTTGCAGCAAAAGCAGGTACAAAAGCAAATTTTGTGATAGTTGCCACCCAACATGGGAGACCATGTTGTGGCAATTTTAATTTTTTTTGTTGCTGAACTGTAGAATGATGAGATTAATACCGTTCTTTCTGTTTTTTATTATTTGTTCAATTTTTTTGTATTTATGTTTGCAATCTGTAAGAACTTAATGGTTAGTATAAAAGCCAATGTAAATTTCATGGTAGTTAATAATAGTAAATCATTTGTATCTCGATGTATCAGTTTATCCAAGTACTAGGACTGGGTTACACGTCAACCCGGTTGATCGAATTTCACTTTGAATATCTGCTGTTTGATTGAAAATGCTTTTACCTTTTCTAGAAGCACTTCGAACAAGCCCTAAATATGGTTCTGCCGAGTGAATGATTTACTGACATCATGATTTTACTCTTGTATGATTGTATTACTTAGGGATGGAATGAGATTGGACATTGTTTTTCTTTAATCAAAATAACTGTGTAAAAATGGTCTGAGTTCGAAGCCCGAGGTTCAAGATCCGACTCAGGGTTTAAGCCTTAAGGCCTAGGCCAAGGTCTTGGGGTAATTTGGGTTTTCAGTCCAGTCAAATCCACTTCAACTGCTGTTTCTGGCCCCAAAACAAGATTTTGATTTTATGAAAGAGTATCACAAGACAAGTACTGTTACTTCGTAAATCTTTCCCATTTAATTTTTTTAATTTTAATTTTTTCGATATGTCCCTCGTGTATTTTTGGCCTTATAAATGATGAGCAAAAGAACTGGGCTGGTAATAGCATTTCCACATAAAAATCATTGTAGATCTCCCAATCCATGCATCACGCAAAACCAAGGCCCAGAGCCTTCACCCTTTCAAGTCCAGACTTCCAATTTCAGTTGATAAAAAAACACATATGGCTACAAAACAATATGCTACAAAGGTTGTGATTCTATACACGTTACTATTCAGCATGCATCTCATTCTGAAATTTTGAATTCACTCTCAACGCCTTCTTTGCTAAGTTGCGGATATCTTCCCTACTGGATTCGACTGATATTCGTACAATCTCATTCAGCCCTCCACTGGATATGAAATCTCTTGCATTGTCCTCTGCATGAATAATAGATCATAGAATTACTGCCTTAGTAGTTTATGATCTGAAAGGTAAAAAGGTTCATTCATCATCCTAAGCATCAAAATTTCTAAACCTAGAAAGTGCAGCATCTGACCAAATTGTATACGAATTTGTAACACCCGTCACAGTTTTTCTGCTGCTTGTGTTTACTAGTTGAATTATTCATTAAAACTTTCAAAAACTTGAGGAATGTAATGTAATCACTATTGGTTGTCTGATTGATTTGAAATATGTAAAATTCTCAGTCAAAAATGCTTAAGTTCAGTCAGTGGGATTATTACCATTTTGTGCCAAATGGCAGAGAGCAAGCTCCATATGGCGTTGTGTTGAAGTTGAGGTAGTCTTGGAGTTTCCAATCAACCAGGCAAGGGCACCATCTTCCATCAAAAGTGAACGACCTTTTCTGTGTCCTGCATATGTTACACTCAATAAGACGCAGCGTTTAAATGTACACAACTACAAAAATGGCAACTTCTACCAACCTTGAAGAATTCCACGGGATTCACATTTTGCGAAGTTAGCCAGCCCTCTAGCAACCTGAGCAACAACATCGCTACTCCCGGACCTCGCCATTCCCAAGAGTGCCTTAATGCCTCCATCTTCTTTCAGCATCATGTGTAATCTTTCTGTAATTAACAAAAACCACGCATGCCTCCATCCATTTAAAAGGAAACTTGAGAGATAACATAATAAGATACACTTGGAGTTTAAACCATGTTTTGAGTACTCAACCACGTATGGCATAAACGATATGATGATGCTAATTAGTGATTCGGTTCAAGGAAAGATCATTCGGTACTTCAAAGTTAAACCGTGTGCCCATATGCTATGTACAGAAGTTCTTGACTATGTACAGAAGTTCTTGACTATGTACAAAAGTTCTTGATAAAGTACTCTAAAATCATCTTATGCTTACCATTTCCGCATAAATTAGCGAGTGCTCCAGCAACCATTCTAAGAGTTTGTGGATCATTTGTCTTGCATGCTGTATCTGCTAGTAGTTGAGCTCCACCTCTGCTCATAATTAAGCCTTGATTTACCTCTGAGAAGAGTTAAAAGAGAAACAAAAGACAAAATAAGAAGAGGAGGATATAAATTAAGGAAAATGATCAAAATTCAACACTCTAACATCAATTTCTTTCCCCACCCCTCCAAAGCCCCAACCTTTTACTGCCTAGGGTCTTGCCTTTCCTAGAATTAAGGAGTCATTTTCTGCCGACCTTACTACAAGACCACAAGATAGCAGGCAATACATAGTTTTATATTTGTCAATAAATGTGCAGTTCAATGTTCATATAATCAGCAACTCCAATGGTATATGCTTAATAATCAGATTGGTTTGCATTTTCCACAAGCATGCTACAGTGCGTGAAAAAAGGAATCAGGTTTACCATTCATTGCCAAATTGGCAATGGCCCCAGAAGCCACTCTAAGGATAGTTGTATTTTGTGAGGATCGCAACAGCATAAGCAAAGCATCTAAACCGCCTTCCTCCACAATCTTTGCCTGATTAGTATCTGAAAATAAAGGAAAACCTTAATTGGTACACATAACTAAATCCTCAAGTTAACTGTTGGCCCTGTGACAGGAGCAGTGATAGATCATGAAAGAGACCTTTCAAATCAAATGCATAAAAATATGCCATAGAAGATCACTATTATAATTTATGAGAAAATCAAAGTAGCATGCATCAATTTTATAGGAACACAAATTTTTTTCCCATTAGACTGATTTTCTGATGTCAACCTAATAACACAAGGCATTTGATTGTGGGGATTAAGATTTTCTCTATTTAACAGTGGGATTAAAGATAATTGGCAAATAAGGGTAAAAAATAGTTGTTGAATAACGCCCGCATCAAATATTACTGGCAATATTATGTAGTTATTAATACAAGATCAATCTACTGGAAGTTATTTTGACTGCTTTTAATTTTTGTTACTGAAAACATCCAAAAATAACTTTGTTGTTGATTAGGCAAAACAAATAAACAGCTACTTTCTATCACGAAATGTGTGCGCTGCTTTCTATCAAGAAGTGCGTGTTTGCGTGTGGCTAGAAACATAAGTAGCATGTATGTACTGACACATACCCAAGAGCTAACGAAATTTGATATTAAGATTTATATAATATATATTCTTCTTGACAAATGACAAGCAGTGTTAGTACTTCAACCAATCTTTTAACATGAACACTCCTTTTTTTCATTTCTTTTTTGGCCTGAATATGAATATTCTTTTACTTGGCCCATATTTACATATTTTATTTTTATTCTACTTGGATCTAAGCAAAATCTGGATCATACTTCGAGTTAACCTGTCCCATATCTTAACCAAATTCCAGAATAAGAACTTCCGTGAAACAGATGCATGTCTTTCTTTAACAGAAACACTAACAGATGCATATTACATAAAGGTAGAATAATGCTACCCAGTTAAATGACCAAATGGGCTAATTTTTCTGGTTTTCTGCATATTACACAGCTACAGTACGTCCTATGTTTTTGCATGATGAGAAAACTAGAAAAATGTTCTCCAAAGAGTTCCCGAGAAATTTCATCTAGTAAAATCAAGTTAAGACAAGGTAATTTGCAAAAACTATAAACTTAAGGACGACAGCAATTCATAAAAGATGGAGGGAAAGGGGGAAAAGGTCAGATGCAGAATGCCCATGAAGCACATTGCAATAATAATACCGTCAACTCCTTTGAAAGGGGATGAAAAGCATGCATTTATCCGCTAATATAGAATAGAAAATGCGTACCTTCAGCTGCAAGATTGGCTACCACCTTCACAGCATGGGTTTGGACATCTGAATCTTCGGATGTCAACAATTGCAAGATCTTTTGAAGCCCCACTGAATTCATTTAGTGAATTAAATTGTCAACGGAAATATTTCAATGAGTGGAATTGGAAAAGGCAAAAATAGTTCTCCAAACTTTGTGGCTTTATTATATAATAAATCTTACTCTCTTCACATAATTTTGCAATTGTGGCCCTCTGACCAGAAAGTGTATCCCTTGATGGATTTGAATTGTGTAATCCCATTGGATTCCCAAAAGCAGAAGATCCTTTATGTATATTTTCCTTCATATATGATTTCTTGTCCTGGAGAACTTCAAATATAAGAACTTATATTTTAATGATGAACATCATATTTTTGAAAATGCATTAACAACTTGCCTCAAAATCATCTTCTTTCTCTGGTACAGCCTTCTTTAATTTGACCAGCTCATTCTCTACAGACTTCCTTTGCTTCTCTTCAATTAAAAGTCTTTGCTTCACATCTTGAAGTTCTTCACTGAGTCTTGCCTTTATAGTCCCAATTACAGAAAAGATCATGAATAATTTAGTATCTCAACCTTAACTGAAAACTAAACTCATTTAAACCGTAGGTGCAAATGCATGACCACATCAAAATCAGTATTAGTCTACATGTTGAGGGGGAAAAATACTGAGCCATACTTTTCCTTTTTATATGTTAACCGTACCTTCTCCTCTGATAGATCAGTACGCTCTAATTTCAAGGACTGAACTTCATTTACAGCTTGTTCATGTAGCTGATTCATTTCTTGTAACTTCACTTTAAGTTCACCAATCTCCTTCTTCCCCTGGATTTTAAACCACAGAGCAACATATTTTAGTAACAGTATGTGTGTAAAGGAGTCTTGAATTTTGGAGAATCATCAAACCAGGGAGAATAAAGGCAGATAGCGGCTGCATAAAAACTTTTCCCAACTCAATAAAAAGTACAATTTTAATTATTTAGGGATTAATTTTTTTTTTTTGGCCTATATACATGTTAAAAATAATAGTATTGGATAAATGCCACCAGAAGCACACTGGACTCTTCCAAATACAGGGCACATCACAAAGGGCTCATCTAGTAAGTTTTAGGGATAAGTTTAACCTGCATTGAGTTTTGATGATCACGTTGCTTCTTCACCAAATCCAATTGTTCTTCCAGATCTTCAAAACGGGCGTGATCATCCTCCAATTGTTCTATTAACTCAGATATTTTTTTCTCATACATCTGAGTAGTTTCGGCAAGTGCTAACTGATATGTAGAATTTTGCATCTCATGTTGCTACAAAAACAGTGATTATGGTTTGTGGTCAGATATAATGTTTCCATCATGCACAAAAAAAGAAAAAGAAAAAAAAAAAGACCATAATTCAAAGTTTTCAAATAAAATACAAACATAACGTGAATGAGTAATGCATAAGAAATCACACTTTAAAATTCCATTTCCAAAATAAAAAAAATAAAAAAAATAGCATGCCAAGGATATTACAGAAAACTGTTAAAAGTTAAAAAGGGAAAAAAAAAAGATATGTTCTATGAGAAATGCATGAATAACTTACTTGAATAGTCTTCTGACCTTCAGTCAGAAGAGTTTTCACCGCATCCAATTGCTCCTCTGCGCGTTCAGCACGATCATGCTCTTCTTCTAGCTGCTTAATCAACTTTGCTATTTTCTCCTCATACAACTGAGTGGTATCAGCTAATACTTTCTGATACATAGAACTTTCAAGCTGGTGTTGCTATAAGAACAACACTATAAGTATTGTGCTCTGCTCATAAAGGTCAAAATATTTTATTATGAAAACAGTATAAACTCTACATATGTGTGTCTGCTGCTGCATAAATGATTTGTCTATATGATACTTTTTGTTTTGTTTACCATTATTCTAAAAAGCAAAGTTGGGATGTGGGCCACCAATAATGAGAAAAGAGACTAGCCACTAGAATGGTAGAACCAACATCGATAATCATGATCACAATCTCGCCTCAGCAAGATTGACAAGGAAATAACTAGATGAATAGCCATCAAAATGAAATGAAGATGGAAGCCAACATTCTCGCACTGTATCTTGAAAAAGGAAATACCTTGCCATGTTCTGAACTTGCTTCAAGCTGTGCAACCTTATCATGCATCAGATCACTGTGTTCTTTCTGACGCTTCAGCTCATCTAAAAGATCCTTCAGATCCAACTCCAAACGAGTATTGTCCTTCTCCAAAAACTGCAAGCATGCAACAGATATTATAGAAGGAAAAGACAGACCAAAAGACTCAAATATGTGTTACATCCAACCCTCATCATATTAAGGCCAGCATTCTTCAACCAAATTACAAATATGGTTTCTAGGAGAGACAACTACCTCAGACCTTGAGATTAGATTTTGTTTGGCCTCAGAAAAAGAGTCTTGACATTCTCTCAGCTGACTTTCCAATTCAAATTTGTTACTGTCCAACAACTTCTGTTGCCTTTCCATTTGTGCAGTGAGATGGTCTACTTGGTTCTCAAGCTTCCGACATAGACTTTCATAATCAAATTCTTCTTTAAGTTTCACCATGTTTACTATTTTCATTGCCTGCAAAAGAAGTAACACCATGTCTTGTATGAAATATAAGTTTCTTGCCAATTAAATAAATGAGCTAAACTAATAACATGACATGACATCAGCAGTTCAAAGTATTAAAATTATGAAACCAAAAACAGATACTAGAATTTACATTGGAACTCAATTTAGCCATACATTAGGGTTAACATAAACTTCAATGCCTTCTTCCTTGTTTGTATATTCTATTCTCTTCCTTGTAAATACATCACATACTGAGACACAAAACGAAACCTGGACAAACTGATAGTTGGTGTTCTATAACCAAGGCAAGACCAGATAATTGAGCTGATTACATCGTCAACTAGCCTGACTTTGGAACTAGGTAGACCCCTTAGACCATTTTCCTCAACAAAAAAAGAAAAAGAAGGCCTGGAATTCTTTGACGGGGTAAATGATACAACTAGAGGCAGGGATATAAATTTTTGTCACAAAACCAGCAGACTCATTTCTTAACATTTTGAACTCAAATTAGGCCACATGGTTCCATTCCTCATCAATACTAATTTATTGAAAAGAAATGCTACCTGACAAAGTCTAAGAAGAAAATAATGCATTTACATGCTAGTTTTCATCATAATATATAAACTTCCAAATCCTTACAATAAAATGTATTGAACAAATTGAAACTGAAGTTCCAAGGCATTAAAAGAGAGATGAAACAATCTTCCAAATCCTCACCCGTTGTCCAAACATAATTGTGCTAGTGGTCTCTGCATAGTGCCTTGCTGATGGCCCAATCGTTATTATAAGTGAAGTCCTCGCAGAGCCTATTTAGTAGAAACAATAATGCATTTCCTTAAAGCAAAATCATAAAAAATAAAAATAAAAACTGCAATTATACTATCAAATTTGAAGAATAACATATATAAACATACTATCAAATTACTGTTTCTCACTGGTCTCACCAAATGACCAAATGATATTCTCAAGCAATTAATTAAGCCCAAATACATAGCAAAGAACATTATCGATGTAATAAAAATGATGCAAAATAAAAATTATATACATATAAAAGATATAGAGCAGAATGTTAGATATCTGGGACAACCTCCAAATGAATCACGAAGCAACCTCGTAAGCTTAGAATCTCTCGTAGGGATATGTGGACTGTTTTCCGCCAATGCATTTATACATTTTCCAAGGGAACTGAGTGAAAGATTTATAAATTTAGCCTCCTCGAGCAAGTGGCCCTCACTGCCTGCAACATGAGAAAAATAATGTCAGGAATAACAATGCCATCAAACCAAGATGCCACCCCAGAATTTTACAACTGAAAACTGCAGATTATTTCAAGAAAGAATACATGCTATCTGGCTTAAATTAACACAAGATCATGCTTCCAACACAAGATATGTAGAACCCAGCAACACTTATGGAAAGACCTCGAGTGAAATTAATAATGCTTAGTGTTGAGTCCTAAAAGTGATTGTCATAAATAATTTTAAAAATGCCAATAATCTTTTAATAATGGAAAAACAAGTGGGGGGAAATGAGAGCTTAAAGTACTACTTCAGGTGTACAGTATCGACGACAAACCAGATTTATCTATTCTTTCAGATCCTGCAAGATCGACAATCAGCAACTTGCTTCTTCGAACTATAGGTACACTATTTCTACCAGATAAATCAGCCCTAGAGGCTTTTTCTTGAGAAATCATCTCATCTACAGCATTCTCTTGCACAGCTCTGCGAATGAAAACCTGTAAACATAAAAGATTCAAATAATGAATAAGTCCAGATCACTGTTATTCAAAGAAACAATGTCTAGCAAGCATTAATCAATAAACCCAAAATTATACAACAGACCCACCATGAGAATCGCATGGCTACGTGAAGATTCCGTATTCAGCTTCGTGTTAGCTGCATGACGGTTTGCCTCACCAATTTGCAGAAGTTGTAAAAAGTGATCAAGATCTTTAACTCTTACTACTGAAGCACCAGGAAGTGACACTTCACCAGTCTTGGGGTCCTCACTAATAGGAATATTAGTCTTTTCTGGTGCAAGCAAATCTTGAATAGATTCCATGTACAACTGGAGCAACAAACACAGTTCTTCATAAATGAGCAATCACCCAACATGTGGTAGTAACATGACTATCTACTTCAACATATAAGGGATCATATGACAAGTAATCTTTAGAATTTTGGAACAAGTACCAACTGAGAAAATATAAGTTTATGTTCATAATAGTTATTGAAAGATATGGCAGGCACTTAAACTGCAAACAATATATAATGACAAGGGTTTGACTGAAAACAACTATATTTTCAGCCATTCTTCTTCTACTGGATAAGAAGGACAGAGTTCTACTAGAGATGGTGGAAGTTCACACCTTCCTGATAGTAATACCTCATCATAGTCTCATACAACAAATTGACAAGTTGATGTGATGGGCCTTAAACTGCACACATTGTTTACTGGACCCATGTTCAAATCCATGAAATTATAGCTTACACCTCCAGGTTCACCAGTACTTTCCTAAGTTGTTATTAAGACTTGCAAAGTTCTACTGAATTCCAAAACTTTTTTTGTTTTTAGCAGTGTAGCGTTCAACTCAAGAAATGAAAAGTTTCAATTAAGATTTTACATGGAGCAGTGAACAAAACCACGCTAACGGTGGAAATCTAGCACTTCAACAATAAAGTTTGCCCTGAACTTTGACACAAAACCCTGACCATAGTGGATAGTGGATTATCAAACTCTCTAAGAAGTTCATATGAAGGAACAACAAACACAAAACACATAAGGAAATGTTGATGTAACATAGATTGCTACCTGCAAGTAGGAAACTTCCACGCTATCATTAGCTGGAGTTGTATTCGAAATTATGTCCTCCAAAGCTCTAACCATAATACCACGCTCAGATGGGTCATCTTTACCCAGACTGCCAACTGTGTAAGTTTTCCCGGTACCGGTTTGGCCATAGGCCATAACTGTCCCATTATATCCATTCAATACACTCTGCAAAAGAATATCAAAATTGAATGTACATAATTAACATGGCATCCAAAAATTTTAAAGATAAATTTCTTCTGCGATAATGACAAAAGTAAACATTGGCTTGAAATTAACCAATGAAATAAAGATATCCAGACAGGTGCAATAGAACGACACATTGAGCATTTCAACACCTGACATGAATATATATACTGGGCCACTCACCTCAACTACAGGTTTTGCCACTACTTGATAAACACGATTTTGGGAGGCAGTTTCAGTAAAAACTTCATCAAATCTATAAGACTCAGAACTCCAATTGTTCTTTCTCAACTTTAGCCGCTTCAGCTACATTATACATAGAGAGAAAATCGATACTTTTAATTTATTAGATTATTAAATAAATATGCTTTAAGAATCAATCATCATAATTCTGGGAAAATGTCACACTTCAAATCACCTCTGGCTGCAACTCAACACTGTCTGCGTAATCAGAATCCGAACTCCGGTCCTCGATATTTCTCGGTCGAAGCCTAACAGCAACCCTCACTCTTCCAGGCTCTGTTGGAAATTATGAGCCAAACCAAACAAAGACAAACAAAATACTTTTTTTTTTTAAATTTAAATTTTGTTCATTGCTCTAAGACTCTAAAACTCACATCAGCAAAATCAAAGTTGAAATGTGCTTGATATCAATTTCGATTAACAAGAACATAAATTCCAAAATTCAAAACTAAATGAGAGAGAGAGAGAGAGAGAGAGAGAGAGAGAGAGGGAGGGAGGGAGACCTTGCTGATAGTCGGGGTTAGAGTGGGGAGTTCGAGAGTTGGGAGTAACGGAGCGCCGTGAGCTTGAAGACGGCTTAGAACGATGGCTATGGGCTTGTGACGACGTCGTTTGTCTACTGGAGTGAGTAGGAGGGACTTGCTGTCTCTCAGACCTCCCACTAACACCGTTACTGCCATTATTATGCACCGCTGCCACTGCTGTTGCCGACGACGATGATCGTACAGAAGACGAAGACGAAGAAGACGAAGAAAAGGAAGCAGCCATTGATTTCTGAAATCAATTCTGAGTCAGTAAATCCAGATGCAGAGAATTGCAGAGCAAGAAGATTCTCGAGCTTTATTATGATTCATGAGAGAGAGAGAGAGAGAGAGAGAGAGAGAGAGAGAGAGTGTGTGTGTGTGTGTAGAGGCCGGCACGACGGAAGAGAGAGAAAGAAAGAAAGAATAACAAATGAATGAGAGAGAGGGATTGCGATTTGCGAAGCGCAAATTAGATATGAAAGAAACTGGTTCCCGCGTTGTGGGTTACGTTTGAGGAGACAAGAGACGGCCGTTATATATTTATTTGGTGTTTATTTTGCTGTTCTTTTTCCTTGAATGCCGTAAAGTAATAAAGTTGTGCTTCTCTTTTTCGAATTGCAGAGACCCACTTTTTCACCTTCCATTTCATCCGCACGTGGCCCATGTCTATTATTACTGCCTTTTTCCATGACATTCTGTTTTCTTTTTCTCATTGGCTTTGCTTGTCAATGTTGTCATTATATGAAAATATTTGTGGACCCAGTAAAGTTCTACAGTGCTGGCCCCAGTATGATGCTGGCCCAGCTTAGGAATCCCCATAGCTTATCCCTCACCAATTCATAAATTAATCTAATTTAGAGCAATTAAGATTCAAATTTGAGTGCAATGGGACGAGTTATTTGTTCTAACCACCTGGCTTAATTTACGCCTGCAAAATAAACACGAACAATTCCGTCATGTGTCAATGAGTGCAAATGGATGGTGGGTGAATCTATGTATGTCTGCTTGTAGGTCCCTCTCATAAATAGAACACCCTTCTTTGCAAGCATTGCAAAAAAATCACCCATTTATAAAAGCGATGGGGCGCATGTAGTGTTTAGGACATCGTAATCAGAGAGACAATGATATTAACTGGTGATGGTTAATTCATCCACAACGAAAAGTAAAAACATGATCGTTTGTAATGGATGGTTCAATTGGTTTCTTTTTTCTTTTTTTTAATAAAGAAGTGTTGTGTTTCTAGCTTTGTGTCTGTCATTTTGTATGTAGAAAGACACAACTGAATGAACTTTGCCGTCCCAAACAGAAGATTTGGTGTGAAACTTTCTTGTTCAAGTCAAAAGCTGACCACTTCAATCATCCAATCCAACGCAACTTTATAAAAAAGATCTTACATTGGTTTGGTAATATACATTGAACTTATATTACATATATTAATTAAACCTAATTATTCAATAGTAAAAAGATTAGAAAAGATTAATGCACATCTCCCAGATGGCAGATGGCTGAGTAACTTGGGTTGTTTTGAAGTGAAATGAGTTGGACGTGTCGGAGTGAGGAAGATGAAGAAATGTTGGCATTTCATGTCATTTCATGTGGGCTATTTGTTTGGTTGTGTTGATTTGGCCGGCGACGTACCACAAATCCCAGCTGGAATGAGACAATGATAGCATGTAGTGTTCTTTTAATAAAGTTTTTTAGCCTCTTATGGCTTGGACAGAATGGAAATAGATTAGAGAGAGATACTTTGACTCTGACAAATTTTCATTTATTGATTTGAAAACTAGAAATGGCTAAAACTGCAGCAGCTTGGTTTCACCAGTCAAGACCAAATCTATGTTTGGTGATTTAAAAAAAAAATTAAAAAAAAAAAAAAGAATCACAGGAATTGATTTGAAATTCATCAATGGTTCAGATGAAAAATCCAATCTATCAATAGCAACAACCAGAAACTACAAAAATCTAGAATAGGTTACATATTCTCTTTGATTTACAATTAATCTAAGTGAAGTCCATCGCAATTTCTGTTTTTGTGGCAAACAGCATATGATTATGAACAGAAAAACAACCATTTTGGTTAGAGGTTCTAGTTAATCATGTGTGGCACCCCGGAATATGACTATGCAGCCCAGCAATTCGTACACTTCCGAGGTTTATACATTAGCTCTAACACCTGCAATGAGCATGGCTTGTATCCCGTTATCGGTTGAGGCATAAACTTCAACCAACCAACAAGATGATTCCAAGCATATCCAAATACTGCCTGAAAAAGGGGTCGGGCCAATTCAATAGCTTCGGCTTGATACATTGGTGAAGTCCCTGACAGCGCCTTGAAGATGCACTAACTTACAGGAAAACCAGCCAATGAACCTTCCTAACTCTTCCAACCCAAGGCGGAAAGATCGCCTTGTTTTAAAGCCATGTGCTTTCCAAGCCTGAAAATTTGAAGTCAATTAGCAAACAACTCAAAGGGTCTAGGAGTAAATTATGATGGATAGTGGCTATTGCATATGCATGTTCCTTGTACAAGTTAAACAGAGCATCAGATAACTTTTAGTTATGATACCAACTACAAGAATGAAATAAATGCTAAATACTTTTGACATGCATAACTGCCAATACATAACAGGGTGATCTTATGAACAATTACCCAAGATCTGATGGAAGCCTGAAACCACCTATGCGTACGCGCTTTAATGAATGTATCTGGAACAAGAAGACACAGAAGCAATCAGCATAAGCAGAACATAAATTTCAAAAACAAGAAACAATACAGGTAAGAACAAGCGGGGAATTTAAGATTGGTAAGTCCATGTCATCAAGGGTCAAATTTATCACCATATTTTCAGTTTCTAGGGTAATGACCACACAGATCTTTAAAATCATACCTCAAGTTCACAACACGTATGTGGAACATAGAAACAACTGTAACTCTAACAACTTCAAAAACAGCATAATGACGAATCAAAACATTTAAAAAGAAAACAAAATTAGGAATATTTTTAATGAAAGTAAAGTATTTACTGTCTTAAAGCAGCAACAAGAAAACTTTTATTCAATATAGTCACAAATTCATATTACAAATCAAATTTAGAGGATCACTAAGTCCACCTCATATTTCTTCATAAATGTGATCGATTGAGGACAAAAAGACAAACAAAATCAGAATTATTTATGGAATGAAAGAAATGCTCCGCCCAATAAACAAATCTAACCTCAAGTCCAGCATTTTTCACTAGTTCTCGTACTTCGTGGTTCCTCCCTTCATGAACCTACATGAATCCAGGTGGATAAAATGAAATCCATGTGATCGGTATTGCACAAGTTGAAATTGCATGCTTTAGCCACAACTTTATAGTTGTTCAGGTTAACATTCTGTGTGCATCTCCTTAGTCAGAAGGCAATGTAGCTTCCCCAAAACATGATAACATGAAACATTGATTGTGCATGAGAAGATACAGTCCATGACCAAAAGAAATGAAAAACAAAGGGATAAAATAAAAGTATCTTGTACTAGCATTTTTGGACTAACAAAACAATGATATGTCAACATATAATCTGTCATTTTTTTCATATATAAAAAAGAAAAGAAAGCAAAAGAGAGGCATGAACAGATAATTAGTACCACAATACGCAAACGGGGTCTTGACATATCTGGCTGTTGTGGTAGCAACTCCACAGAATCTGGGGTGCAATGGACGCCTTCAATGACTGTTCCCTCACTGATGGCTAACAGGTGCCGCTTACTGACTACACCTTCTATTGCTGCAATGTATCTACAATTACAATGTAAAGGTGTAGGTCATCAGCATTCATATTCCAATGGAAATTACTTGTACCACAAAATATCAACTAACGGAGAACAATGACCAGATGATGACATTATGAACTTGCAAATACATATGCCCAAATTTGTTTTTTGAACCAACTTGAAATCCATTTCTTAGAAATTTTTAATAATCTTACTTTTTCACATGATTTCAGGCATAAATTTTTTGTTTCGAATGTTCTTTCTCTATTGATGGTTAAACATGATAGTCCTAAAATAGTAGAAGAGAACAGAATGATGTGTACTCTTACTCCTTTGACAAGTTTGATGAAGGATGTGATATTTTTTGAGCAAAATCTCCTGAGAACATATAACAATGGATTAGGATATTAGCTGAATCAGTTCTATTTTAAATTTTCGTACAAAGGCAGATGATATATGTTTTGAATATACTACCATCATTAGTCACAATGATCAACCCAGTTGTAGCAACATCAAGACGGCCAACAGTAAATAGTCGTGGTCTGGGTATTCCGGAATTTCTCTTATCCTGAAAATGCAAAATACAAGTTGATCAATTGACGAATTGAATGCGTGAATATGCTAATTGAATACATGACTATGCTACCAGGATACATTTCTAAATGCTAAAATAATCCTTTAATCCACACTTGCCCACATAGGCAGTAGGCATCGAATTGATGAAGTGTTAGACGAAAATGCAAAATGCATGGTAAGCCATAACATACCCAAGTCTTCAAATAATCTTCAAATAAACTCAACACAGATTTATTCTCCCCAGATGCGCAAATGTACCTATCATCATAATATAAATGCATTAATTTCAGATTGAAAAGTTTGCAACAAAGAATAACCATAGAGGCCAAAACAAGGGCAGCAAGAAGCCAGTAGCAGTGGCATACCCTTTAGGCTTGTTAAGGGCAAGATAAACCTTTGGAGGCAGTCTCTTTGGAAGCCGATTTCCATTGACATATATGATATCCCTTCCAGGATCAACTCGAGACTACACATAAACAAAAGAAATACTAGTATAGTAAAACTGTAACACTAAAGTATAACTGTGAATCCGTGAGGCTAAAAAGATATACAATATCAAATACAACCCAACACATGAAATAGGGGAAGGAATGATTATGGAAATATACAGAGAAAAAAAGAAGAAGAAGCTAACCTGAGGAGTATTGCATACGGAGCCATTCACAGTGACCTTCCCATCAAAAATAAGTTGCTCGCTGCTCCTCCTTGACGCCACTAAAACCAAAGGAAAACCATTAACACTGGAAAACAGTGAAATTGGAGAAATGGGTTCAATTTTGAATTTGAAAAATGCCATTCTTCAATCAATGGCCCAAATTACATACATGCATAGAGAGGAGGAGTTGATATAATTACCTCCGGCAGCAGCGAGAACCTTGCTGAGCCGCTGCGAAGCGTCTCTGAAATTTTCGTTGTAGAACCTACGAGCGGCTTTTGAATACTTGGGCTCAGCTGTGGGCACGCGCTTCTCAGCGCCCTCCTTCTTCTTCTTCGTCTTGCTCTTGGTCTCAATGGCCTGGAGGAAACGCGCAGGAGGGTGCGACTGGAGCTTGAGGTTGCCATCCTCGCCGCGGACGATCCACGGGATGATGAGCTGGCCGGCGAGAGCCTCCGGGTCGGGCTCTGCGGAATCGGGTTTGAGTTTGGGCTTGGGCTTAGATGGCGCGAAGGTGATGTTGAACTCTAGAGAGGAAGAAGAAGAAGAAGTAGAGAGGGAACAGGTGATGCGAGGAAGTGTACGGATGGGTATGAGAGAGAGTGAGGGTTTGGAGAAGAGTGAAGAAGAGAGCGAAGCTAGTGCAGCAGCTGCCACTGAAGCCATTTTTTATGGCCGGGTCTTTTGGTTTTTGGTTGAGGTTTTTGCAGTGGATATATGATCCAAGAGGTAGATATATTTTTATTTTTTATTTTTTATTTTTTAAAAATATTTATTTATATCTCAAAACTCTCAGAAAAATAACTTTGAAATATTTGAGTATTAGACCCAGCGATAACCCGCGAGTCAGATAAAAAGGATACAATGTTATGTTAAAACACTTGAAGAAGAAAAAAACATGCGAAAGTTGGTTCTTGTCAAAAGCTTTGGCCACTTTGTTATAACTCATGTATGCTTCTGGCTAATAATAATATGCAAGCAAACTGAAGGTGATAAAAATTTATTATTAATGATCATGTTTTTTCCCAAGATTACAATTTTAATTTGGAAACCCGAAAATACACCGATTAGGATCAATTGAAAAAATTTACCAGCAACCCTGGACGAATGGGCTGAAAATCTTGTAACAAATTATTTTGGCAGATGTCTGTTTAAGACAATCCCAAGAGAGCAACAGTTAATTTTCATAAACGTGTATACTATCACCATAGAGTGTGTATGGCAGGCATACTCCTTTGCACCAGAATAAGGCTGGAAAACTTGCCGCCAGTTATGTATCCGCGAAAAATGAATGCGCAAACCTGAAGCACAGACAAGCGGCCGATATTCTTTAACTACTGATTAATTCCATAAACTAATTTGTTGATCAGGATTAGAGAGACATCAAGTGATAAACAGGAGATCAATGAACTTACTACACATGTTTCCCATCATGGAACTGAGCATTTCTTGAAGATTTGAAGGTTTCCAAAAATTCTTTGGCCTTCTTTAGCTCGTACGTCTGCCTCGAATCATCCCAGTTGTGTTCAGAAGCTAATATTTCAATTACACGAGGCAATGCCCTGCTTGCTGCATCGGTATCAAGGAAAGCAAGCCGAGATCTCCGAGCAATGAAATCAATGGCAGATTCACAGTACTCATTTCGAGCACAGTAAGCAACCTCAGCCTCTAGAATAGGGTATCCATGGGCAAGCCTCTTCCCCAGATTTTCATTCTAAAATTTGAAAAGAAGTTGTTAAAAGTAAGCATTAACCTCAAAAGCAAGTGAATGATCCAAAGGAAAGTCACTAAAGTCACAATCTTGCATGCTGAATTACAAGTCCAAATTTCCCAGGGATTACAAGTTTATGCACTAACATAATCCAGAGTGGTAAAAATTATGGAGCAAACATCAGTGTACCATTCTCTAACAAACTTACTTCTAAAGATGTTTAATAATCAGTGACTAACTTTATATTTGAAAAATTCAATTAAAAAGAAACCTAATCCCTTTCAAACGCTCATGATACATATGGGCCCCCACCACCCATCAATGGATGGTGTTCTTGGACTCATCATTACTCTAGATGGTGAAGATGTTATTGATTGTGAACCAATATTGGGTTATTTACACCGAGGGATAGAAAAATTGTGCAAAACCAAATAATAATAATATTTGCCCAAACGCTCTTCTACATATGAAAATAGACACCAGCAACAACAATAGCATATTATGATATGTCATAACTACAAAGTGAAATTGGAGCGAGAAAAACCAACCTGAGCAATGGCAGCAACTCGTTCAGCCCAAGCACCATATGCATGGGACAGATGCTTTGCTGCAGCAGTGTCCATCACTCCAGGAACAACTTTACCATGACTCTTCTTCATGCGTGTATATTGTTGAGCAATAACTGTAAAAGATGCAGGGTCCCATCCATCTCCACCGACAATCTGCAGCTTCGAGGTCAAACATCCATTTTGTGGGGTGAGCTTTCCAGACTTTATTGCTGCATTAACCGCATCTTCTGCCATGCTGAAAAATTTCTAGTCAGCAAAATACTTGTGTGGAGTCAGTCAGACAGAGAGGAAGGCAGGCATACAAAGGGAGTGACAAAGATGTCAAGGGTAAAGGTCTTAGTTTATAATGTCAATATACCTAAACATTTAAGCCTACTATTAAGTACGCCATCTGCAAAACAATCTAGAAGGGACATTTGAAAAGAAGCCTATCCAACTACATAAGTATACTGTTGCCTAGTCTCAAATTGGAAACCCCTGTGGATGTGTAGCTTCAGTTGCCGGTGAAGGACAACCTCTAACTATAAACTAAGTCATCTCAGCACAACTAAATAAACATTACCCACGGTAAGTGGTCCACTTGCCACCTGTGATTGTTACCAAACCAGGATAATCTTCACATACAACGTGATCTCTGGAGATGCTCTCGGTGTTTTTTGCGGATGGATCTGTTGCCAAAGGGCGAATACCACTCCATGCGGAGAGAACGTCTGTGCGTCGTACCTATAATTTTCCAGAATACTTTAGTCTCAACAAGAAAACTAAACCAAGAAAGAAAGAGAAAGACACCAAGACTGAGCTACAGCACTAAATGCTTAGATATAAAGTATCAACTAGACAAAGAATTCCTTAAGGAAAAAGTGTTATACTGAGGAGTCAATCAATAGCCTGTTATTTGTTTCAGGATCTCTTAAGCTGTCAAGGAAAATAATGCTCCATAACCCGAGATAGTAAATTCAACAACAGATGACAGATGCATGTTTCCTTACACTGCCTCCCATAACAAACATATAAGAAACATGAATCATGCATTACTTGCTGTAAGTGCTTGTGTCAGCCAATCATACAAAGGGCCAAAATGACAGCATGTGACAAGCCCTGAATGCTGATGCACGTGCACTACTTTTCCAATCTGAATAGGGATGATTCAAAGAATTGGCTTGATCATACTGTGAAATTTACACACAAAATACTCACTAGCTGACCAAATAGACAGAAAAGCAATCATTGAGAAAACAGATATTTAATTTTGTCTAACATCTATTTGACGTGTGATAAACATGGTGCTGGGTGATTGAAAAGTGGATAAGCAATGCAGGCAAAGATGCCACCCACACAAACACGGAAAATCACAGACCTTGACATTCAGGTAATCACAAATGGCATCCAGTATGAATTGAATCTCATCCTCATGTGGTTCAGGAAGCAGAGTAATAGGGGTGTTGGAATCTGTGGTGCCAGCAATTGTTCGTCCCAACCACGGTAGCATAAAAACAACACGTCCATCCTTAGTTTTAGGAACAATCAAACCCATACCTTCAGGAGAATAATAATCAGGAAGTACGATATGTACACCACTGCTTGGACATATCATAGGCTTTACATCTTTGTCTGCCAGCTTCCTTACAGAATCACAAAATGGCCCAGCAGCATTCACAACAACTTTTGCATATGTATCAAACTCTTTTCCTGGGAACTTAAGAAAATACAGTAAGAATCACAACGCTCAAAAGGAAATCTTCAAATCATCATTCACATAATCACACCAACATAATATATGTCACTAGAAGAAGAAGAAGTGTGTTCTAATTCTACCTGATAAATTGTCTCGGATTCTTGCACCAATTGTCCGATTGCTAGCCTCATCCTTCAAAAATGAAACCACTTCTGCATGGTTAAGCACTGCTGCACCAGCTACTGCAGCAGAGCACGCCAATCCAACATTAAGACGTGCGTCATTCATCTGCCCATCATAATACACCACGGTGCCCTTCAAGCTTTTATTGTTACCCTTCCTTGCAAGAGTGGGGAAGAGCTCAACAGACTCTTGTGCCGAATAATATCTAGACACATGTAACAGGCGTAGTCCTGCGACCAAATCGTACATTTTCAAGCCCATCCAGTAGTATACTACCTCAAACCAGTCAAAACATGGTGTCATGCATGGCAAAGCATGACAGAGGTGTGGTGCATTCTCAATAACCTGTTTACGCTCCTCAAGTGCATGGAATACCAGCTTCAGCTGCCCGTAGTCAAGATTAAAAACAGCTTTCTCCAAGTACCTAACACCTAACAGAATAAATTTGCATAAGCCACCAAGATAGAAGTCAATTAAAAATAAGCAATTAGCCGTAAAATGTTATCAAATTAAAGTAGCTTAAAGAAGGCTAATAATTATTAACTCCAAATGAAAAAGTTGAATATCATATCAGCCACCATATCTTACAGCCCACTTTAATTAGTATTTATCATAGCAACAGATAAATATAGGTTTAGTATGACAACAAAAAAGAGGTACAAAAATGAATCGCCGTAGGCCAATCATAATCATACAGTCTAAATTGAAAAATACAACAAATCTCCACTTAAAATTAAAATCAAAATCAACAACCATATGCTGTAGCAATATACAGAGCTAACAAAATTGCAACGGTCTCATTGACGCACACAAATGCATTAACAAGACGACGAAACCAAGAAACGTCAACAGCAACCGGAAATGACAAAATTGAAACTAGACAAACCGCGTAATGTAACGTACACGCATACAACTACAAGTCTACAAGTACATGTATCATAATTGTATATACGCATACCTCCGTGAATTAGCTTGGTGGAACGCGACGACGTGCCAGATGAGAAGTCCTCGCGCTCGACGAGACCAACGCGGAGGCCTCGGGTGACAGCGTCAAAAGCGACTCCACTGCCGGTGGCGCCACCGCCGACCACGAGAATGTCGAGCGGGTTCTCGGCTGTGGCAGCGATCAGAGCAGACTCCTGGACCGCCCTGGGCGGAACGACGGCGTTGCGGTCGCTGATCCTCTGGCGAACAGCTGCGATGGAGGCAGGCCCACTGCCGCGGTCGCTGGTGGAGTACGACGGTTGGATGAGGAACGCACCGCTAGCTGCGGTTGCGACTGCAGCGGCGGCTCCGAGCCGGCGCAGGCTTATGGCGGTGGCCATTAATTCGGGAGTTTAATGAGAGAGCGCGAAGGAGAGAGAGAGAGAGAGAGAGAGAGAGAGAGAGAGGCAGCGTTGGGAATCGGTCGCGGGGATTTGGATTTTTGGATGAGTTGGTTTTAGAGTGAGATGCTATAGTGTCGTACACTCTCGTGCTTGTTGGTTGAAAATGTGACACCCTTGTCTTTTTCTTAATTTATCATCTATTACCCGCGTTTTAATGAATTTTTTATTTACCTTTTCAACTCTTTTTTTACCTAAAGGACTATTTCAACTTTGAAATAAATATAATTCCAGCAGAAAAAAAAAACTTCAAATTAAATTATTTGAAGTAATTATTGAGGTCATCGGCTATAAAGCCTCCATCACCACGTCAGCGCCAATTCCCAAGATTGATGATAGTTGTTGGCGGTTACGTGAGAAAACGTTAAAATTCATATGAGTATTTTAAAATTTATATATTAATCAATTTTTTAAATATAAACTATAGGTTTTTTATTTTGCTATAAAATATAAACGATGGTCTCCGTTTGGTTCTTGAGAAACGAGGCTTGAAAATGGGAATTTAATTGATTTTTCATGTTTGAAAAGTCCAAGTATGGAAAATGGTTGTCTGGCACATGGGAAAGTAGGGGAGGAAAGTGAAGCTCTTCTCTTAACTTGGGTTTTGTTTTCCCTCCTCATGGGAAAGTTTGGAAAAATGAGCTAACATTCAATGCACAATTTTCATGACTATTTTGTCCCTATGAATAATTTATAATTACAACGTATCATTAAATGCATTCTTTTTTTATTTGATTTAATATGGGTATAATTAGAAAATTATACAAACTTCGTTTTCCATTCATACTCAAAACAAACATGGAAAAGGAAATAAAGTGAAATCTCCCGGTTACTTTTCCGACATTACCAAATGTGGGAAATGAATCTTTCATTCCCATTCTTCAGAAATGACATGAGAAATGATTTCCCCTCAAATCCATTCCGTGAACCAAACGAGGCCTAAGAAGAGTGGGTTTCTCACCCACACTACTACTAAGGTGTCATTAGGATTCGAGATTACTAGTCTGCAAGTCAAAACCCTTTTTCATTGGGCTAGATATCGTTAGTATATTAATTAATAAAATGATTATTTTAGGATGTTTGTAATAAAAGGAAAACTTATAAGAAATTTGGTGGTCAGATTTTTCTGTGTCTCTTGAATATATCTTCGGTGTGCTTGTCTGTGAAAACTTTAATCTTCAAAAGCCTTGGTTAATTGCACCATTTGAATTAACAATAAATAAATATTTATCTGTTCAAAATACATTTCAAACTGTTTATTTTTGGCTTGATATTTCTCAGGTAATTATAAAAAAGAAAATAGGAAAATACCGTTGGCCCTAAAGCCCAATCCAATTGAACACCCTTCCCCTTTACGACCCAGCCAAATATTAAAAGCTAAATTCAGTTGCGAGGTTCGGCCCAAATTAAAAAACGCCCATCAATTGTTACTTTCTGACGACGGGCCCACGATAAAGCAATGCAACGGACGGCGTCTTCGTCTTCATCTCAGAGCACGCGAGGAAGAGAGCTCTGCAACTGAGAAATAGAGGCTCAACTTCCATGGCTCAGATTCCCAACTTAGACAATGCTCCTCTCAATCTCAATTCTCTCAGGTACGAACTGACCACAAACTTACAGACTATATTTTCCAATTTATGTTATATTTTCTTATAATATATATATTTTTTGTGTGTGAATATGATCGTGCAACAGGGAACAGTCTCAGAAGGAACTCGTAAACATCCTCAAGAATGTGAGTTCGAGCTCGTTCTTTCAATCCAGTTTCCGTTAAAATTCAAATTCAGAAGGTCTTTGAATTTGATCTTGTGATTGTTATGGAATTTACAGATTCGAGGAAAGAAGTGTTTGGTCATCGATCCGAAGCTCAGCGGCTCTCTCTCATCGATCATCCAGACTGCAATTCTCAAAGTACTTCTATTAGGCTCTTTGTTTCCATAGAAATTTAGTTTTTTGCTCCTTGTGCTGGATAGTGAAACGATATAGTGCTCTTATGTAATTGACAAGTTTGTGGTGTGATTTTTCATGTTTCTTAAGGTAGAATTTGATAAAGAACTTGCATATGGACTTTCTTCTTTGGGTAAAGGAATTATTATGTTCAGCTGAAATGAGCTGAGTATAATGAAGGAAACTCTTTTGTGAGAATTTAGATTGTAATTGTTTTTACTGACACATGCAAACAGGAGCATGGGATTGAATTGCGACATCTTTCGGTTGACCCGATTCAAACCGACTGTTCCAAGCTGGTTTACCTTGTCCGCTCGGAGCTTAGTTTGATGAGATTCATTAGTTCGCATGTTCATAATGATACGTCAAAAGGACTACAGAGAGAATACTATGTCTATTTTGTCCCTCGCCGGTCGGTTGCTTGTGAGAAGGTGAGCATGCCTTTACTATTATAAATGTACTTCCTAGGTATAAGTTATGGTTTCCGATGGATGCAATGTGCATGCATTTGAATAGTGATTGATGATAATTGTCATTTGGTTTTTTCAGATCCTTGAGGAGGAAAAAGTACATAACTTGTTGACTATAGGGGAGTACCCGCTATACTTTGTTCCTTTGGACGAGGATGTTTTGTCATTTGAACTTGATCTTGCTAACAAAGTAGGAAACTTTTTTATTTTGAATTTGTGGATTTATTTTAGTATTTCTGTCAAGTTGTTCGACATGATTTGATTTGTATTTATTAATTATTTTTTTTGGTGGATGCATGGTAGGAATGCCTGGTTGATGGTGATACAAGCTCACTTTGGCATATTGCAAAAGCCATTCACAAGCTTGAGGTTACAGAAAATACATACAAAATTCTGTTCAGTTATCTTATGTTTAGTTTTCTCTGTGAGAGATATTTATGTACGTTATTTGAATCATGTAAATATGAATCCTTACAGCATGCACACATATACACAAGTTATGTAAGAATGGTAGAGTAAAGTTGTCTTTGGAGTTAAAGATTACTATGGTTGCACCCTTAAGTTATGCTTTTAGTTACTCTAGTTCTTGTTCTTTGCTTGTAGGTGAAAATTATGTCTTGTTTATTGTTTGCAGTTTTCTTTTGGGGTGATACCAAATGTGAGGGCAAAAGGCAAATCATCAGTTCGTGTTGCTGACATTCTAAACCGCATGCAAGCAGAGGAACCAGTTAACTCGCCAGATGTAATCGTGCATAACTTTAAGCTCCTTCTATGATGAACTAATTTTAAAAGAAAAAACTGCATATGAGACATGCATTATATATTATGTGATTTACACCTCATATCCTCTAATTACTGGAAAAGAGTAAAAGTACGTTTCATAAGCCTTCCACTGATCTCTTGCTTGTAACTTCAGATGGTTGTGCCAGAGATAAATACTCTCGTCCTTTTAGATAGGGAGGTAATTCTCTCTCTCTCTCTCTCTCTCTCTCTCTTGTCACCAAATGATTACATTTTATATGTGTCAATCGTAAATAACTTAGTATGAGACTTCAGTATGTCACACAGCATAGTTTATCTTGTACTAAGTAACTTTAAATTCATGAAGCATGCCATTTATTTAATTTATACATGATTTAAAGTTTTTATTTGGGAAAGAAATATAAAATTGCACATACAAAATTATAAATTCTGTATGGTTGTTGCATATCAATCCCTTATTCAGAAAGTTACAAACTCACATTCTGTTACGGCATTTTGATGCACTTGTACCATGAACATAAACTTTGATTTTTGCTTAAAATTGACTGTTCCTTGGATGTAGGTGGACATGGTAACTCCCATGTGTTCTCAATTGACATATGAAGGGCTTCTTGATGAGGTAAGTCGTCGTAAAAACTGAAGGAATAATTTATTCATGGCATGACACAACAAAAAGCTCCGTGCGAGTAGGTAACTAGGTGTAGCAAGTACGTGTGAAAATTTTGAGTTGCTCATGAGGTATCTCTCATCTGGATTGTTGCATACCAGTTCAATTGGCATAGTAAAAAAGAAAAAAGTAAAAGTTTTTTTTTTCCAAGAACTTTAATTATCGGGGGGTTTTTGAATTTTTTTTCTTTAATAAATCATTATGTTGTTTCTATTCTGGTTAACTAATAACCTAGATTTATAAGGCATGAGACATTGTTTTTCTTCTGAATGGAACAATTCTTGTTTTTGGTAATCTGAATTAGTTATAAGCTGTCCCTAATAGTTTCAGTACAGTTTCTGCATATCAATAATGGTGCTGTCGAGCTTGATGCATCTGTCATGGGAGTCCAACAAGAGGGCAAGAAGATAAAAGTTCCACTTAATTCAAGGTGATTCACTTTTTGCTTCATTGCATTGTTATGTAATGCAAGGGCATCCTGTCACACATATGCCATAGTATTGATACCTTCTCTTTTTCTATCCTTGCTTTTCATTGGGTTGGATTATTGGTTCACAAGTCGTTGGCATTTATAAATATATTATCTATACCCTTGAATATTAATCCAGGACAGATCATATTACTGAAAAGGAAATAATATATCCTGGTATGATAAGTAGTTGATAGTGTTCTTGCAGTTGTTAATTTGCTTTATTTGAATTTCTGCTTTAGTTTTTGTATTTGTTGGACTGCTTGTTCACATCTAAAGTAAGTATGGTCATTTCCTATAATAAAATATTTGCCTGTTTATTAACCAAAAAATGGTATGATGGCCATTCACTACCAATACAGTATCTGTTGATTGGGCCTTGAGTTAGGGAATATGTTTATTTTACATACTCATTTGAAGTCTTTTGGTACATAAATAACTCTTGTTGATCCCAAATGCGCAGACCATGTTAGTCTTTTCTTTATGTAATTAAATTCCTTCAGGATTTTCTCTCACTATACGTGTATTGTACTAATTACAGCGACAAGCTGTTTAAAGAGATACGTGATCTCAACTTCGAAGTTGTTGGCCAGGTTTATCTATATTCACCAGTTTAGATTGTTCTGTTCATTTCTTTTTCCAAACCTATCTCTTATAAGTTAAAAATGAAATCATATCCTCCCTGGGAGTTCCATTTCTTATTGCTACCTGCAGTATGATTGCAGATTCTACGTCAAAAAGCAACATCAATGAAGCAGGACTACACCGAGGTGACTACCAATGTAAGTGAATGTTATAAGAGCTGGATACTTGCCCTTCTGGACTCATGAGATGATCATTGTCGACTCGATTTTCTGTTCATGAACCTGATGTTATTACCAGAATCCATTTGTCTAATGAAGTGCTATATGATATTGCATATAGAACCAGACAGTTTCTGAATTGAAAGACTTTGTCAAAAAGCTGAATTCATTGCCAGAAATGACGGTAAGTTTTTCTTTAATTCATTTTTGGAATTCATCGGGGGTGTTTCATTTTCTGATTTGCTGCAATGATTGCTTTAGAGGCACATAAATCTTGCTCAGCATCTGTCAACATTCACATCAAAGCCATCGTTTCTTGGACAACTTGACATGGAACACACAATTATTGAGGCTCAAAGTTATGACATGTAAGCTGAATTTGGTACTAGTAACTGACATGTTTGGGAATTTTATGCTTCTCATTTTCATAAATTTTCTTTTTATATGTGAAAATACTTAGAGACAAAAAGCCATGTAATTATGACTACTTTGCTAATACCATGTTAGGTTTCATTGTAACAGCTAACTAACAAGTTTCTTGTCCATTTTCTCCAAAAACACCTTCTCTTCTTACGATTGGTTAAACATATGAATGTAGGTATCGCCTTGATGAGTCAAATGTAATATCTATTTGGTAGTACTAGTACATATCCATATGAATGAAAAATGGCAATACCTATTATTTTTTGTTTTAGATCATTATATGACTTTAAAGTTTCCAAACCTCTATGATGTTGGTTTGTATACCAAGACAATATGTCTTTTGCCTTATTCTTTAGAATTATCTATGTGGTTCTATTGGAACCTAGAATATATCTCTCTATTTTGTCTTTTCGTATATTTCCACTTATCATATGTTTATGGATTGACAAAGTCACCTAAATTTTGTTTTGCAAGCACGACACTGATATAGTTGATGAATGCAGATGCTTTGAGTACATCGAAGAAATGATCCATAAGCAGGAGCCTCTTGTAAATGTCCTACGGCTTCTCATCTTATTTTCTATTACAAATTCTGGGTTGCCTAAAAAGAATTTTGACTATTTGAGGCAAGTACTTCACTCATTCTATATTTCACGTTGATCCTTTTGGTTTTTATTTATATTAAATTGTATTTGTATTCTTTGTTTAGGAGAGAACTACTCCATAGTTATGGATTTGAACACATGGTTACATTGAATAGTTTAGAGAAAGCTGGATTGGTTAAAAAACAGGTTCGTTTTTATTTTACCCTCATACAACCATCTGCTAAATTCCTTGCATGATACAGTAACTGGTGAATGGAATTTTATACAGAAAAGAACAAAGGATTCACTGTACATCATCTGAACCTTGCAGGAGTCGAAAAGCAACTGGCTGACAGTTAAACGTGCCCTGCAACTTGTTGTTGAGGATACTGACACTGCAAAGTATTGTTCGCCTTCATTGTTTACATTCTTTTTAGTAGTGTTCTCTTTTTGCTTGGTATTAACTTTGGAGTCAATTTTCTTATGTCACAGTCCCAATGATATCGCCTATGTATTTTCTGGATATGCACCTCTTAGCATTCGCCTTGTCCAACATGCTGTTCGATCTGGATGGTAAGCCTAATTCCTTGACAGATAAATTTGTAGCAAGTTTGTTTTCTCTGTGTGCTTGTTTTTTATTTTTTTTCAGTAGATCCCATCAATTCCTTTTCACCACGAGTATATATTCTGCAAGTCTCAATGCCTTTTGTTATAATCTAGCTCCTGGAAAACCACTGGAAATGATAAAGATATAATATCTATCTGTTAAGCTTCGTAATTAGGGCCCAAACAGTATAGTATATTCAAGACCGAAGCAAGTTTAATTTCAGTTGTGGAGACTAAATGTATGTACTGAAGCCTGAAATGCACTCATGTAAAGTGGATGCTTGGTCCCCACATTTTGTTATGTTAAAGGTCTATATTAATTCAATCAACCTGGTCAAAGCTTTCTTATCAATAGACTTCAAGAGTTTCCATGGTGTGGTACTCCGGGAAGTTGGTATTGGTGTCAGAGTATGGATCACGGTTGCCCCCTTCCCCCTGTACACGATTTTACCTTCTTCCCATAGAACTATATTATACCAATCTATTTTATTAGTTACAGGTTGCTTTTCTTCATGTTATATCCGGGTCTCTTAGTCGTAACTACTTTATTTTGGTACATTTCTTATTGAAAATGTTCGGTTTCAGAACTTCCTTTTCAAATAAGGCTTGCACCAAAAAATAGTCTTTTCTAGTATTGAGGTGAAAGTTTTGTAGCTTCTTATGATCCACTGAAGGCCCATTATTCCTTTTCCTTTCTCCTATTCATATTGCATTAGTTTTGGCGGAACTTCGTTATTGTAAATGTGATTGCTGTGCTCTAAAACATGAATTTTTTTAACCTCCAGGCGTCCAATTGAAGAAATTCTGAAGCTGTTACCTGGACCACATTCAGAAACAAAGAGAGTGAGTACATTTCTCTTGAGTCATTTCCTATTTTTCTTCTTTTCTTTTGAAAGCTTTGTGTACTATTACTTTTATCTCTGCCTGTGTATGCTTGAAGTGCATGCTAAGCTTTATTTCTGTCGTAACAATGTACAGGGCAGATTCTCAAGCAGTCCATCATTGGACACTTTGCAGGGGCCTTCAGCCAATGTAGACAAGTATGTGCCAACTGGTTCTAGTTTATAAGATTCTGTTCTCAGTACTGCCTTTGTTGATACCCATTGACATTCTTTCGCTGGGTTGTTCAGATACATGGTCATTAACATTTGTAGATTGATGAAAAGCAATTTACAGTAAAATTTTGATTGGTTATTTGCTAATCTATACTTCATTGTGACATTCCTTCATACATCTCAGGGTAGTTGATGGAAGGCGCTCCCTAGTACTTGTCGTCTTCATCGGAGGTGTAACGTTTGCGGAGATTTCTGCTCTACGATTTCTCAGTGCTCAGGTATCTTAATTGTTTTGCACGTATAAAATGTCATAGATTTCATCTTTGCAACTATTTTATTTTGCTCATGTGTCAGGGATGGATGGTTGTCCAGATATTTATATTTTTATCTCTTCTGTTGTCTGCATATTATCCTAATTCCTAATATCCATGGTAATTTGGATATTGCAGGAAGGGATGGCATATGATTTGATAATCGGGACTACGAAAATTGCCGGTGGCCGTACCTTCACTGAAACATTTGTGGGGAAGTAAGCTGGATTGACTTGTAAAATTTTGCTTGTTTTATTTGTGGGGAAGTAAGCTGCTTTGAGTAGTGTCGGCAAGAGCCAGCTAATTGATAATGTGAATTTTTTTATGTCATATTTGTTGCCAAAAACAGCAGTATGGTGTGTGCTCATTTTGATTTTATATTAAAACACTGTATTCTAAATTTTTTTCATTACTTGAAACACCAGTAACTAATTAGCCGTGTGGCATTAAAAATTGAAAGAGAGCTCAATGTTACTTGAGTTTAGAAGTTCACATTTTTCTCTATACATTTAAAGATAATAATAAGAAGATCACAACCATCCTCTTGCGACTAGTGGAAAACTGAACCCTTTGTGCTTAATTATCAAGATTAACCTTTGAGTACCTTTGTTCTTCTACTAAAACCAAATCTCCGTACTTCTTTAGAGAAATCATGCTGTCGGTATAACTATAGTCTGTGCTAAATCCATCTTTGAGTAGTACACTCTTCATGGAAATATGTGTTAGATTCACAAAGAATATACTTGTCCTTTAGGGATCTTTATCCTCGTGGTGGAAAAATATACCGTGCTTTCATTCGTCAACTTGGAAAGCCTACACGTAGACATATGACTCAAGTATATATGGTCCTAATTATACTTAATATAGCCTTTTCCATAGTGAGTACAACTCGTCGACTTGTTATCATATAAGTGAATATTTACTTGTTATCATATAAGTGAATATTTATTAATAATGGGGAGATGAATTAACCATACATGCTATAGAATTAGTTACAGCTGATGATGACTATGCATTAGTTTTTAGAGAGTTTACGAGGACGTTGGATTAGATGCCCTTGACAAACCCCCCAATTTCTCAAAAATAAGATGACAATTAAGTTTTCCCATATTTATTTATTATTATTTGTATTTGAAGTTCGAACGGATTAATCTGGGAAAAAAGGTGTGTAATACTTTTCGAAATAAAACAAATGTGGTACACTATGAATATGTCATAGTTATGTTAATATTTCCAAGTGTACTTTGCAAAGAGAGATTACTATATATATATTTTCAGAAAAGGGAGTGATACTTATTATTATAATCTTGCACGGCTGAGGGAAATTGTTGTGATATTTTTAACCTATTACTAGGGAGTGATTTACTTGCTAGTTTTTTTTTACCATATTGTTGAATAAAAAAACTCTGTTTTAATTACGGATACATTCTTAAGGAATTCCTGCAGATTCCATCTATAACATATTAAACTAGCTAGGTATGGAAATCCTATGGAATATTTGAAAAGTATTGCTTTTGAAGCAACACAAACCTAAAGCCGTCTTGATAACATAAGAGGAATCCTCGTGTTAGTTGATTTTCAGTGTTACTCGGCATTTCTGCAGAACTTGATCACTGAATTTCTGATATGACTGTCATCAAGGATACTGCTTGATAGTAAGACTGATTAAGTCGCTGTAGTATATACATATAAAAATAAAAAATCATGATAAAGAGGTTACAAACAACTTAGAATTCTTAGCAATTGGCATCTCAAGAAATACAAGCGGTCTCCATCTGTGTTCTCAAGTGAACCACATCTCTCCCACTTGCTTCTGCAGTTTTAGTCAGATACTCATAACTTTCTTCAGATATGAGGCTCTCAATATCTTGCTCTGCTTCAACCAAATCTCCATACTTCTTTAGAGAAATCATGCTATCCGTACAACTATGGACTGTAGAACCTTTGAGCCGTACACTACTCACGATAACACGTGTTACATCCAAAAACAATACGAAGTTATCCTGGTTGAAAAATATGCCATGCTCCCATTCTCCACATATAGAAAAAAGAGTGCGACACATCAAAAGAGTACCCTTCAAGTAACGAAGAGACGGATGTTGTTGCACATTTATTTTGTAATTTAGTACCCACTCTTTGTTATCATAATTTTTCAATTCCCATATCTTCATATCTTCTGATGAAGAAGCATCCACAAGGGTCAAAGAACCCCTGAAATTAAGCAGGTTAACAAAATCAAACATATCCTGCATTTTCTGTGAGGTGGCGGGATGAGGTGTCCAATAGAACTCCTCTTTCTTGAAGTCGAAGGAAAGTATACGTACATATGACGAGTCGTGGTCATCTCCACGAACCAACCAATGCATGTCTCCATGTGCACATGCCGACTTTTGGGTTAGATGGCAAGGAGGAACTGAGGGTAACTCCCGCCATGAGCTTGTCCCCAATATAAAAACTTCGGCCGCCATTTGGGTGTTGATGTCCTTTTCGTGACAAGAAACACGAATAATCTTGAAGGTGTTGGTCATATTATCAAATCCCATGCCGTACGTATCACCATTGCATAGACTGTTGATTGGAACTTGGAGGTCACTCGTTGTTGGGAGCATTAGAACTTCTCCCTTGAAAGGATTCACCAGCAAGCATGACCTTCCTTTCTTCGTATGAAGACCAGTAAAGCCAAACAAGTTGTAGAAAACAAAATTAGGCTTATACCAACGCAGACTGGACACGAATTCAGAAACAATTGCATGCTTGCTCTTTGTCAAGTCAGTGCCATCGTATTTCAATGGGTACATCTTATGTACATCAAAGGTAGGTTCAACAAGACGAATAAGTCGAGGTACTTGATGAACATCAGGTAAACGCCGCATGTGCAGTGTGGCAAAAGGAAGGTCGTCAACTGTCTTTAACAAGACTTTAGATACACATCTGATGCAACATGCCGAATTTACAGACAATCTCGAAAGAATATCGATAAGAATTTCCGTAGGTAAGACATCCATCATCTTCGACAAAGTATATAAAATATGGGAGTTTAGGGACTGGTTCCTATTTATTTAGAAATATAAGTAAACTGGTTCCTATTTATATAGAAATATAAGTAAACTCAACGTCCTAAACCCAATGCGTGTTGGAAATCCAATTCAATTAGGCATTAAAGGCATATTTCTAATTATCCTAATTAGACTAGATTTCCTGTAGATTTCATAAACTATTCCTAGCGGAAAAAGCTTATTTTGTTGGAAAGGAGGAAAAAACAGAAAACAGAAAAATCCAAATCTCGCTGGCTAAAAGTTTTGGTGATCAAACCAGCCGAATAAACTTACAGTGTCGGCAAGAGCTAACTAATTTAAATGCAGAATTTTCCATCTCTCATGTCATGTTCGTACACATTATGATAATTAAAATTTTTCTAATTTTATAGTTACTTGAAACACTAGTAGCTAATTGGCCGTGGTGTCAAGTTGAGAAGAAATTGCATCAATATTTAAAGGAACAATACCAAAATAAAAAGCAAAAATCATAATAATAAAATTACAAACTTCCCATTTGCTTAGATTTTTAGAGTCACTTAAATTTCTCCCAGCTTTAGTCAAATTTTCATCGCTTTCTCGAGACCTGGGGCATTATGCTTCAACCAAATTTCCATAATTGTTTAGAGAAATCATGTTGTTGGGACATCTATAGACTGTCATAGAATATATTGGACCTTTAAGTAGTACACACTTCATAGAAACACACTTTGGATCCACAAAGAATATACAATTAATGTGATACTTCTGCTTCAAAAATGTCATGCTCCCATTCGCCTCACTTAAATATACGTCAGCTTCTAAAGAGGGAGACGATATTGTTGTTGCATATCTATTTTGCAATTTAACACCCACCTCATATCTCCATATAATACACCAACTAACCTTAATCTAGTGATGTTTGTCTCAACTTGACTCGAGACTCACATTGTTGTGGGTGCATTGATCCTTTGTATAAATACATTTTTACTTGTGTAAACTTTTGCTTGCTTAATTCAAACCTGTTTTTGTTGTCCGAAATATCGATTTAGAGGGAGTAATTCAGTTTGTCCTTGAATTTTTTCAAGTTTGGATGTATATATATACGAGTATGCATATACAGCGGATTCCATACTAATACTCTCAGCTTGTTCGTTTCTTAATTTTTTTTAAATACATCATTTGACTCACCCGAAAAAAGAAGATTGGATGATGTTTTTTGATGATGAATGATGTTTGAAAAGCATGAAATATGCAGGTTTACAAACCTACCATGTTTTACCCCAAAAAGGGAAGAAAAAAAAAAACATACCTTTGTTTTAACAAATAAAACCAAACGAAAACCATACCTGCCTTTTCCCATTGCAAGGCAGAAGACCAATTCTACTGTTCTGAAAAAGCTGTTCGAGAATCAAGATTCCTTTTTGCTTCCTTTTTCATAATTTCTATCTAATGGAAACTCTTCAATAATATACAACCCTGAAGACTTGATATGCAGCCCTATTGTGAGCCAAACCCGCCCACATACTCTAATTATCCCTTTGTTTTGTACATCAACACGAATTAAGTCACCATAATATAATGTATAGTACACGTACCGTACAAGTAACACAATGATTTATCTGCAGAACATCTATAAACTACACTTTTTCATCCTAATAATAGTACTAGGAAATGCATTAGAACCAAGACCCAAGGATTTTTAAAGATCAATAGAATCTTCAACTCGTTGAAGTTGCTCTAAAACATTTCCAGCTTTTCTCTTAGCCCTGTCAGTGCCATTTTCTGACAGTTCCTTCAAGGCCTCTTCTGCACCAAGTTCCCTTGCTAGTTTCAACTGCTGTATATCACCTGTGCATAATGACCATAACACAGCAGCAGCATTCTCCCGGTTGCGTGGGAAACCAGTTCTTATAACTTCCACCAAAACAGAGATTGGCTCAGCCTGAGCAATTGCCATCTTCCCTTCTTGATGGCTAGCCAGAATTGCCAGGATTGCTAGCGCTTCATCCACCATCCCACTTCCTGCATCCTTCAGCAATTTCATTAATGGGGCCACAATACCCGCCCTTATAGCTCTGGCCTTGTTTCCCTGATAGATTGAGAGATTAAAAATAGCTGTAGCAGCATCCTTTTTTCCTCTTGGAGTCCCCTCACAAAGCAGTTTTATAAGGGATGGGATAGCCCCAGCAGCTCCAATTGCCACCTTGTTTTCATCTACAACAGACAAACTGAAAAGGGTTGCAGCTGCATTTTCTCTAGCCTCCATGCTGCCATTTTTCAGAACATCTACTATATCAGGTATCGCTCCTGCATTTACAATTGCTCCCTTGTTACTCTCATTTATTGAAAGGTTGAGAAGTGCTGTAACAGCATGCTCTTGTGTCCGAGGATCTGAGGAGGATAAAAGCTCAACAAGGAGTGGAATGGCCCCTGCCTCAGCAATACACACTCTATTATCTGCATTCCTCTTTGCCAGCAAGCGGAGCTCACCTGCAGCTGCTCTTTGTTCTTCTGAATTCCCTTTTGCTAGTTTTTCTAATAAGGAAGCAATAGAAGCTCGATCACAGTCTGAAACACTGCATCCTGCTTTTTTGTTTTTACCATTCCCTTGCTTTTTGGGCAGCTCAACGCCATTGCTCTCACACCACAAAGCAATTAGACTCTTCAAAACGTAGTTAGGTGTTATGGCAGTGTGCAACAATGTCTGCTGTGTTTTGGGACAGGTTTTGTGTCCCGCATCCAACCATTTCTGAATACAGGATCTTTCGTATGTCTGCAAAGATCAATAAGAGCATCAACTACTATGAACACAATAGACAAAGATGTACTTTGTGAAAGATCTTCTGGGTTGTACCTGGCCAGTAGAGACAATCACAGGATCTTTCATCAGTTCTAGTGATATTGGACATCGGAAATCATCTGGGATAACAGGAGATCTGTGCTTGATCATACTCTTGTCACGTTCAGAGTTGTCAACTTCTGGGTTTTCTGTCAGCACTAAGTCCTTTAGCTTCTTAAGCAGAGCTTGCATCTTTTCAAAGTGGTCCCCTACATCTCCGTCACTTGTGATAATCAATTCATGGAAAGCAAGTGACTCTTTCTTTAGATCGTTGATGGTTCTGAGGTGCAGCATTTCTGAAAGTCTTTTTATTATTACAGGGTCAGGCTCATTGTCTCCCACCACTGTGGATAAGTCCATCTCTAGTTGTGAGTCAAGGGTGTCTTTTCTTTCTTTTGCTCTTTTAAATTGAGTATGCACTAGTTCAATCTGAAAGAAATTACAAAAGGGTAATACCTCTTGTTAAATACTTCGAAAATTCATAATCCACTATTTGGCTCTACTTATTTTGTTTTACGATTTGTTCATAAAGAGAAAGCTTTCTCTCACATTGCAGAAAAGCAGAGCATAAAAAATAGAAAAGCAAAGAGATAAAAGATCAGTGGTGAGTCATTTCTGATAATAACCTTCTTTAAATGTAAACGTAGATTGTAAAAGTACCTGTTCACAAACCTCCTCTGACATATCAAATTTATCATAAGGAATTTTACTCAATGCTGCTTCAATTTTTACCGTCATTTGGTGAAACTTACCAATAATCTTGTCCCTTTGCAAAGCCTGTTACATAAAGAAAACAGTGTCTACCTTTAAATAAACCAATATGTTTGCAAGGCAAGAAGAAGGACAAGGCACGGAGTCATACAACAAATGCGACCAGCATACATCTCGGTAAAGAAAACATTTTATTGATGTTCATAGTCGTTTCATATCAACAACAGCACTATTCAAGAAAATAACATGTCATATCTAGTGCTACTACATCACAGTTCAAGTATGCAAGTAACTGGTAAAATCAAGCTTGGAGGATGTCAAAGACAGATAAGAGAAGACTACATAAAATCCAGCATTCTAAGTTGATATTACTTTCTACATTTTCAATAAGAATTTGATGAAATGAAAGCACGAACACACAAGCATTGGAGTCTTGTACAATACTACAAATATTGTACTATTGTTTACGGAAAACAAAAAGTACAATAATTGATCATTACATTCAGTATTCACTCACGATATGTAGTACATTACTTGATCATTATAAATAGAGAAGAGTAAGAGACCCCAATAGTTCAGAAAGTAAACTATTGTTTACATTTTCATTTCTTTTCTGAATATAGACAGAAAATAAACCCTGAGAAAGAAAAGAGAAACAGAAATCACAACTCAAAAAACCAAGCATTTTCATTTTAGCATTCTGCTCCTTCCTTTAATGAAAAATCATTTTAGCATTCTGCTCCTTCCTTTAATGAAAAATCATGCTTGAAGACTGATAATCAAAAAACAAGACAAAACTTGCGCAATACATCAGGAGTGAAAACTTTCTTAATCCTTATCAAACTAAGACTGTATAGTATATTCCAACACTAACATGGTTTCCTCATTTACACTCCTATTAGGCTAAATAATGTGTTTCCAGAAACTAGGAACTTTGAAGTTCCTTACAATTGCAAGGTAGATCAAATGCTTCAAAAACCAAACTTTATATTGTTTTCCTTCCCTTTCCTTCATTTTCTTGGCAACCAAACAGAAAACAGAAAACACAAACCATACAGAACGGTACCTGATAAAGCTTACTCCCTTGGTTGACCGACTTGATAAGCTCCTTAGCCGAATTCAAAGCCTCTCCCAGCGATTCTAAAGCTATAATCTCTTCTACACCAAGCGCTTTATCACTGTCCCTCAACTCCTCAAACAGAGGACTCAAAAGCTTGACTCTTCGTACGAAGTTTCCGTATATCTTCCTAAACGCGTTCCGGCACTCGGGCAGCTCGGAAATCGTCTTCACCGACTCGGCGAGTCGACTCAGTACTGAGTTTCTCGGATCTTCTCCTGTTGGACCCATGTGCGATTGAGAGGCAAATTGGACTAGCACAACTTGAAAGTGGAAGTCTTGAGGGAGACGAAGACTACCCAGATGGAGAAATTCAAGGATTGGGATTGGGATGGCGACGTCAAGGAAGAAAGGGGCAAAATTGGAACGTGAAAATAAACGCCATGGATGGTGCGGCTGCTGGAAGAAGCTTTTATTCTCTATACATATATATGGTAATGAGAAACGTTGGAGTTTGGTGTGTCTGGGTCCGACTCTGAATGGAAGGAGAGACTTGTCTGAGTCTTTACACACAAATACATAAAAATAAAATGTTAATAATTATTTATTTATTTTATTAATTAAAAGTAACGAGATTGAATTCTATATGGCTTTCAGTGTAGGTTAAGAAGTCATTGCTTAATATCCTGGTTTAGAGTTGACTGTTGAGGGAGCTCAAGGAGGTCAGATGAGATCACTTGTGACCAAATTTATAGTTGCCTTGTGACAGAATTGCCCTTGAGACCAATTAGGGATTTTCCCATTGTAAAAGAACTAATCAAACTTGATATTAAGTTTTAAGATGAATTAGTGGTTGAACATTGAGAAAAATAACTTTTAGTGGGAAGCTAATCCTTGGATTAATCCATTGAATCCTTAATTAGCACCAAATAAAAATAAAACAAAATAGTCTAGGTAATAGAAAAGGGGTATTTTTGACCTTTTCACGCAAACCAACTCTGTCGACCAACCAAGTCCTCCCTCCTAGAGTGTTTAGCTTCATTCCCGCGCATAATTACCAATAGAACGGCCAAGATTTATCTATAAATTAACCAGAAGGCTTGGCTGCACTCGGCTTCAACACAAGCCAAAATCTCAAATTGCTCTACCGTTTTCATTTCTTATAAACTAATTGTCCTACATACCACTATGGTTATTCTTTGATTAATCTATTTTTTTTTAATACAAAGTTCAATTTAAAGTTTACCATGTTCTTGAAAACGTTGCATTTGTACAGATTATATTATGGGTTAAATAATGTGAATCATGGTGTAAATATCAGATTAATTTCTTAACTATAATTGGAAGATGAATTTAAAAGGATATGCAATTGTTTTAGAAATTGAATGCATGTGATCAGTTCTAATGTTGTGAGCTTTGCATGTTAATTATAATTTTGGTATATCATAATTTAAAGTAAAATTATAAACATGTTAATAATATCTTTTAAAAGAGTGGTAGAAAATCTGTCTTCACACATAATCACAAATTAATTCTGGATTTCGCTCTATTTCAAAAACAAAAACAAAAAAAGAGAGTGACACAACTAAATTTGGCCTTCAATTGGTAATAACAACCTATAATTTTGCTAACATGAAAATACTTGTATTTAAGTCACTGCCAAAATGAATTAATAAAGTTTTAGAAAAACCAAGTCAATTATTTATTGTGATGTTTATTAAGAATGCATGACTTAAATGAAATGGTAAATAAAAGTTTCCACGGAGCCTAGTAGGCTTGAGCCAAATTAACAACCGGCTAGCTAAGCTAAGCCAGCAATGACAAAGAAGCCACCGGGGCTCAGTCAACTACGCGTGGCAAAGAACAGGTTCTCGCCGGCGCCTAATAACATAACGCAACGTGTCGCGATCTCACTGACGTGGAACAGCCAGCCAATCAGCGGCCATGGAGTTAGTTAGGTAGGCCCCACGGCACTCGTTTTCTATATTCTTTATTTTTTTATGTGTTTTTGTTGATGGAAAATGGACGGTGGCCTGTGGAGCTTCGCATCACTTGGATATCCGCGGGTCCCTCTCATGCTTCCAATTCGATCTGGACCATCCAACTGCCTTTTCCAATTTGCTTCCCTTTGATGTTGAAATGATGCGTTCGAATGATTTTTTTGGGCAATTTCATGTCTTTCGAATAATCAAGAGAGACCAGATATAGTTAAGATCACATATATGTTGAGCAAAACTATTTTAATCAATATATCTGCAAGATAATTCTATATATATAAAATCAATAAAATCAGGTCTTGGAGATAATTATTTTGATTTCCGTAAAAATTGTCATCTCAATCCTAGGAAATTTAAACCATAGGATAGAAGTGCTTGAGGTTAAGAGCATTTTCACATGAATAGTACATGTTCTAGCAATTCATAAGTTTTGGTGTGTGAAGTGAAGAATATGGCTAGGTATTTATCTTTAAAAAAAAATTTGAAATTTTTTCTTCTTTTTTTTCAATTTTTTTGTTATTTAAATTATTTGCTGACGTCACAATGATGTCAGTATTAGGTCAGCATGGCCAGGCACCAGCCCAGGCAAGTCTTGCCTTTTGGCTTGCCTAGATTGGTGGAGCCCATCTCTTGTCCTGGAAAGAATGGGGCGCTAGAAACACGAATGGGGATCTGAGGGGCCTCCCGCTGGAAATGCTCTAATGAAACTTTAAATTTGACGACAGGTTTAGTTATGGAATTGGTCGACTAGTTAAGATGACATTCAGGAATAATAATAATAATCAAAGATGACATTCAAAATTTCGTAACTAAAAAAAAAAATTTGCCAAATACAAACTAACATTTAACCCTAGGAAGAAAAATCGTTTTTGACGTGAAACAATTCGCAAATCTCCTCAAGTGTCTTCACTTTAATCAAATCGGCAACCCTTTGAAACATTTGATCTTGCAAGTCCTTGATGCAGAGAAAGCTTGCAGTGCATAAGAGATCAATGACGAGGTCAGCTTGGTCGAGCTCTTCCTCCCACTCTTTGATGAGTTCTTTAGTGTTTCTAGGGCCCTGATCAGAAGCAGCATGGTACTTGCACCACTCTATCACCATGGCTAGGGTTTTGGACCTCACGTCTGGCATTGGTATCACATGGTTGACACCGATGACGTCGATGAGGTTTTTGATGGGCTCGGACAGTGCTACAATTGCTTCTTCTACTTCGAATATTTCATTGTTTGCGCTCCTCAACCTCACAACCCTACTCTTTGATGCCGACGACGACATGGTGTTCATCAACTTTTGAAGCAAGTGCGTGTAGTTAGGTTATGGAAAGTTCTAAGAGAAAGAGACGTAACTACGAAGTACTATATTTTGAAAATAACAAGGTTCCTAATTCGACAAGGATTGTGTTTCTTGAAAACCAAAACTTTTGAAATTCCATAGGATTTGAAATATTAATACGTAATTGTCTTCTAATTTTTTTTTTGGAAATTCTTAGTCTTAAAATGCATAGTTATCACAAAATCACCCAAAACTATATATTATTTATCGTTCGCCAACTTTTTCTTTGACTTGCGGTACACTTGTATATATATACAAGTGTACCGCAAGTCAAAGAAAAAGTTGGCGAACGATAAACCCCAGTGTAATTAGGATAACTAGAAACCCTAATTGAATTGTATATTTTCCAACATGCAACATGCAACTTTTTTTTAAAAAACAATATATCAGCACGGCCTTATTTTAGATTTTGCTTTTAGTAATTAAATAATATCTTAGCCTTATTTAATTACTTTCGTCTGTAATTAGGTTTTAATTATTATTTTTTACTAAATAATTAAATATTTTAATTAATTTCATAAATTATATTACTTAATAAATGGTAATTATTTTTTAAATTATTTTTGTTTAATCAAATATTTAAATACTAGTTATTCACTAAGTAAATAATGATTAAAACATAACTACTAAATAAAGTAATTAAAAAAGAGAAATCGAGATTATGCTATTTAAAGGATATAGCCGCGCGGCTATACGTTTAAAATATTATAGTAGTATAGCCTCGCGGCTATACTTTATTAAATCAATCATAGCCTTATTTAAGTACTTTCATTAGTAATTATCTTTTAATTATTAGTTCTTTAGTGAATAATTAGTATTAAAATTCATAGAAATTTTTTTTTGGCACCCAAATATTTTAGTATTCCAAAAAATGGATTTTAGCCTTGAAATTTAAATAAAGTATTTACTTACTCCTTAGTAGGCTATATATGGTTAGGTTTTGAGGCTCGAGAAAGGTTCTGGGACAAGTTCATAAGCTAGGATTTTTGTTCGAGACTTGGATTTACTCAAACTAAATAATATCTTAGCCTTATTTAAATACTTTCATTAGTGATTATGTTTTAATTATTATTTCTTTAGTGAATAATTAGTATTACATATTTTAATAAAATCCTAGAAATTTAGTTTTAGTACTCAAATATTTTAGTATTCCAAAAATGGATTTTAGCCTCGAAACTTAAATCCAAGTCACAATGTGATTCGATAATATCAACTGCTTGTTGGAGCTTGATTGAAATACATGAACTTGAGTTCCACATTGGAAAAGAAGAGAAAGTATCTACTCCTTAGTAGACTTATGATTAGGGTTTGAGGCATGAGAAAGGTTTTGTTAACTTCATAAATATTACTTCTTTAGTGAATAATTAAATCTTTTAATTAACTTCATAAATTATATTACTTAATAAATGGTAATTATATTTTTAAAACTTTTTTATTTGATCAAGTAAATAATAATTAAAATATAACTACTAAATAATGTAATTAAAAAAGAGAAATCAAGATTATGCTATTTAAAGGTATAGCCACGCTCTATACGTTTAAAATATTCTATTTGTAGAGTATAGCCAGGCGGCTATACCGTTAAAATCCTTTTTAAGAGTATAGCCGCAGGGCTATACATCTTAAATACTCTATTTACAGAGTACAGCCGCGCGGCTATACTCTTAAAATATCCTTTTTAAATTTTTTTATTAATTAAATAATATCTTAGCGTTATTTAAATACGTTCATTACTAATTATCTTTTAATTATTACTTCTTTAGTGACTAATTAGTATTAAATATTTTAATAAAAATCCTAGAAATTTGGTTTTGGCACCCAAATATTTTAGTATTCCAAAAAATAGATTTCAACCTTGAAATTTAAATAAAGTATCTATTCCTTAGTAGGCTTATGATTAGGTTTCAAGGTTCGAGAAAGGTTTTGGAACAAGTTTGGAAGCTAGAATTTTTAGTTTGAGACTTGGATTTACCTATATTAATTTTGTATAAAAAAAAATAAAGTTCACAAAATAATTTAAAATAATTAATTACTATTTATTAAGTAATTTATTAAATGAGTAAATATTTAAATATTCACTAAAGAAATAATAATTAAAACATAATTACTAATTAAAATAATTTAAAAGGACTAAGATATTACTTAATTACATATATTAAACTAAAAAAGTTGGCCAAAAAATAAAAGTGAAAAACTAATTTTATATGTTTAAAATAAAAATAAATAAATAAATAAATAAATAAAGCGGAAAAACCTCTCCTGACGATATTTCTTCGGCGCAGTTCTATCCCGACAAAATTTGCCGGATTAGACCTCTTGGACGAAAGTAACTGTGCCGACGAAATATCGTTGGGGCAGGTCTAAGCCGCCAAATTTCTCCGGAATAGATCTGTGCCGACAAAGTTTCATCGGGAAAGGTTTTAAAAAATATATATACATAATTTTATTATCGTTAGGTCAAATACATTTTTATTTTAAATTTTCTTTTTAGTAATTAAATAATATCTTAGCCTTATTTATTACTTTCATCTCTAATTATGTTTTAATTATTATTTATTTAGTTAATAATTAAATATTTTAATTAACTTCATAAATTATATTACTTAATAAATGATAACTTTCTTAATTAATCAAATATTTAAATACTAATTATTCACTAAGTAAATAGTATAACCGTGCGGACTTCGTTACCGTAGCAAGCAGCTTGAACAATACAAATCTAGGAGATGCAGTTTTGGTCCAAGTCTTGTTGGATGGTTACTTAGACCAAAAAGGCGATTAGTAAAAAGGCAAAAATCATTGGAGCAAAAAGACGTGTGCTGCATGTGTAATTTTCAGACTACTCGTGAGTAGCAGCCAGGAAATCAAGCTACGACATATGGAAAGAGAATATATATATATATATATATTGTTGGTGTTGATAGGGGAAATAGAAGAGATCGTGAGGTTTGAAGATATGGTATTTACAGAGGTTTAGAGAAGGACAGAAAGGAAGAAGAAAAATAAAACACTGCTGTACAAACTCCAACTTGACACTATGCCATCCAGTTTAAATCCCTTAGATTAAATTTTAATGACATAGCATGTGAAGGACGAAAGTCAAGCAGATTATGGTAGAAAAAATCAGAGTAGAAGATCCGGATCCTTAAACGAAGTAGTTATCAATAAGAATTTCCAGATACGGTTTTGATACAATAGTGTGGAACTTCTCAATGTATCATCTGTAACACGTAGAGGCCAGTAAAGCATCTTTCCAATAATATAAACGAATCTGTTAAACTTGTTGATACCTAGCGTGATATCTACTATCAATGAGTTGAGTCGACTCCTCTTTGTAATAACGAGGGGCAAGACAGGCTTCTTGTTTAATTGCTAGTTGGTTGCCTGGGAGGCTTCTGTCTACTCCCTTTTTGTATTTGTTCGTTCCTGGCCACCTAGAGAGAGAGAGAGAGAGAGAGAGAGAGAGAGAGAGAGAAGAGCTTCTTTCAGGTGTGAGCTGAGCTTTAACCCTTTGACAAAACATGTCTAATACAGTATAACCCTTGGATCAGCAGCTATGCCACAGTGGGTTCGCATCCATTTATAGGTTATTGCTTGGTGCCAATTATGATCATGAATTTCGCGCTGAAACTATCGGTTGAAACCCTTAACCCATTGAAAAGCAAATGTTACAGACTATTTCACAATATACACAAATTGAGAATTGAAAAAACGTAACTAGGTCTCCATAACATGAACAAGTTCTTTAATTAATTGGGTTTCATGGATTCTGCGTTGACGAAATGGCTGGACGGGGTAGCCGCTTGGCAATTTCCTGCCGAAACAAGACAGTGTCAGCATTTCAACTAGTAGATGAGCTTTGGACTTATGGAAGATTTAAGATGTTCAAAGCCTTGATGGCATCGTGTCAATAGAAGCGTATGTGCTAGTCCACAATATCCTCTTAAGGGTTTAAAATTTCATTTAACATTTCTGGTTTACAAGGGTAGCAATCTGAAGTAAATACCGAGTTCGCCTGGTAATTTCATAACATTTGAATGGCCAACAACAGAAAAATCCTATTATTAAAACATCAATGTAACTAGGCTTACCTCAAACAGCTGATTAATATTATCTGCTGTCTTTGCAGAGGTCTCAATAAAGAACATTCCATTCTTTTCTGCATATTCAATGCCATCCTTCACCAATAAAAGAAATATTTATTTAGCCATACAAATGTCTATTTTGCAAATACATGGAAAGAAGATGCATTAGATTGAGGGGTAATGAACTCACTTGAACAGGAACTTCACGTTTCTCATGAAGATCAGCTTTGTTACCGACCAAGGCCAAGACAATATCAGGGCTTCCATGTTTCTGTAGCTCCTGTAGAGAGCTAATATTTATCAATTGTTCTTAAAAACTTAAAAATAATATAGGTGTAGTTTAAACAAAAGATCCACTTTGGTAAATCCACGTATCAAGGCAGATTATCAAGGCAAAGTTGTACATTCTATAAAAATAAACTTCCCCAATGCACATTGACATGCAAACATCCAACTAATTAGCTGCTAGTGCTATACAGTCAACTGTTCTTTCTCCAGAGTGTAGAAATTCTAATGCATTGAATACTTTTTTCCGCATATCAAGCGGATCATTAAGCATCAACAAAAATCTTCCTCAGAGCTTCTTAGTCAGCCAACAGAAAACTTATCCTAAGGGTTTAAGTCTTACAGAGAAAAGTTACATAGAACAAAACAAAACCATGACTTTTGCTACTGTGATAATAAGTTACAGAATAACAATCTCAAAAAATTTGACATTCCATGTAAAAATCTGTCATAACGATTACATATTTATCTAGAATTTAGATTTTGGCTGTAGCCTATATAACTAACACTTCAACCATGAGGTAAAAAATCTTAGATACCGATTTTGTAACCTCATACATTACTCAATAGTTATTTGACCTCCGTCAACCCTGTTACATGCTAAAATGTGGAGACAAGAACCTACGGATAAAAGAAAAAGAATTTACACCTAAAATTTTAAAATAAAATATTTTTTTTAAAGTCACGGTTAATGTTTTTGTGACCGTCAGAAAAAATACCTTGACCCAATACTGCGCTTTGTTGAAAGATTCCGGACTTGTTATATCATATACAATCACTGCAACTGCAGCACCGCGATAGTAAAGGGGGGCCAATGCAGCATACCTAAATAGGAGATATCAATAATCAATATTCTCCTGCAAAAGGATTAGATTGCAAGAGAAAGTATCCAGGGAAAAGTAAAGGAGAGGGCAAAGGTGGATGCCTTGTAAACAAAACAAATAGGATGAAATTCACCATAAACCATTATACACAAGTCTTAAACTAGTGTTCACGTATCTATACATGTTCGGCAAAAATACCTCTCTTGGCCAGCAGTGTCCCATATTTCAAATTTAACTGTTGTAGAATCTTGCAAAGCTATCGTCTGTGACAAGAATGAAGCTCCTACTGTCACCTGAATTTTTTTTATAAAAAAAAATCCATCACATTTGAGAAAATGATCATCATAATAACTTCTATGTAGCTTAAGAGAAAGGCTAGATAATGAAACCCAAATACATGGACATAAACCAAACGTTCTCTCAAAAGCAAAAATCATGAGACCTACTTGTGGTTAACATATGATATAACAGTAACATGTTCCTTACCTTGGATGTGGGATCAAACTGACCACGAACAAAACGCAGAACAATACAACTTTTACCAACGCCAGAATCACCCAACAAAACTAGCTGAAGAGTGACAAGAACGAGATGTTAGTTGCAATCAGTCAAATGTTTTATGCAGATCATAATGAGCATCTTAAATACAATATTTCTTTTGCCAATTTTATTCAAGAGTCCTTTTCTCTTTAAACAAAAATAAGAAGAATCCTCTTAAACTGTAAAGCAGAAGTTTGAAGCTTTTTTCAATCACAACACTAAATGCATCTTATTATATTTTAACTGCAGTCCTTTGCTTGACTAAACTCCATAGAAAATTTATAAGTCTGCCAATATGTTAATGCATTTCTATAAATGTCTGGACCATATTTCTCAATTGCAAGTTGTTGGGGATGCATTTCTCTTATGTTTTACGTATATACAGAAAATCAGTGGTGTATCAAAACACACTACTCATATCTGTTACCTTACAAAGCTCAAGTTAGCATTTTTCCACACCAACAATAACTTTCAGATTATCAGAAATTAGTAATGAACCAAGCATCATACCCTTTCAACTTGAAATAAGTGACAGTAACAGCATTAACTGCCTCAATTTAGCCTATACAATACCTTCACGCGTAGATTTTTGGCATCAGAAGCGCCACCGTTTTCGGAATTTGGCCCGACCAACCGCCCAGAAGAACTCCTATCTGAGCAAATAATCCCCATTCAATCAAAATTCAAAAACGAGAAAAAAAAAAAAAAAAAAAGACCGCAAAAGGGTAATCACAGTTCAAAGCAATATTGAAAACCCAAAACCTAAATAAACAAACAACCCATTCTCAATAGTCAATTCAATCTCTTTCAGCTTAGAAATCAAGGAAACAGACCAAAATAACAACACCCACATGAAATTTTCGATTGAAACAGTAAACCCTAGAATTTAAAGCTCGAACGGATCCAATTTGCACACGGATTTACCTGGAAGGGAGGCAGAGCAACCCATGGCGAGCAGAGACCCTCTGGTATTCTTGTTGAATATGCAGCTGTGAATGATTGGTGCACGTGTGGAGGTGTATGTATATGTGGGTCGATGATTTATATGGAGGAGAAGGGAGTAGAGGGAAGGTGAGTGATTTTGCAAAGATGGTTGAGTTTATTGGAGGTAAAAGTCCAAGGTCGTTAATGGCTGGTACAAACTGCAACTTTGTCAAGAAGGAGTATTTGTATACGAATAAGCTACATAGCGTACTAGGTTTTTAAATATTCCAAATTTCCTGCTCGCATACGTTATAAAAATATTTATATATTTACTTGTATACCAAATATATTTAACTAAAGCAGTGCTATATTCTTTCACCCAAAAAAAACAGTTTTGCTATATTCTTACCTATATGAAAATTTTAAAACTAAAAATCCTCTCTGCAACTCAAATGCTGCATTTTATTTCAAAATTTTGAAAACTGTTGGACTTGCATGATTTAGATGAGGTTGAAAGGTCAGGCAGTAGAGTGGGGGAGGAAATAGAATATGTGAGTTAAAATAGCATAATTTAAATAAAAGTGTATACAAACTGTAGTTTAATATACAAATAATCTAATGCAAGGAAATGGGAATTCAAACTTAAGTGCAAGGGAACGAACTCACTGCCTTAATCAACTTATATAACCCACATATGCACTCTAGTCTTAATATTATTCAGAATTCCAGTTTCTCATATTGCACTTTTAATATTTGTTAAAAAATTTCTAGGGAAACAAGCATAGATGGGGAAGGGGTTGAAGGCTAAAATTGGGGAAGGTGGGTTTATACGAAGTTGCCAACGCAAAGGGTTGCTGGGTTTGCTACCAACCTTGTTATATGGGGTTTTGCTACCAACCTTGTTTCTCCCTTCTTCTTCTTTCCTCCTGGTCTCTCTTCTCTGCAACCCCCTTTGATTCCAGGGATTTTTCCCTAGAACCAACCCCTTTGACTAATAAATCAGATTGACTTTTAAAATCCTTTATGTTGAGGAGGTAAAGTTGCTAGATCTATATGGATCTTTCATACTGGGTGGTGTGAGATCATGTGGGATGCTAGAGGTGATGTAGCCTTCTTTTGCCAAGTGGATGTTGAGCGGTAAGGCCCTTTCACTTTTGGTGCTTCTAGTTCTATGTTCATGTAGAATCAGTTGTTCTCATGGTCTCTCTATAGTACTAGTGCTGTAAAAAGTCTGCTTGATCCTCTATCTGTCAACTCTGAGTGAGCTTGACTTGAATTTGTAATAGTTCGGATTTATTGTATGCAAGAACCTCCATTTGAGGTGTGTTCTTCTTGTACATCTCTTATATTGTATTTACCTCTTTATTAGTGAAATTATGCTTGTTCTGGAAAGGAAAAAAAAAAAAAAAAAAACTAGTAATAATAACTCTAGCCCTGCCCTTTGGGCTCATATTGAAATGTGGTAATAGAAACTTCATCGGCCTAGAGTTTATGTTGACTGTCGAATTCTAAAGCATAAGTTAGAGATCCCCACATATCCTTTATTGGCCCAATTAACATACGGTTTAGGGTTTCTAAAAATGTCTAAAGAATTAGGAATTTGATTTGATGAAGTCCAAATTCATCATGGTTGGTTTCACACCAGATATATATGTGAATCTAAGTCCTACCTAGCTAGCTAGCTATAGTTATGTATGTACCAAGGGGGAAGCATATGGAGTGCAAAGGAATGAAGGATATATCCCATCAGCATTAGGCTAAGCTATAGCAGCTCAGAAATGTGAGGTTGGCAATAAGCAAATACATACATGCTTTGGTGATATTTGGAGGTCTTGATTAGACTAAGCAACTTCCTAGGGGACAATCCCACCTGAAGTGGAATAATTGGGGTCCCTTTTTTGGGCAACGTCATTGATTTTTCAGCTAGTAAGACATTTTGCTTTTTTATAGTCTCTCCTTCCTAGTCTAACATTACAATCTTTAAACTGTTGTTGGTGGAACCCAACAACTCCTCAACAATAATGGAGTGCTATATTAGCATTTCCAGATCTAGTTAGTACACATATTCATTTTAATTTTATTTTTTCAGTTTCAGTATTTAATTCTTGCGTTTAGTACGAGAGATATTGCAGGAGATGGAAATTAAATGCAAGGCCTCGCGATGCAAAGAAATTGAACACTACCGCTTAATCACGTGAGCTACAAATGACCTATTAATTTTCAATTGTTGGAAATTGAAAAGGAATTGAAAAGACAATAAGTTTTCAACCACACTGAGTTGATGACAAGATCACCCACCCCACCTCACACACATATACACAACTTTCAAGCTCTTATTTTGCCTAACTCAATTGGGAGATTGTATGTGGACATTTACTCAGCCATTTCACGTTAGATACCACATAATGCCTGGTAGGATGATTGTCTTGTCATCTGGGCAAACATCTATCCTGTCCAAGCCATTATCTTTATTCCCTTATCATGTCTTCTAATTTAACCTAATTAGCGTTATTCACGTTCTTGTTAACCTCTTCCTCCAGTCCAACAAGTGTCAGATTGATAGCAAATTTGTAGGAGTGCTTCCAAAATGATTAGAAAACAATATATAAAAATTTATCGACGAAAAATAAGAATTTCAAATTTCAAACATCTCGTAATATAAAAGTAACTATTAATGAATTAAGAGTTAGTTGATTCGAAAAATAGCACAATTGTGCAGGATTTTAAGATGAGAAGATATAGAAACAACAAGAAGGCCTACATAAACTAAAGTGGTAAGAATTTGTCTGGATAATTGGCTTTGTGATAACTAAATAATGGGTGAAATCAAAATAATGAGACTATATATATATGGGGACATGTAAGTAAGTATTGATATTCTGCAAGGAGATGTAACGTGTCATTGGGGATATATGGAGTTGCTGATTAGACTAACCCACTTTAAGGGGCACAACCTCATTGAAGACTGAAAGCAAATGGGTCCTTTCCTTTTTATACTTGTTTGCAGGCTGCATTCATATTTCATAGTCTTTGATAGCAAATTTGACCGACACCTAACCCTCCATTGCGCATAACTAGTAGGAGGAAAAGGTGATCAATGAATCATGCATATGGCCTATGGAGTTATTTAAATCAGGAAAAGTATTTCTTTCAATACATAACCTATCACGTAATAAGAGAAATAAAAAGAGAAGAGCCATTAAGTTATTCTGCAGTTTTGTATTCATTAACAATTGTGTATTAGCGTCACACGCACACGAACGACTGATCAATGCGGAGCACCACCTAGCTAGGGTAAAGACTTCTTCCCAGTCCCAATAAATAAACTTACCAAATTGCATTCATGTTTGCCAACTTAAGTGTTCAAAGTTTTCTGCTTCACGGAAAATGGGATTGGACATAAAATTCACCATAGCATATGCAATTGCCAATTGGTGGAGTAATTGTCACATGCATTAACAAGTAAGGCAATGCTGCATGTGTGAAGCCAATTGAACACTCTTTTCCGCATTGGGATCAAAGACCATTATGATTCCACTGACCGATGCCTGCCCCAGATGTGACACCCTGCCTTCATCAGGCCCTTTATTTCACCTGCACGTGTCACGCATTAAAACTGGCCCCACATCAATGGAACCAATTGCATGCCCCATGATTTAATTCTTTGGATGATGCCTAGCAATTACCCTAGATCCAATCCAAATTTTGATGATGAAGAATATGATCATATTTATAGGCATGTGCCCATAGCCACATGAAACAAAGATAGAGCGAAGTAGGAAAGGATTCAATGGAAGCATCCCTTCGAAAATAAATCGATATTGAAAAGAGGGAATTCGAACTTTAAACATCTCTTCAACTACAAACTTCATTGCAATATTACAATCACAATTCGAAGTTTCTTTTCACTACTATTTCTAATATCACTCGAGAGTACTTGATCCCAACTTATAAGATGATCTTATTGGCAGTAAATGTTCTAGGGCCCAGTCCCTGGGGGTGAAAAAGTAAATAAAAAAAGTGAAAAAGTGAAAAGGGGCCGCACGAGGGGAAGGTGGATAGAACCGTACGATGTCCCGCCGTCTGACTTACGTTTCCCATATTCCCCGATTCCCATCCTTTATTCCTTCCGATTTTCCTCAAAATAAAGCTTTGGCGATATTTCCGAGTCTTTAGCTTGTGATTCCAGTGATTTTATTCCATTATTCAGCAGTTAAATTTTTTAATACGCATTTGGCCGTAATAACGGAGAAAAGCAAACTTTAAAAAAATTAAAACTTTTGTCAAATCAAAATTGTTGATAAGTGACATATTACATTGTGTGGACTCACACAATAAATTAAAAAATTACAATCAATTACGTACACGTAGATAACGATTACAGTTATTAACGATATAGCATTCATTATCAACTGTACATTTGTGATTCATATATCACTATCCATACATAACTTGTCACGTCAGTTTAGAGACCAAATCGGTACTTTTAAATCTCACTAGATATAGAGGATTATTAACCATTAAAGATCAGATTAAGCCAAGATCAGTAATAAGACTTTTAGAATTTGTAATCTAGTTTCCTTTTTTCGGTTGGGATATAGATTTAGGTGATAATTACACGTCTCCTTCAAAGAGAAGAGTTCTCTTCCTACACATTGACCATCTTTAGAGAGAAACGGCATTTGGTAAGGGATGCATGAGTTTCATCATAACCCACTGAAAAAAAAAAAAAAAAAAAAGAAAGAAAAAAACTAATATTATGTCATTATAGAAAAAAGAAAAATCAGCAGACATGATGGGAGCTTAATTAGAAGGGAGATATCCCATTAATTTTAGGAAAATATCTACCTCCTGAGGCATGGGCCTCAGCCTCTTGGCCAAAAGAAAAAATATTCTAAGAAAATTGAAAGAACAAGGAAATCCCTATGATCTAGAGCACAAAAGAAATCCAAAACCAACCTGAATTTAGAGGTTTAATTCATTAACCACCCAGTGATCCTCAAACAAAAACCCCCAATTGAACTTTATTTCCCCCTAATTAACTCCAACCTTCTTAAACCAAATCTAGAGAGAGAGAGAGAGAGAGAGAGAGAGGAAACCAACACATAGAACTTGAGTGAAGCCAAAAATTTCAGCTATTAAACAAAATTGTAACATATAAAATTGGCCAATTTTTTCAGCATGGTCTTCTTCTTCTTCTTCTTCTCATGAGGCGTATGCTATAATACATATACATATGTACACTCATATATATATATATATATTTATATGATATAATGGATACAAAAACAAAAAAACAAAAAAATTATAAGTCACCCCGCTCATGCCAACAAAGGAGCATAGTGACACATCGCCTGAGAATATAGAACCTTGCCCTTTGCTCCTTCACCAGCATACTGCATCTGCGCCCAAATGACCTACATGGCTCTCTCACATGCCTGCAACAGAAGTTGCTGTTGCTGACGTGGCCCTGCCCTTGGCTTTGCTTCATATCTACTTCTTCTTCTTCTTCTTCTTCTTGAGCTTTGAATGGCTCTGTGTATTTATATGGAGCTTGAATTATAGTGAGAGAGTGAGAGAGAGAGAGAGAGAGAGAGAGAGAGAGAGAGAGAGAGAGTCTTTGATTTGTTTAGTGGAGAAGACTGAGGAGGGAGGGAGTGCCTTTTTATAAGTTTGATTTGGCTAAGTCCTTGAGGAGAGATATGACTTAAAGATTAGGTGGCCCTTTGTTGAAAGACAAGTTTGTCCATGGTGTATTTATCTGCTTGGGGGGATTTGGTAAGATTCCAACAAGGGTTTGGAGGTCATTTGGAGAGAGAGCCTATGCTGTCATCCACTTTGCACACGGGTACTTCAATTTTAAATTTGGAAATTATTATCTATTTGTTTATTTGTTAGTACTATTATTTTGGTTGTTATTAAGATAGCAGTTGGAGAACATAACGAGGTTGTCATTATTGAATTGTTATTAGTTTGAATATTGTTTTAGTTTTTAATTTTTAATCTGGTGTTGGTGACCAGGTGGGCTATCTTCCAATGGGAGCCAGAGTGAGTAGATTCACAAGTCGACAATCGACTGATTTTAGAATCGAAAGCTTCTTTTGGTGCGATAATTTTTAATTTTAATGTACTAAATTATTAACTTCATGACAAAAGTTCGATTCTCGTTAATTTTTTTTTATATATTTAAAAAGTAATCTAATTAGATCTTGAATATAAATCTAATTTCGTGCTCACATGTTGCTAAACTAATTTCAATCCAATATTAAGCCACTTAAGCTAGACTCTATGAACACTTAATTAGATTACATTCTAGTTTGATTTATTAAAGGAATTATTCCAGTTGTTACATGCCCAAGTAAATGAAGAAATTATAATTAATAAGGTGTTCATTGAATTGGCTCAAATTTTTAGTGTGCTTTTAAGTAGTCATGGAGTCAAGCCTCTGTGTCTGTCTCCCCCTTTCTAATGTTGACAAAAAAAAAATAAAAAATTGAAGAAATTGTGATCACGAACGCAATCAAAGTTTTTATATTTTATATTTTTGAAGATTGGGCAAATTAGACACATGACAAGATATGATTGGTGGTAAAGACAAAGTTGATCCTGATCACCCGTGACGACCCAAACATTTTTCAACCAAAATGTCAATTTTGTAAGACTCCAACATATAATAATTGATATTAATGTCAGAAAACTATTTAATTTAAATATGTTTTAATGAACTTTTTATGCATCAGTTGAAGAGATCGAATTCTTAATCAGTACTTGTTCTAGAACACCCTCCCCACTTGAGCTATTTAAGCAATACACAAGAAGTAAAAAAACTCACCGACTTCATGTCAAAAAAATTCATCTTCTTCCTTTCCAAATTCCATCCCTTTCTGCTAATATTACTCTCTTTGAGCTCTCAAATTTCCACTGCCATTGCTACGAAACAAACACTGTCAAATTTTATATGTATGGAAGTTTCGTCCTTTGGTCAAGGTTGCAATCTGAGAGGGAACTAATTTAAGAGATTATATCATATAGAAAAACGAGTCACTATGGTTTCTATAATCCGGGGAACATAAATGCTTTTTTTAGTTTAGAAGGAAGATTTCGTTATATTAAAAAAAAAAAGTTTAGAAGGAAGATAGTGAATTTCTTATGATATTACGAAGCTTCTTTTTTTATTGGTCAGGATATAATAAGTTTTTTCTGTCTCGTTTGGTGCCTATGATTGAATTGGATTGGATAAGTAATTAAATATAATGTATGTTGAAGGAGAAAATTGTTGACGTGAGTCTCCTAATTAATCAAGGAGATATATTTCCTTGATTAATTAAGAGATTACTTTCCCATTTTATTTAGTTGACGAATCTTTGTATAATTAGGAGATACTATCCTAATTTATTACTATATTTATTTTCTTGTAAAGCACTCATGTAAACTCCTATTTATACCTCCTTATGGAGAAGAATAAAATTCAACCTAATACATTCAACAGTCTTGATCTCTTGGACTACAGCGGTCCAAGAGATTTGTGGTCACTCACCGTTGGATATAAATTCAACGGTTCACTCACTCTTGCACTCCTTTTAAAATTTTTTTTTGAACAATTGGATTAATATCCAACGGTGGGTGACCACAATCTCTTGGACTCCTGTGGTCCAAGAGATCGGGACTGATACACTCACACCATATTCATATTTTAGCAAAAATGAAAGTAGAGGTGAATGATTTTCTATTGTGGGGATTAGGACGGATAATTTATAAAGTGTTGTTATCCTACTATTTTGTGAGGATTACTGTGATCAGTTTTCTTCATGAGTAATCCATCTTTAACCTTTAACTTGGTTTCTTCCTTAAACATGCTTTAAATGTAGAGAGTTATCCTCTCCAATCCAATTCTAGACACCAAACGAGCACATAGAGGCCAAAAAAGAAGAGCAAATTCAAACCCTGGCCTTACTAGTAGGGTAAATAGTAATTTGCTTCACTAATTTTAATTTTTTTAACTATAAAAAAACAGCATCATCCAATCTACTAGGAAAAGTTTGCAACTTAATTCGGTACTATATAAAATCTGGAATTTGATTTTAGTAAATCTAGTATATTATACTGGAGCAAAATGCAGGTAGAAAGTCACCGACCAATGCATTGTAAAAGGCAATGACTATAATAATATTCCATTTAAGTGGCAGATTTTAGGCCAAGGTGAGGTGATGGCTGAATATGTTTGAGTAGCGTGTTCATATCTCAGTAGAAATTCTGTCCTCCCTCTTGGAGATATCGGATGCTCATCTGCTTTAAGTTGGGACTTTCAAAACCCAAATATTCCTTATTACATCATCACCATCCATGTGAGTCTGCTTACCGATACACGCAGTGATCTAATCACATGAAAAAAAAAAGGGAAGAAAAAAAAAAGCCACATTGATTTGGTACGATGGTGTCCAAATGTGATGTTCATGCGTCCATTTCAAGTGTGAAGATTCGGCAGATAAGGGGCTCAGGGCTGTTGTGAGAACCTCAACCACATTAAGCGTCATTCCAATTTTGCTTTTCCTACCTTTCTGTGTCAACTCTTGTTCCATTCTAATCTTACTCTCCCATCCAACTATGCCTCTAGTGGGAATATGATACTTATTGTCGAGCCCTCTATCTAATCTAAGCACAAAATTGGAGGATCTTACTGTATGATCACCTCAGAGTGCGTCTGCGGAGACGACTTAATTCTTTGGTATTGAGAGTATTTTTCTCAATCTTTAGGTATCAAGTGATGTGACAAATGACATCATCGTACATGTATAATGTATTTGTCATACTAGTCAGGATCTAAAATTTTGATATTTGATTTGAATGCACGTGGTATTACTCATCCAAGCAGTGATAAGAGTTGGAACATAAATGCTCTTGAAATTACAAGGAAACTAACTATGCGTACCTCTCCATCATCATCATGGTATAGAATTGTCTAGTTGTATATACTTTTTCATACAAGCGATATTAGAAAAGGGGGGAAGGCGGTGGGGAATCGAACCTAATACTTTGGATAAATATTTGAGCTACAAGCGATCTTGCTTTTAGCTCTACAATTTTCAAAGTCATTAATTAAGAGCTTAGGTTATTATAATCATTCGTTTAGTTATTTAATCACCTAATTATTAGATCCCAATTTTTTTAAAAAACACGTTACCAACTAGTTTCTAATCTAGTATTGCGTCTCTTTTCAATGTTGGAAAAGGGTCACAAGTTCAAATCTCACATCCATGTTGATAAAAAAGAAAAGATCATGTTACTATCACGGTATCAATTCAACCTTCTGCAAATAAAAATCAATTCCACTTGCTGGAAAATACAAATTAATAAAGGTATAAAAGAAAATGACAGAATTTGAAGGAAAACAGAGTTTCTATATAATTAATTTATTAATTGTCTTATTTTATATATTAATGAACATTATGTCATTATATCTATACCCTATAACTTATGGAAATTTACATCTCCATTCTCATCATAACAACACAACTTTTGATACACAATCACACAGCTTCTCTCTTTCTTCATGGCCTATTCATGCGCTTGCTTGAAGAACACAGTTCTGAGCCGAATGTCTGGCCATTCACATAGTGGCTAGGGGCAGAGGAGCGACGAAAACCTTTCGGCAAGCAACTCTCCACAGTGTGACTTCCAAAACCATTTGCAGCACCACCATGGCCCTTTTTATAAGCTCTAACAGGCACATAATTTGAAGGGTTTGAATTTGACTGAATTGGCTCCAATGGCCTTGTGGCAGCCACAACAAGACCTTCAAAGTTGCTTTGGATTAAACTGGGAGGAGGAGCCAAGAGAACCAACAAGAGGAAGAACACTGAGATCAAAATCTTGAAGGACATTGTGATCAAAATAACGCGATTCGAATTTGGATTTGGAGAAGAAGATGTGGTGAAAATTGAAGAGTGAGAGGAAGGCCTTAAATAGGGTCATGAGGAAAAAATAGATGGATGCAGCTAGATATGCCCAGCTCATAGCTAGCAAAGATTGCATGCTGGTCTTCGTACTTGCTGTGCAATTATGTCTTCACTTTTTTGACTATTCAGATAGGACTTCCCGTGTCCTTAATTACTATTGTCTTGAGTTTCTTCTAGTCAAAGTCAAGTTCTTTGATTTTCCACAGAAAATATAGTTATAATTATGTTTATGCACAGATGAAAAGAAAATTAGGGCAACTAAACCCTAGCCAAGTCAATCCTATCAACTTCAAAGGCAACACATGGGGCCATCTGATTGGGCCAGGTGGAAGTAGTAGCTTACCTGTTTGGCCTACTGTATCAGGTTTATCCTCTGTTACACCTGGCTAAGCTCATCTTTTGCCACGTTTGATCAATTATCCAAAACTTTAGATCTGCGAGTATACTTTGGCATG